>NC_088419.1:8459159-8529159 GCF_034236695.1 Oncorhynchus nerka | reverse complement strand
CGTAGAGGTGGATCAGGGAATTGCCCGCAGCAAGAGCAACATCATTGATATATACAGAGAAAAGAGTCGGCCCGAGAATTGAACCCTGTGGCACCCCCATAGAGACTGCCAGAGGACCGGACAGCATGCTCTCCGATTTGACACACTGAACTCTGTCTGCAAAGTAATTGGTGAACCAGGCAAGGCAGTCATCCAAAAAACCGAGGCTACTGAGTCTGCCGATAAGAATATGGTGATTGACAGAGTCGAAAGCCTTGGCAAGGTCGATGAAGACGGCTGCACAGTACTGTCTTTTATCGAACGGTTATGATATCGTTTAGTACCTTGAGTGTGGCTGAGGTGCACCCGTGACCGGCTCGGAAACCAGATTGCACAGCGGAGAAGGTACGGTGGGATTCGAGATGGTCAGTGACCTGTTTGTTGACTTGGCTTTCGAAGACCTTAGATAGGCAGGGCAGGATGGATATAGGTCTGTAACAGTTTGGGTCCAGGATGTCTCCCCCTTTGAAGAGGGGGATGACTGCGGCAGCTTTCCAATCCTTGGGAATCTCAGACGATATGAAAGAGAGGTTGAACAGGCTGGTAATAGGGGTTTCCGACAATGGCGGCGGATAGTTTCAGAAATAGAGGGTCCAGATTGTCAAGCCCAGCTGATTTATACGGGTCCAGGTTTTGCAGCTCTTTCAGAACATCTGCTATCTGGATTTGGGTAAAGGAGAACCTGGAGAGGCTTGGGCGAGTAGCTGCGGGGGGGCGGGGCGGAGCTGTTGGCCGACATTGGAGTAGCCAGGCGGAAGGCATGGCCAGCCGTTGAGAAATGCTTGTTGAAGTTTTCGATAATCATGGGTTTATCGGTGGTGACCGTGTTACCTAGCCTCAGTACAGTGGGCAGCTGGGAGGAGGTGCTCTTGTTCTCCATGGACTTCACAGTGTCCCAGAACCTTTTGGAGTTGGAGCTGCAGGATGCAAACTTCTGCCTGAAGAAGCTGGCCTTAGCATTCCTGACTGACTGAGTGTATTGGTTCCTGACTTCCCTGAACAGTTGCATATCGCGGGGACTATTCGATGCTATTGCAGTCCGCCACAGGATGTTTTTGTGCTGGTCGAGGGCAGTCAGGTCTGGAGTGAACCAAGGGCTATATCTGTTCTTAGTTCTGCATTTTTTGAACGGAGCATGCTTATCTAAAATGGTGAGGAAGTTACTTTTAAAGAATGACCAGGCATCCTCAACTGACGGGATGAGGTCAATGTCCTTCCAGGATAACTGGGCCAGGTCGATTAGAAAGGCCTGCTCACAGAAGTGTTTTAGGGAGCGTTTGACAGTGATGAGGGGTGGTCGTTTGACTGCGGCTCCGTAGCGGATACAGGCAATGAGGCAGTGATCGCTGAGATCCGGGTTGAAGACAGCGGAGGTGTATTTGGAGGGCCAGTTGGTCAGGATGACATCTTTGAGGGTGCCCTTGTTTACAGATTTAGGGTTGTACCTGGTGCGTTCCTTGATGATTTGTGTGAGATTGAGGGCATCTAGCTTAGATTGTAGGACTGCCGGGGTGTTAACCTCTTACGTCGACCCGACACGCATGCGTCCCATCTAACCATCTGGAAATGCAAATGCGCTACGCTAAATGCTAATAACACTTGTTAAAACTCAAACGTTCATTAAAACACACATGCAGGGTACTGAATTAAAACTACACTCGTTGTGAATCCAGCCAACAAGTCAGATTTTTAAAATGCTTTTCGGCGAAAGCATGAGAAGCTATTATCTGATAGCATGCAACACCCCGAAATACCCGAAGGGGATGTAAACAAAATAATTAGCATAGCCGGCGCTACACAAAACGCAGAAATAAAAAATAAAACATTCATTACCTTTGACGATCTTCTTTGTTGGCACTTCTAGATGTCCCATAAACATCACTATTGGGTCTTTTTTTCGATTAAATCTGTCCATATATACCCTAAATATCGATCTATGAAGACTGTGTGATCAAGGAAAAAACATCGTTTTAAAACACAACGTCATTTTTTTTAATTAAAAAAGTCGACGATAAACTTTCACAAAACACTTCGAAATACTTTTGTAATCCAACTTTAGGTATTAGTAAACGTTAATAATCTATCAAATTGATCACGGGGCGATGTGTATACAATAGCTCCACGTCTTGAAATCATGTTCAGAAATTTCTACTCCAAAACATCCTGTCGGAGACCGGAAGGAATGGGCTCTCTCTGACTCGTTTGACCAAGAAACGAAGGCCAGGCAATTGATAAGACTGGCGACATCGTGTGGAAGCTGTAGGACTTGCAATCTCAGCCCCATGTAATTTGGTTTCCCATAAACAATACATGCAAGTGGCGCATTCATACTTTTTCCAGTTTTCAGTGATCAGTTTTTCTTGCGCTTTTCGACGAAACGCAGGCTCTGTTATAGTCACAGCCGTGATTTAACCAGTTTTAGAAACGTCAGAGTGTTTTCTATCCACACATACTAATCATATGCATATACTATATTCCTGGCATGAGTAGCAGGACGCTGAAATTTTGCGTGATTTTTAACAGAATGTTTGAAAAAGTAGGGGGTAGACTTAACAGATTTTAAGCATATCCCAGTTTAGGTCACCTAACAGAACAAACTCTGAAGCTAGATGGGGGGCGATCAATTCACAAATGGTGTCCAGGGCACAACTGGGAGCTGAGGGGGGTCGGTAGCAGGCGGCAACAGTGAGAGACTTATTTCTGGAGAGAGTCATTTTTAAAATTAGTAGTTCGAACTGTTTGGCTATGGACCTGGAAAGTATGACATTACTTTGCAGGCTATCTCTGCAGTAGACTGCAACTCCTCCCCCTTTGGCAGTTCTATCTTGACGGAAAATGTTATAGTTTGGTATGGAAATCTCAGAATTTTTGGTGGCCTTCCTGAGCCAGGATTCAGACACGGCAAGGACATCAGGGTTAGCAGAGTGTGCTAAAGCAGTGAGTAAAACAAACTTAGGGAGGAGGCTTCTGATGTTGACATGCATGAAACCAAGGCTTTTTCGATCACAGAAGTCAACAAATGAGGGTGCCTGGGGACATGCAGGGCCTGGGTTTACCTCCACATCACCCGCGGAACAGAGGAGGAGTAGTATGAGGGTGCGGCTAAAGGCTATCAAAACTGGTCGCCTAGAGCGTTGGGGACAGAGAATAAAAGGAGCAGATTTCTGGGCATGGTAGAATATATTCAGGGCATAATGCGCAGACAGGGGTATGGTGGGGTGCGGGTACAGCGGAGGTAAGCCCAGGCACTGGGTGATGATGAGAGAGGTTGTATCTCTGGACATGCTGGTTGTAATGGGTGAGGTCAACACATGTGTGGGAGGTGGGACAAAGGAGGTATCAGGGGTATGAAGGGTGGAACTAGGGACTCCATTGTAAACTAAAACAATGATAACTAACCTGAACAACAGTATACAAGGCATATTGACATTTGAGAGAGACATACAGCGAGGCATACAGTAATCACAGGTGTTGAATTGGGAGAGCTAGCTAAACAGTAGGTGAGACAACAACAGCTAATCAGCTAGCACAACAACAGCAGGTGAAATGGCGTTGACTAGGCAGGGAGGGTCGGATTAACTACACACAGAGCCTGAGTGCGGCTGGGGCCGACAGATAAAACATAAACAAGCAGAATGGAGTACCGTGATTAATGGACAGTCCAGCATGCATCAGCTATGTAGCCAAGTGATCAGTGTCCAGGGGGCAGCGGTGGATGGGACTGGCGAGTATTTTCCAGGTAAAACAAAACTGGCTGGCTGTGCAGAAGGTAAAGCCGCTAGCAGTGGCTAACAATGACTAAATAGCTTGTAGCTAGTTAGCTGGTTAGCTTCTGGAGGTTCTTGAATGTGTTCTTGGGTGAGGCAGTTTACCGGAAGGTATAATCGAATTAAAAATCGAAAAGAGATTGAAAGTAAATATGGGTCCAGTGAGTGGTTGGGCTGGCTGGGGACGCGGCGATTCAGACAGTTAGCAGGCCTGTGCTAACAAGCTAACAGTTAGTAGGCCGGGGCTGAGCAAGGTAGCAGTTAGCGAACCGGGGCTAAACAAGCTAGCAGTTAGCAGGGCGAATTAGCCAGCAAGCAGATAGCAAGGGCTAGAAAGTTAGTCTTTGGGAGACGTCGCGATGGGGTGAGTCTGTTTATGCCTCTTCATGTGGTGACATCGATAGACCGGTCGTGGGTCCGGATATTGTAGCCCAGGAGTATGCTTCGGTGGTAGCACAGGAGCTCTGGCCGGATTAGCTTCAAGCTAAGTCGATGGAAATGCTAGCCAGGAGTAATCATCCGGTGTTGCGGTTAGCTATTTAGCTAGTTGTGAAGATCTAGCTGAAAATGTTCCGTTTGCGGTGGGAATCCGGGGATAATTTTTTTTAAAGAATAGGTCCGTTATGCTCTGGTTAGAGTCGTGTTGTTCGAACTGGCGAGAGCTTTCCGAGATGACCGCTAGCAATGGTTTGCTGGTAGTTAGCTGGCTAGCTTCAGTTCAGGGGTTCCGGATCCGAAGTAAATATAAGTACCTTAGAAAAAAAAGCAGATCCGCGCTACATTGGGTGAGGCGGGTTGCAGGAGAGTATTTCGAAGTTGAGGTATTAGCAAAATGTTTAAAAGATATGCGAAGAAAAATATGTTTTAAAAAAACGATATATACAAGGGACACGACACGACAAGACGTCCGACTGCTACGCCATCTTGGCACTATATTGGGAATAGGGCTCTGGTCTATAGTTGTAGAAAAGGCCCATGGAGTTGGTGGAATAATCCTTTAATTCATTGCCATTTACTCAGCTGGGCCAGGGGCGCTTTAATTAGGTCAGGTGGAAATAACTATCTGTTGCGATCCGGAGATGGGCCATCAGTTACTGTTTATAGTTATTACCGCAGAGCGCGGCTTGGAGCGCACGCTTCAAACATATTGTGTAATGTGAATTGTCAATGATCACGGCCCTACGAATCCTCATAGGCCAATTATGCAATCGATATGGTTCATACAGTGGGGTAAAAAAGTATTTAGTCAGCCACCAATTGTGCAAGTTCTCCCACTTAAAAATATGAGAGAGGCCTGTAATTTTCATCGTAGGTTTACTTCAACTATGACAGACGAAATGAGAAAAAAAATTCCAGAAAATTACATTGGAGGATTTTTAATGAATTTATTTGCAAATTATGGTGGAAAATAAGTATATGTAGTCTGGGATGTAGTCTGTAGTCTGGAATGTAGTCTGGGATATAGTCTGGGTGCAGTCTGTAGTCTGGGATGTCGTCTGTAGTCTGGGATGTAGTCTGTAGTCAGGGATGTAGTCTGCAGTCTGGGATGTATTCTAGGATGTAGTCTGTAGTCTGGGATGCAGTCTGCAGTCTGGGATGTAGTCTGTAGTCTGGGATGTCATCTGTAGTCTGGGATGTAGTCTGTAGTATGGGATGCAGTCTGCAGTCTGGGATGTAGTCTGTAGTCTGGGATGTCATCTGTAGTCTGGGATGTAGTCTGTAGTCAGGGATGTAGTCTGCAGTCTGGGATGTAGTCTGGGATGTAGTCTGCAGTCTGGGATGTAGTCTGTAGTCTGGGATGTAGTCTGTAGTCTGGGATGTAGTCTGGGATGCAGTCTGTAGTCTGGGATGTAGTCTGGGATGCAGTCTGGGATGTAGTCTGGGATGTAGTCTGTAGTCTGGGATGTAGTCTGGGATGTAGTCTGTAGTCTGGGATGTAGTCTGGGATGCAGTCTGTAGTCTGGGATGTAGTCTGGGATGCAGTCTGGGATGTAGTCTGTAGTCTGGGATGTAGTCTGGGATGTAGTCTGGGATGTAGTCTGGGATGCAGTCTGTAGTCTGGGATGTAATCTGTAGTCTGGGATGTAGTCTGTATTCTGGGATGTAGACTGTAGTCTGGGATGAAGTCTGGGATGCAGTCTGTAGTCTGGGATGTACTCTGGGATGCAGTCTGGGATGTAATCTGTAGTCTGGGATGTAGTCTGTATTCTGGTAATCTGTAGTCTGGTCTGGGATGTAGTCTATAGTCTGGGATGTAGTTTGTATTCTGGGATGTAGTCTGCAGTCTGGGATGTAGTCTGTATTCTGGGATGTAGACTGTAGTCTGGGATGAAGTCTGGGATGCAGTCTGTAGTCTGGGATGTACTCTGGGATGCAGTCTGGGATGTAGTCTGGGATGCAGTCTGTAGTCTGGGATGTAATCTGTAGTCTGGGATGTAGTCTGTATTCTGGGATGTAATCTGTAGTCTCGGATGTAGTCTGGGATGTAGTCTATAGTCTGGGATGTAGTTTGTATTCTGGGATGTAGTCTGCAGTCTGGGATGTAGTCTGGGATGTTGTCTGTAGTCTGGGATGCAGTCTGTAGTCTGGGATGTAGTCTGGGATGCAGTCTGTAGTCTGGGATGTAGTCTGGGATGCAGTCTGGGATGTAGTCTGGGATGTAATCTGTAGTCTGGGATGTAGTCTGGGATGTAGTCTGTATTCTGGGATGTAGTCTGCAGTCTGGGATGTAGTCTGGGATGCAGTCTGCAATCTGGGTTGTACTCTGTAGTCTGGGATGTAGTCTGTAGTCTGGGATGTAGTTTGTAGTCTGGGATGTAGTCTGCAGTCTGTGATGTAGCCTGGCATGTAGTATGTAGTCTGGGATGTAGTCTGTAGTCTGGGGTGTAGTCTGGGATGCAGTCTGGGATGTAGTCTGGGATGTAGTCTGTAGTCTGGGATGTAGTCAGGGATGTAGTCTGTAGTCTGGGATGTAGTCTGGGATGCAGTCTGGGATGTAGTCTGGGATGTAGTCTGTAGTCTGGGATGTAGTCTGGGATGTAGTCTGTAGTCTGGGATGTAGTCTGGGATGTAGTCTTGGATGTAGTCTGTAGTCTGGGATGTAGTCTGCAGTCTGGGATGCAGTCTGTAGTCTGGGATGTAGTCTGGGATGTAGTCTGGGATGTAGTCTATAGTCTCGGATTTAGTCTGCAGTCTGGGATGCAGTCTGTAGTCTGGGATGTAGTCTGGGATGTAGTCTATAGTCTGGGATGTAGTCTGGGATACGGTCTGCAGTCTGCATTCTGGGATGTCTGCAGTGTGGGATGCAGTCTGTAGCCTGGGATATCTGCAGTGTGAGTCACAGCCAGCCAGGACCATCTCATCTTTGGGGACCAAAACAACCTGCTCTTAATTTGTCCATGAACATACTGCTCTCCCTTGGCAGAATATTTAACACGTCAGGAACCAGCAGGCTCTCTCTCTCTCTCTCTCTCTCTCTCTCTCTTTCTCTCTCTCTCTCTCTCTCTCTCTCTCTCTCTCTCTCTCTCTCTCTCTCTCTCTCTCTTTCTCTCTCTCTCTCTCTCTCTCTCTCTCTCTCTCTCTCTCTCTCTCTCTCTCTCTTTCTCTCTCTCTCTCTCTCTCTCTCTCTCTCTCTCTCTCTTTCTCTCTCTCTCTCTCTCTCTCTCTCTCTCTCTTCTCTCTCTCTCTCTCTCTCTCTCTCTCTCTCTCTCTCTCTCTCTCACACACACACACTCACACACACACTCACACACACACACACACAAAAAAACATGGCATCATATTGAATATGTCAGGAACCAGCAGGCTACCCCTCTCCAGGCCCCAATCTCTCCACCCCAGCTCTCAATTTCCTTGTTTCATTTCGGCTGAAACACTGTAGAGTACAGTGCAGTAATGAACAGAGAAACAGAGAGAAGGCTTTATGAAGGAGAGACCTTCTAAGGAAATCAATAACGCTCTGTTTCGTGGAGATATGTGTTTGCCTCGACAGAAAGTAGACAAAACAGTAGGACCCCCTTGGGAATCTGTAGGAACTTGACATTTTTTCATTTTTCAGATTCTGTCTTTCTATTGCAAAATGTTATTATTTTTTACACTTACTCATTGTCTGTTCTGTTTTTTTTCTACAGTTTGATATTCAGAAATCCTCGAGCTGCAATATATTGTCTTCGAATCCTACAGTCTCAACATCTGGGCACAGAGTTCTTCATATCCTCTTCTATGCGGTTATACGGTTCGACCCGGGCCTCATTCTGAAAAGTAGTGCACTTTGTAGGGAACACTGTAGGGTACTATCTAGGATACATTCAGTGACACTCCGTGTTGGACCTTTTAACTAGTGTACCAGAGAGCAGAATTGAGCGGGAGATATTGGTTCTCCATGTTGTCTTGTTGTAATGTAGTGCTGTTTGTGTAGTTGTGTATCTGTGTACCGGCAGGGTTGGGGAGTAACGGATAACATGCAATCCGTTACATGTAAGGGATTACAAAAAAAACGGTAACTATAATCCGTTACGTTTTACCAGCTAAAATATCATAATCAGATTACAGATACTTCTGAAAAACTAGATGATTACTTCAATGATTACTTTTAAATTCAGAAAGGAGGTTTTGCTTTAAAAAAATATTTGACACTTCTCTGTTTTCTCAAATCAGCATTGAAAAAATGTGAAAGTTTAAGTTTGTTCCACCTGAGCGAGTCTGACCACAAGTCAGAGACCACTATGATGACACACCAAATGATTACCACCAATCAGAGACCACTATGATGACACACCAAATGATGACCACAAGAGACCACTATGATGACACACCAAATGATGACCACAAGTCAGAGACCACTATGATGACACACCAGATGATTACCACCAATCAGAGACCACTATGATGACACACCAAATGATGACCACCAATCAGAGACCACTATGATGACACACCAAATGATTACCACCAATCAGAGACCACTATGATGACACACCAAATGATTACCACCAATCAGAGACCACTATGATGACACACCAAATGATGACCACCAATCAGAGACCACTATGATGACACACCAAATGATGACCACAAGTCAGATACCACTATGATGACACACCAAATGATGACCACCAATCAGAGACCACTATGATGACACACCAAATGGGTTTGATGGATCGTGGGAAAAGAGCAGGAATAGGTTTTTGTAGACTAAAGTCCAAGCCATGTCTTCCAATGGTGCGACTGCTGTCGGGCATCCAAAGATTATCCAACTTTAATAAACACTTGGAGGTAAGTGAACCAGTGGACAGCCAGTGAACCAGTAGACAGCCAGTGAACCAGTGGACAGCCAGTGAACCAGTGGACAGCCAGTGAACCAGTAGACAGCCAGTGAACCAGTGGACAGCCAGTGAACCAGTGGACAGCCAGTGAACCAGTGGACAGCCAGTGAACCAGTGGACAGCCAGTTAAGCAGTGGACAGCCAGTGAACCAGTGGACAGCCAGTGAACCAGTGGACAGCCAGTGAACCAGTGGACAGCCAGTTAACCAGTGGACAGCCAGTGAACCAGTGGACAGCCAGTGAACCAGTGGACAGCCAGTGAACCAGTGGATAGCCAGTGAAAAATGTGCTCTTGCAACAGCTGCATAGTGTGGATCCCAGCCTATGGAATTAAAGTGAGGCTTTTCTTGCTAAATCTAATTCATGCTGATAAAAAAAACATAATCCATAAACCTAATGGACACATGCTCAAAATGTCACACTTCTGATAGACTTAAAGTTGTAATCTGTAGCTGCTGCATCCATTTTTGTATTTATAAATTATATATATATATATATATATCCATTGATTCTTGAAGAAAATAACTTGTAAATGCCTCATGAGTTTAGTTCAACTGTCACACTCCATCAGAACCAAAAATATAAGCTTGTTTTTCTCCAATGTTTCTAAACATTGTAAATGTATAGGCTCATAACCTGGTTTAAAACAACACTGTGTATATCATGGATGGTCAGTCCTTGCATCCATAGGTCTGTCTATTAATCTGAGAGTGGTTACATTTCCTTAGGCCCATTCCACAGCTTTTTACCAAAACAGAGGTGGGGTGTGGGTTTTGTTATTGTTTCATCTGTGGATTTGCTCTTTAATCAGCTGCATATTATCAAGATATCAAAGTGTAACCAACAAAAAGGTTAACAATAGGTCTATAGCAAATTCTATGGCATTTATTTTTCACATGTAAATCACACTTTTCAGTAGTGCTCAAAGCAGGCCATTCCATGAGCGCAGCTTATATTTTTCAACTCGAATCAATGAGCCCAATCAGTCCTCCATGACAACAAATTCATAAACAATAGAGTAGGACTGGCTAGTAAGTCTTTCATTTTGAGGTTATGCTCAGGTGAAATAATTTGGCTAATCTATACTTCCAATTAAACATTTATTGTGAAAGTGGGATTACTGGGAGTGCATTCTGATGAAGATCATCAAAGGTAAGTGAATATTTATAATGTTTTTTTCTGACTTCTGTTGACTCCAACATGGCAGATATCTGTTTGGGTTGTTTTGGTCTCTGAGCGCCTTACTCAGATTATAGCTTTTTCCGTAAAAAAAAACATTTGAAATCTGACACAGCGGTTGCATTAACCTCTTTGGGCTGAGACCCCGCTAATGGGATCGATATGACAACAGCCAGTGAAAGTGCAGGGCGCCAAATTCAAACAACAGAAATCTCATAATTAAAATTCCTCAAACATACAAGTACTTCACACCATTTTAAACATACACTTCTTGTTAATCCCACCACAGTGTCCGATATCAAATAGGCTTCAAGGCGAAAGCACCACAAACGATTATGTTAGGTCAGAGCCAAGTCACAGAAAAACACAGCTATTTTTCCAGCTAAAGAGAGGAGTCACAAAAATCAGAAATAGATACACAATTAATTACTAACCTTTGATGATCTTCATCAGATGACACTCATAGGACTTCATGTTACACAATACATGTATGTTTTGTTCGATAAAGTTCATATTTATATCCAGAAATCTCAGTATACATTGACGCGTTATATTCAGTAGTTTACAATTTACAGAAATAATCATCATACATGTTGATGAAAATACAAGTGTTATTACATGAAACTTCAGATACACTTCTCCTTAATGGCACCCAATTCCCTATACACTGAGTGTTCAGAATATTAGGAACACCTTTATAATATTGATTTGCTCCCCTTTTTGCTCCCAGAACAGCCTACATTTTTGGGGGTTTGGACTCTACAATGTGTACATAGCTGTGTCAAGTTGGCTGGATGTCCATTGGGTGTCCATTGGGAAAATGTTGAGCGTGAAAAATCCAGCGGTGTTTTAGTTCTTGAAACACTCAAACTTGTGTGAATCAAATCAAATCAAATCAAATGTATTTATATAGCCCTTCGTACATCAGCTGATATCTCAAAGTGCTGTACAGAAACCCAGCCTAAAACCCCAAACAGCAAGCAATGCAGGTGTAGAAGCATGGTGGCTAGGAAAAACTCCCTAGAAAGGCCAAAACCTAGGAAGAAACCTAGAGAGGAAACAGGCTATGTGGGGTGGCCAGTCCTCTTCTGGCTGTGCCGGGTGGAGATTATAACAGAACATGGCCAAGATGTTCAAATGTTCATAAATGACCAGCATGGTCGAATAATAATAAGGCAGAACAGTTGAAACTGGAGCAGCAGCACGGCCAGGTGGACTGGGGACAGCAAGGAGTCATCATGTCAGGTAGTCCTGGGGCATGGTCCTAGGGCTCAGGTCCTCCGAGAGAGAGAAAGAAAGAGAGAAGGAGAGAATTAGAGAACGCAAACTTAGATTCACACAGGACACCGAATAGGACAGGAGAAGTACTCCAGATATAACAAACTGACCCTAGCCCCCCGACACATAAACTACTGCAGCATAAATACTGGAGGCTGAGACAGGAGGGGTCAGGATACATGGCACATGGCTTTGTACAGTCAGAAAGACCAGGTGTTCCTAATGTTTTGTACAGTCCGCGTATATCCTCTATGGGTTCTAGTCAAAAGTAGGGAATACGGTGTCATTTGGGAAAGACAATTTTCTCTCCATGTTGTCTTGGCGTAGTGCTGGGGTATACCTGTACACTGGTATTACCATATATATTGGCTGTTTCAAAACGCACCCTATTCCCTACATATATATGTACTGTATATATAATCTATATAGCAGGGATTCTGAACCCATTAAGTCCGGATACTGATTATTTTCTGCTCTACATGATACTTCATTGGTGTCCCAGGTCTAAATCAGTCCCTGTTAACTTTTTTGGGATAGGGGCCAGCATTTTCACTTTTGGATGAATAGCGTGCCCAAACTGAACTCTGTCCCAGATGCTAATATATGCATGTTATTATTAGTATTGTATATAAAACATTCTGACGTTTCTAAAACTGTTTGAATGATGTCTGTGAGTACAACATAACTCATATGGCAGACAAAAACCTGAGAAGAAATCCAAACAGGAAGTGAGAAATGGATTTTCAAAACAGTGCCTATTGAAATCCCTGTTAGATATGGACGTGCTTGCACTTCCGAGGGCTTCCACTAGATGTCACCGTCTTTAGATACTGGTTTTAGGAATCTACTTATTTCTAACTTCTGTTGACTCCAAAATGGCGGATATTTCTCTGGCTGGATTGGCTTCTGAGCGCCGTTCTCAGATTATGCTTTTCCGTAAAGTTTTTAAAAAATCTGACACAGCGGTTGCGTTAAGAAGAAGTCTATCTTTAATTCTGTGAATAACACTTGTATCATTTATCAATGTTTATTATGAGTATTTCTGCAAAATCACTGGATGTTTTGGAATCAAAACATTACTGCACCAATGTAAACTGAGATTTTTGCATATAAATATGCACATTATCGAAACAAAACATACATGTATTGTGTAACATGATGTCCTATGAGTGTCATCTGATGAAGATCATCAAAGGTTAGTGATCAATTTTATCTATATTTCTGCTTTTTGTGACTCCTCTCTTTGGCTGGAAAAATGGCTGTGTTTTTTTGACTTGGCAGTGATCTAACATAATCATATGTTGTGCTTTCGCTGTAAAGCATTTTTGAAATCGGACACAATGGGTAGATTAACAAGAAGTTTATCTTTCATTTGCTGTATTGGACTTGTTAATGTGTGAAAGTAATAATTAAAATATATATATATATATATATATATATATGCCTTTCCAGAAAAAATATTTTTGAATATTGCGAGCTGCCTTTTCAGCTGATTGTTGGCGAGGGGTTCCGCTAGCGGAATGCCTGCGATAGAAAGGTTAGTATAAGGATTTTGATACTGTTATACTTTAAATTCAAGTATATTTTAGAACATAGCCAGACAGCTGTAGAGCACAATAGATCAGAACATAGCCAGATACAATATCTATACAAAAGTGTGCGTACACCCCTTCAAATTAGTGGATTCGGCTATTTCAGGCACACCTGTTGCTGACAGGCGAAATGAAATTGAGCACACAATCTCCACAGACAAACATTGGCAGTGAATGGCCTTGCTGAAGAGCTCAGTGACTTTCAACGTGACACTGTCATAGGATGCCACCATTCCAAAAAGTCATTTTGTAAAATTTCTGCCCTGTTAGAACTGTACTGGTCTACTGTAAATGCTGTTATTGTGAATTGGAATTGTATAGGAGCAACAACGGCTCAGCCACAAAGTCGTAGGCCACACAGTGCTGAGTGCTGAAGCGAGTAAGATGTAAAAATCATCTGTCCCCTGTTGCAACACTCACTACCGAGTTCCAAACTGCCTCTGCAAGCAACGTCAGCACAAGAACTGTTCGTGAAAGGAGTTTCCATGGCGAAGCAACCGTACACAAGCCTCAGATCACCATGCTCAATGCCAAGCATTGACTGGAGTGGCGTGAAGCTTGCTGGCTTTAGACTCTGGAGCTGTGGAAACGCTCCAGAGGGTTTGGGTTTGGCAGATGCCAAGAGAACGCTACCTGCCCCAATGTATAGTGCCAACTGTATTGTTTGGTGGAGGAGAAATAAATGTGTGTGGTTGTTTTTCAGGGTTCGGGCTAGGTCCCTTAGTTCCAGTGAAGGGAAATCTTAATGCTACAGCATACAATGACATTCTAGATGATTCTGTGCTTCTAACTTTGTTGCAACTGTTTGGGGAAGGCCGTTTCCTGTTTAAGTATGACAATGCCCCCATGCACAAAGTAAGGTCAATACAGACATTTTTGGTAGAGATCGGTGTGGAATAACTTGACTGGCTTGCAGAGAGCCCTAACCCCATCAAACACCTTTGGGATGAATTGGAACGCCAACTGCGAGCCAGGCCTAATCGAGCCAGGCCAACATCAGTGTCCGACCTCACTAATGCTCTTGTGGCTGAATGACAGCAAGTCCCTGCAGCAATGTTCCAACATTGAGAGGAAAACCTTCCCAGAAGAGTGGAGGCTGTTATAGCAGCAAAGGGGGGACCTACTCCATATTAATGGCCATGATTTTGGAATGAGATGTTTGATGACCAGGTGTCCACATGCTTTTGGTCATGTAGTGTAGCTGTAGAACATAACAGATCATAGCCAGATAGCTGTAGAACATAACAGATCATAGCCAGATAGCTGTAGAACAGGTCAGATCATAGCCAGATAGCTGTAGAACAGGACAGATCATAGCCAGATAGCTGTAGAACATAACAGATCATAGCCAGATAGCTGTAGAACAGGACAGATCATAGCCAGATAGCTGTAGAACATAACAGATCATAGCCAGATAGCTGTAGAACATAACAGATCATAGCCAGATAGCTGTAGAACATAACAGATCATAGCCAGATAGCTGTAGAACAGGACAGATCATATAGCCAGATAGCTGTAGAACATAACAGATCATAGCCAGATAGCTGTAGAACATCATAGCCAGATAGCTTAGTGAAGTCACCAGGTCATGTAATACATTTACATCATTTACATTTAAGTCATTTAGCAGACGCTCTTATCCAGAGCGACTTACAAATTGGTGCTTTCACCTTATGACATCCAGTGGAACAGTCAATTTACAATAGTGCATCTAAGTCTTTTAAGGGGGGGGGGGTGAGAAGGATTACTTTATCCTATCCTAGGTATTCCTTAAAGAGGTGGGGTTTCAGGTGTCTCCGGAAGGTGGTGATTGACTCCGCTGTCCTGGCGTCGTGAGGGAGTTTGTTCCACCATTGGGGGGCCAGAGCAGCGAACAGTTTTGACTGGGCTGAGCGGGAACTGTACTTCCTCAGTGGTAGGGAGGCGAGCAGGCCAGAGGTGGATGAACGCAGTGCCCTTGTTTGGGTGTAGGGCCTGATCAGAGCCTGGAGGTACTGAGGTGCCGTTCCCCCTCACAGCTCCGTAGGCAAGCACCATGGTCTTGTAGCGGATGCGAGCTTCAACTGGAAGCCAGTGGAGAGAGCGGAGGAGCGGGGTGACGTGAGAGAACTTGGGAAGGTTGAACACCAGACGGGCTGCGGCGTTCTGGATGAGTTGTAGGGGTTTAATGGCACAGGCAGGGAGCCCAGCCAACAGCGAGTTGCAGTAATCCAGACGGAGATGACAAGTGCCTGGATTAGGACCTGCGCCGCTTCCTGTGTGAGGCAGGGTCATACTCTGCGGATGTTGTAGAGCATGAACCTACAGGAACGGGCCACCGCCTTGATGTTATTTGAGAACGACAGGGTGTTGTCCAGGATCACGCCAAGGTTCTGCGCTCTGGGAGGAGTTTGTCAACCGTGATGGCGAGATCATGGAACGGGCAGTCCTTCCCCGGGAGGAAGAGCAGCTCCGTCTTGCCGAGGTTCAGCTTGAGGTGGTGATCCGTCATCCACACTGATATGTCTGCCAGACATGCAGAGATGCGATTCGCCACCTGGTCATCAGAGGGGGGAAAGGAGAAGATTAATTGTGTGTCGTCTGCATAGCAATGATAGGAGAGACCATGTGAGGTTATGACAGAGCCAAGTGACTTGGTGTATAGCGAGAATAGGAGAGGGCCTAGAACAGAGCCCTGGGGGACACCAGTGGTGAGAGCGCGTGGTGAGGAGACAGATTCTCGCCACGCCACCTGGTAGGAGCGACCTGTCAGGTAGGACGCAATCCAAGCATGGGCCGCGCCGGAGATGCCCAACTCGGAGAGGGTGGAGAGGAGGATCTGATGGTTCACAGTATCGAAGGCAGCCGATAGGTCTAGAAGGATGAGAGCAGAGGAGAGAGAGTTAGCTTTAGCAGTGCGGAGTGCCTCCGTGATACAGAGAAGAGCAGTCTCAGTTGAATGACTAGTCTTGAAACCTGACTGATTTGGATCAAGAAGGTCATTCTGAGAGAGATAGCGGGAGAGCTGGCCAAGGACTGCACGTTCAAGAGTTTTGGAGAGAAAAGAAAGAAGGGATACTGGTCTGTAGTTGTTGACATCGGAGGGATCGAGTGTAGGTTTTTTCAGAAGGGGTGCAACTCTCGCTCTCTTGAAGACGGGAGGGACGTAGCCAGCGGTCAGGGATGAGTTGATGAGCGAGGTGAGGTAAGGGAGAAGGTCACCGGAAATGGTCTGGAGAAGAGAGGAGGGGATAGGGTCAAGCGGGCAGGTTGTTGGGCGGCCGGCCGTCACAAGACGCGAGATGTCATCTGGAGAGAGAAGGGAGAAAGAGGTCAGAGCACAGGGTAGGGCAGTGTGAGCAGAACCAGCGGTGTCGTTTGACTTAGCAAACGAGGATCGGATGTCGTCGACCTTCTTTTCAAAATGGTTGACGAAGTCATCTGCAGAGAGGGAGGAGGGGGGGAGGGGGGAGGATTCAGGAGGGAGGAGAAGGTGGCAAAGAGCTTCCTAGGGTTAGAGGCAGATGCTTGGAATTTAGAGTGGTAGAAAGTGGCTTTAGCAGCAGAGACAGAGGAGGAAAATGTAGAGAGGAGGGAGTGAAAGGATGCCAGGTCCGCAGGGAGGCGAGTTTTCCTCCATTTCCGCTCGGCTGCCCGGAGCCCTGTTCTGTGAGCTCGCAATGAGTCGTCGAGCCACGGAGCGGGAGGGGAGGACCGAGCCGGCCTGGAGGATAGGGGACATAGAGAGTCAAAGGATGCAGAAAGGGAGGAGAGGAGGGTTGAGGAGGCAGAATCAGGAGATAGGTTGGAGAAGGTTTGAGCAGAGGGAAGAGATGATAGGATGGAAGAGGAGAGAGTAGCGGGGGGAGAGAGCGAAGGTTGGGACGGCGCGATACCATCCGAGTAGGGGCAGTGTGGGAAGTGTTGGATGAGAGCGAGAGGGAAAAGGATACAAGGTAGTGGTCGGAGACTTGGAAGGGAGTTGCAATGAGGTTAGTGGAAGAACAGCATCTAGTAAAGATGAGGTCGAGCGTATTGCCTGCCTTGTGAGTAGGGGGAAGGTGAGAGGGTGAGGTCAAAAGAGGAGAGGAGTGGAAAGAAGGAGGCAGAGAGGAATGAGTCAAAGGTAGACGTGGGGAGGTTAAAGTCGCCCAGAACTGTGAGAGGTGAGCCGTCCTCAGGAAAGGAGCTTATCAAGGCATCAAGCTCATTGATGAACTCTCCGAGGGAACCTGGAGGGCGATAAATGATAAGGATGTTAAGCTTGAAAGGGCTGGTAACTGTGACAGCATGGAATTCAAAGGAGGCGATAGACAGATGGGTAAGGGAGAAAGAGAGAATGACCACTTGGGAGAGATGAGGATCCCGGTGCCACCACCCCGCTGACCAGAAGCTCTCGGGGTGTGCGAGAACACGTGGGCGGACGAAGAGAGAGCAGTAGGAGTAGCGGTGTTGTCTGTGGTGATCCATGTTTCCGTCAGTGCCAAGAAGTCGAGGGACTGGAGGGAGGCATAGGCTGAGATGAACTCTGCCTTGTTGGCCGCAGATCGGCAGTTCCAGAGGCTACCGGAGACCTGGAACTCCACGTGGGTCGTGCGCGCTGGGACCACCAGATTAGGGTGGCCGCGGCCACGCGGTGTGGAGCGTTTGTATGGTCTGTGCAGAGAGGAGAGAACAGGGATAGACAGACACATAGTTGACAGGCTAGAGAAGAGGCTACGCTAATGCAAAGGAGATTGGAATGACAAGTGGACTACACGTCTCGAATGTTCAGAAAGTTAAGCTTACGTAGCAAGAATCTAATTGACTAAAATGATTAAAATGATACAGTACTGCTGAGGTAGGCTAGCTGGCAGTGGCTGCGTTGTTGACTTTGTAGGCTAGCTGGCAGTGGCTGCGTTGTTGACACTACACTAATCAAGTCGTTCCGTTGAGTGTAAAGTTTCTACAATGCTGCTATTCGGGGCTAGCTGGCTAGCTAGCAGTGTTGATTACGTTACGTTGCGTTAAAAGAACGACAATAGCTGGCTAGCTAACCTAGAAAATCGCTCTAGACTACACAATTATCTTTGAAACAAAGACGGCTATGTAGCTAGCTATGTAGCTAGCTACGATCAAACAAATCACACCGTTGGGACTGTAATGAAATGAAATGAAAATGTGATACTACCTGTGGAGCGAAGCGGAATGTAGCTAGCTAACACGGAATGCGAAGTTGAGTTCTATTCAGTGCTAGACGTTGGCTAGCTGTTGGCTAGCTAGGAGTGACTCCTACGTTAAGGACGACAAATAGCTGGCTAGCTAACCTCGGTAAATTAAGATAATCACTCTAAGACTACACAAAGAAGCTCTAAACTACACAATTATCTTGGATACGAAGACAGCAAAGACAACTATGTAGCTAGCTAACACTACAGATAGCTGTAGAACATAATCAAGTCGTTCAGTTGAGTGTGATAGTTACTACAGTGCTACGGTAGACGGTGAACGTTAGCTAGCTGGCTAGCTGCTGGGCAGATCAGGAGGACTGACAGAAATCATAGCCAGATAATTACAGGACAATTATCTTTGATACAAACAGACAGATCATAGCCAGGTAGCTGTAGAACATAACAGATCATAGCCAGGTAGCTGTAGAACATAACAGATCATAGCCAGATAGCTGTAGAACATAACAGATCATACATAAGGTAGCTGTAGAACATAAGAATAACAGAAATTGCTGTAGAACATTAGACAAATCAAAACAGATCATAGCCAGATAGCGTTGTACTATAGATGAAATGTAGAACAGGTCAGATGAGAAGCTGTAGAACAGGACAGATCATAGCCAGATAGCTGTAGAACATAACAGATCATAGCCAGATAGCTGTAGAACAGGACAGATCATAGCCAGATAGCTGTAGAACAGGACAGATCATAGCCAGGTAGCTGTAGAACATAACAGATCATAGCCAGATAGCTGTAGAACAGGACAGATCATAGCCAGATAGCTGTAGAACAGGACAGATCATAGCCAGATAGCTGTAGAACATAACAGATCATAGCCAGATAGCTGTAGAACAGGACAGATCATAGCCAGATAGCTGTAGAACATAACAGATCATAGCCAGGTAGCTGTAGAACATAACAGATCATAGCCAGATAGCTGTATAACAGGACAGATCATAGCCAGATAGCTGTAGAACAGGACAGATCATAGCCAGATAGCTAGAACATAACAGATCATAGCCAGATAGCTGTAAACATAACAGATCATAGCCAGATAGCTGTAGAACATAACAGATCATAGCCAGGTAGCTGTAGAACATAACAGATCATAGCCAGGTAGCTGTAGAACATAACAGATCATAGCCAGATAGCTGTAGAACATAACAGATCATAGCCAGGTAGCTGTAGAACATAACAGATCATAGCCAGGTAGCTGTAGAACATAACAGATCATAGCCAGATAGCTGTAGAACATAACAGATCATAGCCAGATAGCTGTAGAACATAACAGATCATAGCCAGATAGCTGTAGTGAAGTCACCAGGTCACCTGTAATGTGCAGGTTGGTGGAAATGGGTTGTGGAATTGCAAACAACATGCTCACTGTCTTTAAACCATTCTAATTCCAATGTTTGTGTTTTTCCAGGAAGTGGCGTGAGTTCTAGGAAGCCATATGTTAATGTTCTCCAGTCAGAGCACATGTCATGTAAAGTCAAACCTTGGGGTTTAAAGGATGTTGTTTGGCTTCTAGATTTTGCAACGGTTTTATCAGTTCTCTTTCATTCTAAATGTTGTCTTATTTTCTCCCACTTACAATGCAGTTGGGATTCAATCGAAGGCATGTTATTGACAAGGGCACTGGACTGTCGACAATGTCTCTTAAAATGGCAATTTCCCTGATTTTAGCGGAGATCACCTTCATGATAACTGCTGTGAATGTTGCCGTAAATTGCCAACAGTGCGCAGGTCGACAACGCATCTTTGATTGAATCCCGGCCTGTGTCTGTCTGCTATTGATTTTAAAACCACTTAGTAGACATGTGGCATTAGCCAGAGGAAACCTTGTTCGCCTACAGGCACACCAACCTTCATTAACATGGTGGCCCTGACCCCCACATCACCCCAATTTACACATATATTACTGCCATCACTCTCCCTGCTAAGCTGAGGAAAATGCACGCTCACACAATATGCGCACGCACGCACATGTACACACACACACACACACACACACACACACACACACACACACACACACACACACACACACACACACACACACACACAATATGCGCACGCACGCACACACACACACACACACACACACACACACACACACACACACCACACACACACACACACACACCAACCCCTGAGGCTCTGTGTTAAAGCAGTTCAGCTACACAGAAAAACAGAAGCCATGTTTGTTGTATTTTGTTAGGATCCTCATTAGCTGTTGCTAGGTCAAATAGGGGAGAGGCGTTGTGCCGTGAGGTGTTGCTTTATCTGTTTTTTTAAACCAAGTTTGGTGTTTATTTTAGCAATATGAGATGGAAGGAATTTCCATGCAATAATGGGTCTATATAATACTATACACTTTATTGAATTTGTTCTAAATTTTGGGATATTGAAAATAGTACAATGACGCAAGAGGAGATGGTTTATTTATTTCAGCTTTAATTTCTGTCATCACATTCCCAGTGGGTCAGACGTTTACATACCCTCAATTAGTATTTGGTAGCATTGCCTTGAAATTGTTTAACCTGTTACTCCTACCCCCTACTTTTTCGAACATTCTGTTAAAAATCGCGCAACATTTCAGCGCTCTGCTACTCATGCCAGGAATATAGTATATGCATATGATTAGTATGTGTGGATAGAAAACACTCAGACGTTTATAAAACTGGTTAAATCACGGCTGTGACTATAACAGAACGTGCGTTTCATCGAAAAGAGCAGGAAAATCTGATCACTGAAAATGGGAAAATATATCCATGCGCGACTTGAACCTAATGTTAAATGTGAACCACATTAAATTTGGCCGAGGTTGCAATACCTACAGCTTCCACACGATGTCAACAGTCTTGTCATTTGCCTACGATTTGTTTCTTGGTCAAATGTTTTATATTTTATTTGTGCGTTTTGTGTAGCGCCGACTATGCTAATTATTTTGTTTACGTCCCCTGCGGGTCTTTTGGGGTGTTACATGCTATCAGATAATAGCTTCTCATGCTTTCGCCGAAAAGCATTTAAAAAATCTGACTTGTTGCCTGGATTCACAACGAGTGTAGCTTTAATTCAGTACCCTGCATGTGTATTTTAATGAACGTTTGAGTTTTAACGAGTGCTATTAGCATTTAGCGTAGGGCATTTGCATTTCCAGATGTCTAGATGGGACGCCTGCGTGTCGGGTAGGAGCAAGAGGTTAACTTGGGTCAAACGTTTCGGGTAGCCTTCCACAAGCGTCCCACAATAAGTTGGGTGAATTTTGGCCCATACTTCCAGACAGAGCTGGTGTAACTGAGTCAGGTTTGTAGGCCTCCTTCCTCCAGACAGAGCTGGTGTAACTGAGTCATGTTTAAAGGCCTCCGTGCTCGCGCACGCTTTTTCAGTTCTGCCCACAAATGTTCTATAGGATTGAGGTCACGGCTTTGTGATGGCCATTCCAATACCTTGACTTTGTTGTCCTTAAGCCATTTTGCCACAACTTTGGAAGTATGCTTGGGGTCATTGTCCATTTGGAAGACCCATTTGCGGCCAAGCTTTTAACTTCCTGACTGATGTCTTTAGATGTTGCTTCAATATATCCACATCATTTTCTATCCTAATGATGTCATATCCTCTGTGAAGTGCACCAGTCCCTCCTGCAGCAAAGCAACCACACAACATGATGCTGCCACCCCCGTGCTTCACGGTTGGGATGGTGTTCTTCGGCTTGCAAGCCTCCCCCTTTTTCCTGCAAACACAACAATGGTCATTATGGGCAAACAGTTATTTTTTTGTTTCATCAGACCAGAGGAAATTTCTCCAAAAAGTACCATCTTTGTCCCCATGTGCAGTTGCAAACCTTAGTCTGGCTTTTTTACGGAGGTTTTGGAGCAGTGACTTCGTCCTTGCTAAGCGGTCTTTCAGGTTGTCAATATAGGACTCGTTTTACTGTGGATATAGATAATTTTGTACGTGTTTCCTCCAGCATCTTCACAATGTCCTTTGCTGTTGTTCTGTGATTGATTTACACTTAACGCACCAATGTACGTTAATCTCTAGGACCGTAGGAGACAGAACGCGTCTCCTTCCTGAACGGTATGACGGCTGCGTGTTTATTGTTTGTGCAGATGAACCTTCAGGCGTTTGGAAATTGCTCCCAAGGATGAACAAATCTGGCAAAGTGGGCAAATTTAGGCAGGAAATGCCAACAACAAACAGTGAGCCATCGTACTCATGCATTAAAAACAAATAATGAAAGAAAAGCATTGAAAGATAGAATTTTGAAAAGTTATCGATCAATAATGATAAACATCCTGGCACTGACAACTTAGATGGAGAGCTACAGAGGATGGTAGCAGACTCCTATAGCCACTCCTGTCTGTCATGTCGTTAATATGAGCCTAGAGGAAAGTCTTTGTCCTCAGGCCTGGAGGGAAGCGAAAGTCATTCCGGTAACCAAGAGTGGTAAAATGGCCTTTACTGGTTCTAAGAATTGCCAGCTCTCAGCAAACTTTTCGACCAAATACAATGCTATTTCTCTGTAAACAAATTAACAATAGACGTTCAGCATACTTACAGAGAAGGGCACTCAACATGTACTGTCACTCAATACTGACACAAATTACTGGTAATTGGTTGAAAGAAAATTGATAATAAGAAGATTGTGGGAGCTGTACAGTCATATTTCAGTGCAGCCTTTGATATTATTGACCTGTTGTTGAGAAAACATATGTGTAATGGCTTTTCGACCTCGTGGACTCAGAGCCATCTATCTAAATGATCTCAGAGGGTTTTCTTTAAACTTCTTATGGCTGGGGCAGTATTGAGTAGCTTGGATGAATAAGGTGCCCAGAGTAAACTACCTGCTACTCAGGCCCAGTTGCTGATATATACATATTAGTTGATTTGGATAGAAAACACACTGAAGTTTCTAAAACTGTTTTAATGATGTACGTGAGTATAACAGAACTCATATGGCAGGCAAAAACCTGAGAAAAAATCCAACCAGGAAGTCAGGAAGTCATTGCCTTTCGAATATACAGTGTCTATGGGGTCATATTGCACTTCCTAAGGCTTCCACTAGATGTCAACAGTCTTTAGAACGTTGTTTCAGGCTTCTACTATGAAGGAGGAGCGAATAAGAGCTGTTTGAGTCAGAGGTCTGGCAGAATGCCATGAGCTGATCACGCGCGCTCACGTGAGAGTTAGCTGCGTTCCATTGCATTTCTACAGACAAAGGAATTCTCCGGTTGAAACATTATTGAAGATTTATGATAAAAACATCCTAAAGATTGATTCTATACTTCGTTTGACATGTTTCTACAAACTGTAGTATGACTTTTCGTCTGAACTTTTGCCTGGACTTGCCCGCGCCTCGTGAGTTTGGATTGTATGCTAAATGCGCAAACAAAAAGGAGGTATTTGGACAGATTCCTGGGAGTGCATTCTGATGAAGATCATCAAATGTAAGTGAATATTTATAGTGCTATTTCTGACTTCTGTGGACTCCACAACATGGGGGATATCTGTATGGCTTGTTTTTGTGTCTGAGTGCCGTACTCAGATTATTGCATGGTGTTTTTTCGGTAAAGTAAAAAAATCTAATAAATTGATGATGTTGCACTGCCTAGGGGTTCCACTAGATGTCAACCATCAATAGAAATTATAATGAGGCGTCTATGTTGTTGTGGGAGTGAATGAGAGCAGAATATATCAGATGTCCATCAAGCAGCCATTTTTTGATCACGCTTTTTCCTCATTACCTCATGGTAGTCACTTGCGTTCCATTGCTCACGACGACAAGAAGGAAAACTCCGGTTGGAACTTTATTGAAGCTATATGTTAAAAACATCCAAATGATTGATTCTGTACTGAGTTTGAAATGTTTTTTCGACCAGTAATATAATTTTTTGAAGTTTTTGTCCTATTAAACGCTGACCAGAATTAGCGTTTGGAAATGTATACCAAACGGGCTAACAGATGAGGACAATCAACTCCTCCTTGTCTCTACAGTCTAGACTCTAAACAGATGAGGTCAATCAACCCCTTTTTGTCTCTACAGTCTAGACTCTAAACAGATGAGGACAATCAAACAATGCTTTTCCTTCCTGTGGTCTGATTTATTGAGGCTCCGCTATATCAACAAGCCCACTTCCTAGGCTACCATTGAGTCTTTCCATAAACTAGGGTACCAGTGGATCTTTCTATAAACTAGGGTACCAGTGGATCTTTCTATAAACTAGTGTACCAGTGGATCTTTCTGTAAACGAGTGTACCAGAGGATCCTTCTATAAATTAGTGTACCAGTGAGTCTTTCAATAAACTAGGGTGCCAGTGGGTCTTTCCATAAACTTGTGAACCAGTGGGTCTTTCTATAAACTAGGGTACCAGTGGATCTTTCTATAAACTAGTGTACCAGTGGATCTTTCTATAAATTAGTGTACCAGTGAGTCTTTCCATAAACTAGGATACCAGTGGGTCTTTCCATAAATTTGTGAACCAGTGGGTCTTTCTATGAACTAGGGTACCAGTGGATCTTTCTATAAACTAGTGTACCAGTGGATCTTTCTATAAATTAGTGTACCAGTGAGTCTTTCTGTAAACTAGGGTACTAGTGGGTCTTTCTATAAACTAGGGTACCAGTGGGTCTTTCTAGAAATTAGGGTACCAGTGGGTCTTTCTAGAAATTAGGGTACCAGTGTTCCTTGTTGTGTACAACTGTTTGGAGCTGTTACAAAGTCATTCATAATTGTTCTCTCTCTCTCTCTCGCTCTCTCTCTCTCGCTCTCTCGCTCTCTCTCGCTCTCTCGCTCTCGCTCTCGCTTTCTCTCTTTATAGGTAATAAGGCCATTACATTAGGGAAGGTTGTTTTGTGCTAGCTGTGTGTAAATCAATTACCTGCCTCTTCATTGCTGTTCTCTTGTGTCTGACAAAACATTCTCTCGTCCACGCTGACAAATGTACTGTACACACACACACACACACACACACACACACACACACACACACACACACACACACACACACACACACACACACACACCTGTTGGTTGTTCCTTCTGGAATATAGAGTGTACAAAACGTCAAACAACGTCAACCACATGCTATGTGTCATAAACTGGGGAGAGAGAGAGAGAGTTGTGCAGAGAACAGATTTGCAGAGAGCAGCTAGGGGAGTGAACAGGGTGTGAATGTGTTTGTCCCTAATGTGTTTGTCCCTGCTATACCCTATTCCTTACATAGTGCACATCTTTTGACCACAGCCCTCTGGGTTGAGCCCTCTGGGTAGAGCCCTCTGGACAGAGCCCCTTGGGTAGAGCCCTCTGGACAGAGCCCTCTGGGTAGACCCCTCTGGACAGAGCCCTCTGGGTAGAGCCCTCTGGACAGAGCCCTCTGGGTAGAGCCCTCTGGACAGAGCCCTCTGGGTAGAGCCCTCTGGACGGAGCCCTCTGGGTAGAGCCCTCTGGACAGAGCCCTCTGGGTAGAGCCCTCTGAACAGAGCCCTCTGGACAGAGCCCTCTGGGTAGAGCCTTCTGGACAGAGCCCTCTGGACATAGCCCTCTGGACAGAGCCCTCTGGGTAGAGCCCTCTGGGTAGAGCCCTCTGGGTAGAGCCCTCTGGACAGAGCCCTCTGGGTAGAGCCCTCTGAACAGAGCCCTCTGGACAGAGCCCTCTGGACAGAGCCCTCTGGGTAGAGCCTTCTGGACAGAGTCCTCTGGACATAGCCCTCTGGACAGAGCCCTCTGGGTAGAGCCCTCTGGGTAGAGCCCTCTGGGTAGAGCCCTCTGGACAGAGCCCTCTGGGTAGAGCCCTCTGGGTAGAGCCCTCTGGACAGAGCCCTCTGGGTAGAGCCTTCTGGACAGAGCCCTCTGGGTAGAGCCCTCTGGACAGAGCCCTCTGGCCCTGGTCAAACGTAGCGCACTATACAGGAAATAGGGTTCCATTTGTGGTTTAGACGTAGCCTGGATGTGTCAGAAAGCACCGTTATTGGTTGTAATCACAACACCTTTATCAGAAACAACATGGGGAAGGGTTATCTTGGGGTATCTGGAGCTCTGTCTGAAAGAAGCTCTCAGTCTCACTGTAGAATTAGACGTTTTTCCACTTTTCTCCAAATGTGAACATCGCATTTCACTGCTGTCGTGTCTTTGGCATCATAAAAGTGAAGACTGTTATTTTATCAAATCAATTCTCTGTAATTATTATTTCGTGATTAAACTAATCATGTAAATGTAATTAACTAGGAAGTCGGGGCACCAAGGAAAATATTCAGATTACCAAGTCATAATTTTCCTTATATAACTCTTCAGATAGTTTAATATCTGATCAATTAGTCTTCTGATTAATGAATTATTATGTACCTCACGTCAGTCTCATTCCAAACGTTGGTTATCTGCACAAACCCAGTCTTCACTATGAATCATCCATACATCAATTGGCTTAGTCATTTATTTACTAACTAACTAATTAATAAATCACAGAAATGCATAAATAAACAACCGTAGGTCTGTATCTAACAAATGATAGGGAAGATTCCCTAGTGGGCTAAGCCGATATGACAACTTGGTGGACAAATGGAAGCGGGTGTGGACTGAGAAAGGGGGTGTGGACTGGGAAGGGGGTGTGGACTGAGAAAGGGGTGTGGACTGAGAAGGGGTGTGGACTGGGAAGGGGGTGTGGACTGGGAAGTGGGTGTGGACTGGGAGGGGGTGTGGACTGGGAAGGGGTGTGGACTGGGAAGGGGGTGTGGACTGGGAAGTGGGTGTGGACTGGGAAGGGAGTGTGGACTGGGAAGGGGGTGTGGACTGGGAAGTGGGTGTGGACTGGGAGGGGGTGTGGACTGGGAAGGGGTGTGGACTGGGAAGGGGGACTGGGAAGGGGTGGACTGGGAAGGGGGTGGGAGGGGTGGACTGGGAAGTGGGTGTGGACTGGGAGGGGGGTGTGGACTGGGAAGTGGGTGTGGACTGGGAAGGGGTGTGGACTGGGAGGGGTGTGGACTGGGAAGGGGGTGTGGACTGGGAAGTGGGTGTGGACTGGGAAGGGAGTGTGGACTGGGAAGGGGGTGTGGACTGGGAAGTGGGTGTGGACTGGGAAGGGAGTGTGGACTGGGAAGGGGGTGTGGACTGGGAAGTGGGTGTGGACTGGGAAAGGGGTGTGGACTGGGAAGGGGGTGTGGACTGGGAAGTGGGTGTGGACTGGGAAGGGGGTGTGGACTGGGAAGGGGTGTGGACTGGGAAGGGGGTGTGGACTGGGAAGGGGGTGTGGACTGAGCGGGGAAGACCAGAGGGATCTCTACACACAGTACTACTATAATTATATTAATTGAAATGCTAATCCTTTGCACATGAACACTCACTCATTCAGGAATAATTGCAATCAATATATATATATATTCACGCCCAGTGTGTCGTGATCTCTGTTGGAGTCGTCAGTACTTCTGTTAGAGAGCCAGTTCATCATTATCTCTCTCTCTGCTTCCCTGAAGATCAGTCTTTCTGTGGTTAGAATGGATACTTCAGTGTACCATTCAGCAATGTTCTCATAGGATAGATGTTTCGGTGGTTGTCAGTAATAGCATCTGAGTTTCACGTCATTTCTAGCTGCAGACTAGTAATTAGTATCTAAGATTGGCTCTTATTCTGTAGGGATCGATAGTATCAGAGTTGAACCGTTTCCAGCCGTGTAGCATTGGCTCCACGTGGTATGGTCAGGAATTCAATAACTATTCATAATCACAGCTCACGCTGTGGGTTTGCTCAGTCTAAACTATTCATAATCACAGCTCACACTGTGGGTTCGCTTAGTCTAAACTATTCATAATCACAGCTCACACTGTGGGTTTGCTTAGTCTAAACTATTCATAATCACAGCTCACACTGTGGGTTTGCTTAGTCTAAACTATTCATAATCACAGCTCACACTGTGGGTTTGCTTAGTCTAAACTATTCATAATCACAGCTCACACTGTGGGTTTGCTCAGTCTAAACTATTCATAATCACAGCTCACACTGTGGGTTCGCTTAGTCTAAACTATTCATAATCACAGCTCACACTGTGGGTTCGCTTAGTCTAAACTATTCATAATCACAGCTCACACTGTGGGTTCGCTTAGTCTAAACTATTCATAATCACAGCTCACACTGTGGGTTCGCTCAGTCTAAACTATTCATAATCACAGCTCACACTGTGGGTTCGCTCAGTCTAAACTATTCATAATTTACATTTACATTTAAGTCATTTAGCAGACACTCTTATCCAGAGCGACTTACAAATTGGTGCATTCACCTTATGACATCCAGTGGAACAGTAGTGCATCTCACGCTGTGAGTTCGCTTAGTCTAAACTATTCATAATCACAGCTCACACTGTGGGTTTGCTCAGTCTTGGTACTCAAACCTGTGCCACCTCAGCTGACACAGAGGTATGCGTGGTCTGAAGAGGATTTCCTCAGGAGGGGGTTTTAATCGTAAAAGTAGAAAGGTGGGTCTGTGACGCCTGAATATGCTGTGCTCACGGGTGCGTGCCCATGGACCATTCCCACCTTCTCACTAGTGTACATTTTGTTTCATATTCCCATTTCGGCATTTAGGAGTTTGCCAAGTGAAATCCTTTGTTCTCTCTGTGGCCAGGAGAGTCTCTCGACCTGAGATAACAGAACCTGGGTGTAGGAGAGAGTCTCGGCTGTACTGAGATAACAGAACCTGGGTGTAGGAGAGAGTCTCGGCCAGGAATGGGTGTACGACCTGAGATAACAGAACCTGGGTGTAGGAGAGAGTCCAGATCCTGGGTGTAGGAGAGAGTCTCGGCCAGGAATGTACGACCTGAGATAACAGAACCTGGGTGTAGGAGAGAGTCTCGGCCAGGAATGTACGACCTGAGATAACAGAACCTGGGTGTAGGAGAGAGTCTCGGCCAGGAATGTACGACCTGAGATAACAGAACCTGGGTGTAGGAGAGAGTCTCGGCCAGGAATGTATGACCTGAGATAACAGATCCTGACCAGAACCTGAGAGAGTCTCGGCCAACAGAACAGAACCTGGGTGTAGGAGAGAGTCTCGGCCAGGAATGTACGACCTGAGATAACAGAACCTGGGTGTAGGAGAGAGTGGGTAGCCATAAGCTATACCCAGAAAGGGCCACGTCATGACAATGCATTTGGGATGTTACGTTACTGTTTAGCCTAAACATCAGTATAAAACATCAGTAGACCCTTCCCTTTTTCCACAATTTGCCTTATTCTAAAATTGATTAATTAATTTGTTTTTCTCATTCATATATACACACAATAACCCATAATGTCAAAACAAAAACAGATGTTTTTTTGCAAATCTATTAAAAATAAAATGACAGAAAAACCTTATTTACATAAGTATTCAGAACCTTTGCTATGTGACTCGAAATTGAGCTCGGGTGCATCCTGTTCACATTGACCATCCTTGAGATGTTTCCACAACTTGATTGGACATGATTTGGAAAGGCAATACCTGTCTATATAAGGTCCCACAGTTGACAGTGCATGTCAGAGCAAATAACAAACTATGAAGTTGAAGGAATTGTCTGTAGAGCTCAGAGACAGGATTGTGTCAAGGCACAGTTCTGGGGAAGGGTACCAAAATATGTCTGCAGCTTTGAGGCAAACCATCCAGCAAAGCTTTTGCCCCAAACCACATTGAAGGTCCTCAAGAACACATTGGCCTCCATAATTCTTAAATGGAAGAAGTGTGGAACCATCAAGACTCTTCCTAGAGCTGGCCGCCCGGCCAAACTGAGCAATCAGGGGGAGAAGGGCCTTGGTCAAGAAGGTGAACAAGAACCCGATGGCCACTCGATGGTCACTGGACAGATCTCCGGAGTTCCTCTGTGGTGATGGAAGGACCTTCCAGAAGGACAACCATCTCTGCTGTACTCCACCAATCAGGCTTTAGAGTATCCTATGTTAAAGTGTCCAGACAGAAGATACTCCTCAGTAGAATGCACATGACAGCCTGTTTGGAGTTTGCCGAAAGGCACCTAAAGGACTCTCAGACCATGAGAAACGAGATTTGCTGGTCTGATGAAACAAAGATTGAACTCTTTGGCCTGAAAGCCAAGCGTCATGTCTGGAGGAAACATGGCACCATGACAACAAACGCATGGTGGTGGCAGCATCATGCTGTGGTGATGTTTTTCAGCAGCAGGGACTTGGAGACTAGTCAGGATCGAGGGAAAGATGAACAGAGCAAAATACAGAGAGACCCTTGATGAAAACCTGCTCCAGAGCGCTCAGGACCTCAGACTGGGGTGAAGTTTCACCTTCCAACAGGACAACGACCCTTAGCACACAGCCAAGACAACATAGGAGTGGCTTCGGGACAAGTCTCTGAGTGGCCTAGCCAGAGCCCGGACTTGAACCCGATCTAACATCACTGCAGACACCTGGAAATACCTTTGCAGCAACACTTTCCATCCAACCTGACAGAGCTTGACACGATCTGCAGAGAAGAATGAGAGAAACTCCCCAAATACAGGTGTGCCAAGTTTGTACCGTCAAACCCAAGAAGGCTCAAGGCTGTAATCGCTGCCAAGGATGCTTCAACAAAGTATTGAGTAAAGGGTCTGAATACTTATGTGATATTGACTGTTTTCCTTTTATTTTATATTTTCAAATATTTCTAAAAACCTGTTTTTACTTTGTCATTATGGGGTATTGTGTGTAGATAGATGGGAGGGACAATTTAATCAATTTTAGGCTGTAACGTAACAAAATGTTGAAAAAGTAAAGGCCTCTGAGTACTTTCCAAATGCACTGTACGTGTCCATATGTCTATTATTGTCCGTTGTTGGAGACATTATTTGTGGCCTCTCTCATACTTACAGTATGGCCTGCATCTTCACCAACAGTTTGATCTCATTTAGTTGTTATCCCTTGTCCTAACAGTCACCACAAATCTTCACTTTCACTGCAACACTTCCCACAGAATAGTCGCTTGCAGCTGAAACGGGTTCTGTTCCGAGTGCATCTACCCACCTTGCATTTTCTCCTCCCCGGGACCTGTGTACAATTTGGGTGTACGCAATTGCTCGTGTGGAATCTTTGCTGCTGCCTTGGCCATCATACAGTAGGTTTCTCACGTAGCCCGTGTGCCAGACTCATGATGAAGTCTCTCCTGCTCATGGTGTCAGAGACCTGGCAGTGTGGAGATCAACCTCTCCGTCAATATGATCAAGACAAAGGAGACGCTCGTGGAAAACAAGAAAAGGAGGGACAAAAAGGCCATTAACATCGACGAGGCTGTAACGGAGCCGGTCGAGAGTTTCAACATCATCAGCGAACTATTATGATCCAAACACACCAAGATGTTTGTGAAGAAGCACGAAACAGCGAAAGTAATCCAAGCGTTTGTGTAAGTTTTTCGATCGCATGACAAAACATTAAGTACACTTAGCATCAGGAGGCTTGGTCACAAAAATCAGAAAAGCAATCAAATTAATCGTTTACCTTTGATGATCTTCGGATGTTTTCACTCACGAGACTCCCAGTTACACAACAAATGTTCCTTTTGTTCCATAAAGATTATTTTTATATCCAAAATACCTCTGTTTGTTTGTCGCGTTATGTTCAGAAATCCACAGGAAAGAGCGGTCACGACAACGCAGACGGAAATTCCAAATAGTTTCCTTAATGTCCACTGAAACATGTAAAACGTTTTTTATTATCAATCCTCAGGTTGTTTTTAAAATATATAATCGATAATATATCAACCGCAAATGTCTTTCACAGTAGGAGAGGGAAAAGCAATACCAAAACATTATTAAACAGTCGCTGCCCGATACGGGTCCTTTACGGATACGGGTTCCCCTCTTTCCACTGGGATTCTCTGCCTCTAACCCTATTACAGGGTTCACTAGTTTACTGGTGCTCTTCCATGCCGTCCCTGGAAGGGGTGCGTCACATAAGTGGGTTGAGTTACTGATATGATCTACCTGTCTGGGTTGTGCTGTGGCGGAGAACTTTGTGGGCTATACTCGGCCTTAACTCAGGATGGTAAGTTGGTGGTTGAAGATATCCCTCTAGTGGTGTGGGGGCTGTGCTTTGGCAAAGTGGGTGGGGTTATATCCTTCCTGTTTGGCCCTGTCCGGGGGTGTCCTCGGATGGAGCCACAGTGTCTCCTGACCCCTCCTGTCTCAGCCTCCAGTATTTATGATGCAGTAGTTTATGTGTCGGGGACTAGGGTCAGTTTGTTATATCTGGAGTACTTCTCCTGTCCTATCCGGTGTCCTGTGTGAATTTAAGTATGCTCTCTCTAATTCTCTCTTTCTCTCTTTCTTTCTCTCTCTCGGAGGACCTGCACCCTAGGACCATGCCTCAGGACTACCTGACATGATGACTCCTTGCTGTCCCCAGTCCACCTGGCCGTGCTGCTGCTCCAGTTTCAACTGTTCTGCCTCTGATTATTATTATTTGACCGTGCTGGTCATTTATGAATATTTGAACATCTTGGCCATGTTCTGTTACAATCTCCACAGCCAGAAGAGGACTGGCCACCCCACATTGCCTGGTTCCTCTCTAGGTTTCTTCCTAGGTTTTGGCCTTTCTAGGGAGTTTTTCCTAGCCACCGTGCTTCTACACCTGCATTGCTTGCTGTTTGGGGTTTTAGGCTGGGTTTCTGTACAGCACTTTGAGATATCAGATGATGTACGAAGGGCTATAGCTAAATACATTTGATTTGATTTGATTTGACTATACCGGATATGGAAAGTCATTCAGAATTAAGAATCAGAAAAATAAACATCAGAGATGTCATGATTCATTTCCGGCATCTGAGTCATTTTCATTCAGATCTTGTAGCAAGACTAACGCAGCATGTATATCCATTCGTCTTGGTCTTGTCATTGTAAATTATGCACAACCTCACGGCTTCTCCAAGTAGACCAGAGTAGACTAATTAAATTGCTTGGATTCAGTGGACTGATATAGGGAACATACCATTTAGAGATTATAAATAGAATGGATCAATTAGAATAGAATGGCCATCCTGTTCTATTAGCTTCCCTGCTTATTAACTCACCCATCCTGTTCTTTTAGCTTCCTTGCTCATTAACTCACCCATCCTGTTCTTTTAGCTTCCCTGCTCATTAACTCACCCATCCTGTTCTTTTAGCTTCCCTGCTCATTAACTCACCCATCCTGTTCTTTTAGCTTCCCTGCTCATTAACTCACCCATCCTGTTCTTTTAGCTTCCCTGCTCATTAACTCACCCATCCTGTTCTATTAGCTTCCCTGCTCATTAACTCACCCATCCTGTTCTTTTAGCTTCCCTGCTCATTAACTCACCCATCCTGTTCTATTAGCTTCCTTACTCATTGTTCTTTTAGCTTCCCTGCTCATTAACTCACCCATCCTGTTCTATTAGCTTCCCTGCTCATTAACTCACCCATCCTGTTCTTTTAGCTTCCCTGCTCATTAACTCACCCATCCTGTTCTATTAGCTTCCTTACTCATTAACTCACCCATCCTGTTCTTTTAGCTTCCCTGCTCATTAACTCACCCATCCTGTTCTATTAGCTTCCCTGCTTATTAACTCACCCATCCTGTTCTTTTAGCTTCCTTGCTCATTAACTCACCCATCCTGTTCTTTTAGCTTCCCTGCTCATTAACTCACCCATCCTGTTCTATTAGCTTCCCTGCTCATTAATCCTGTTCAACTCCATCCTGTTCTTTTAGCTTCCCTCATTAACTCACCCATCTGTTCATTCCTGCTCAAACTCACCCATCCTGTTCTATTAGCTTCCTTATTAACTCATTAACTCACCCATCCTGTTCTTTTTCCTGCTCAGCTTCCCTTGCTCATCAACTCATCCATCCTGTTCTTTTACCTTGCTCATCAACTCACCCATCCTGTTCTATTAGCTTCCATCTCACCCATCCTGTTCTTTTAGCTTCCCTGCTCATTAACTCACCCATCCTCCTGTTCTTTTTCCTTGCTCAGCTTCCCTGCTCATTAACTCACCCATCCTGTTCTTTTCCCTGCTCATTAACTCACCCATCCTGTTCTTCCCTCATCAACTCACCCATCCTGTTCTCTTCCTTATCATAACTCACCCATCCTGTTCTATTAGCTTCCCTGCTCATTAACTCACCCATCCTGTTCTTTTAGCTTCCCTGCTCATTAACTCACCCATCCTGTTCTTTTAGCTTCCCTGCTCATTAACTCACCCATCCTGTTCTATTAGCTTCCCTGCTCATTAACTCATCCATCCTGTTCTTTTAGCTTCCTTGCTCATCAACTCATCCATCCTGTTCTTTTAGCTTCCTTACTCATTAACTCATCCATCCTGTTCTTTTAGCTTCCTTACTCATTAACTCACCCATTCTTCCCCTTTCACCCCGTTATACTATGCTTCATATATTTAATCTGTTGTTATATGTGTGAAATTAGTTTGGGTATGGTTTACGTTCAGTTTGGGTATAGCCTAGGTTCCGTTTTGGTATAGTTTAGGTTCAGTTTGGGTATAGTTTAGGTTCAGTTTCGGTATAGTTTAGGGGTACAGTTTCAGTATGGTACGGTTCAGGTTCAGTATAGTTTAGGTTCAGTTTTGTTATAGTTTAGGTTCAGTTTCGGTATAGTTTAGGGGTACAGTTTCAGTATGGTACGGTTCAGTTTCGGTATAGTTTAGGTTCAGTTTTGGTATAGTTTAGGTTCAGTTTTGGTATAGTTTAGGTTCAGTTTCAAAGTAATTATCGGGTGATTATCAATTGGGCACGGCACATTCAACTATCGGAGAAGGAGGGGAAACTGGGGAAAACCATTCCAGAATATGACATGCCCTCCAAAACGGGTCACAACTCTAGTTCTGTTCGTAACTATGGTTCCACCGCTTTATTACGATTCTAACAATGACAGTGTTTTGTATAGACTCATTTAGAAACTGTCAAAGATGAGGGGGACATTACTTTAAAAATGGCTCCTTTTTTAAAATGTTCACCCAAAATGACAATCTAACTGCCTGTAGCTCAGGCCCTGAAGCAAGGATATGCATATTCTTGGTACCATTTGAAAGGAAACACTTTGAAGTTTGTGGAAATGTGAAAGGAATGTAGGAGAATATAACACATTACATCTGGTAAAAGAGAATACAAAGAATTATTTTTTATTTTTATTTTTTTGTACCATCATCTTTGAAATGAAAGAGAAAGGCCATAATGTATTATTACAGTCCAGGTGCAATTTAGATATTGGCCACTAGATGGCAGCAGAGTATGTGCAACATTTTAGACTGATCAAATGAAGCATTCAATTTCTGTTCAAAATGTTGTTTCAAGACTGTCCAAATTTTCCTAATTTGTTTTATTAATAACTTTTCATAAAAACTGTGCAGTCTCCTCAAACAATAGAATGGTATTATATCACTGTAATAGCTGTAATCACTGTAATAGCTACAGTGCAGTTAGATTAACAAGAATTCATATCTGCCCATATCAGATATGCCTATGTCCTGGGAAATGTTCTTGTTACTTACAACCTCATGCAAATCGCATTAGGTTATGTTAGCTCAACCGTCCCGCAGGGGAACCAACAATCCTGAAGAATAAAACATTTTAATCTGTTTCTGCGCCATGCCAATGAAATCAACTTGTGAGTTTAGCAGACATCACAGACACTGCCCTACCACAGTCAACACACATATTTACAGCAATAATATAATGGAATATCGTAAATGGCCATTGCTGATTGTCACCAGTAGCCTACTGTTGTCACATAAGGAATGCATGGAGCCACGGTTATTCTAGAACAAAGTTAGATTTTGAAACAGAGACCATCTGTGCAGTTTGTATAGTTGTTTGGTAGAAATAGGTTAATTTGAAACGTTGGAATCTGCTATTTCTGATAGGGTATAGCAATCAAAACATCTGGCCTGCATGGCCCTCAGAAGTATAACATGGAAGAAGTCCTATGTTTTTATTTGATTATTATTTTTCATTATTTGGTAAACCCCTTGCCTCTTTGTCAATACACGCTGTCAATACACGCTGTCAATGCACGCTGTCAATACACGCTGTCAATACACGCTGTCAATGCACGCTGTCAATACACTCTCCTCAGGTCATCGGTCTCTTCATTCTCTATTGATAATATTGTCACCCATCAAACTATTGTCAATTTAATCTGGTATTTAGAACCATATTTTATTATTATTATTGCCAGCTGGGAAGGCAGCTGTTGTTATACAGTCGGAAAATACACTATCATCTTATTTGAGAATTTACAGTCTTCGCGCTTCTGGATAAATCAATAGTTTTTCTGACTGATTACCATTTGCATTTGGTGTCCTGAGGTTTCTTGTGATATTTTTAACATAATAAAATAATTAATTTAGCAATGTATTCTTTATTATGGAATATTTATACATTTGAAATGTAAAAGGGCAGAATGCCCATGACGGCCATTCCAGTAGTTATGGAATTCCGACACTCTGAGTGTTAAGGGTTAAGGTTTAGGATACAGAAACAACTCTAGAGTTAAATTCAGGCATGAATTCTGATTGGCTAAATTAAAGATTACATTTAGGGTTGTTATTGTGACTGTATTACCACCACACCCGTGGTCACCTGTCATGTAGACAGTCAAGTTCCACGTGACCGACTAGTCACGGTAATTAGGCTTCTCCAAGCTCTGATGCTGCTGATGGTCATTAGTAGCCTACCAAACGTTCTTAACTGCCTGGTACTCAGCACTCTACTGTCCCTCTAATCACTCTGACATCAATGCAAAATGTAATCAACAGCCTAATGAAACACTTCATGAGAGCCCATGAGCTCATGTTGTGCAACATGTTGAGCTACATTACTATAGGCTATATTCATTTATCTACTTTCCCAATATTAAGCACATTGCTTATATGTACAACAGGTATATATAGCCTATCTGGCTGGCATGAAAATTGACCAAGTGAAAAGCATCCTCCATTCGCTATTTAAGTGCATAGATGTCATGTGATTTTCCCCACTGTCCCTGTTTCAGACAGGTGCATGATAATGATCCATTCTAAATCAAAACTAATTTCACACATATATCATTTAGTATATGTAAAGACAAGATTAAATCAAGAATAGTCTGATGGGTGACCTCTTCCAGGCCGATTGTTAACATCTCCAGATTAATTATTAATTATTGCCCTGATTGTGGAAATGCACATTTTCAACCGTTGAGCTATTTTCTCATAGCCATTTCCTGATTCGTACAGCTCAACAACCTTTTGTCACACATCATTACTGTATTCTTGGGTCTTTCCCATAGATTCCCCACATCTGGCACACATGTCTTGGAGAATTAAAAAGGTTAAAGGTTCTATTTTTTATGAATATTTTGAATGAAAGAGCTCTTTTTATTACAGCCTGTTTTGCCCCCCAATATAGGTGGAGGACACTGTAGAATGCATTTCATTTAACAGGTGTGCCTTGTTCAAAGTTAAAGAAGATAGCCCTATTTGGTAAAAGACCATGTCCATATTATGGCAAGAACAGCTCAAATAAGCAAAGAGAAACGACAGTCCATCATTACTTTAAGACATGAAGGTCAATCAATCCGGAAAATTTCAAGAAATTTGAACGTTTCAAGACCTATGATGAAACTGTCTCTCGCGAGGACCTCCACAGGAAAGAAAAACCCAGAGTTACCTCTGCTGCAGTGGATACGTTCATTAGAGTTACCAGCCTCAGAAATTGCAACCTGAATAAATGCTTCACAGGGTTCAAGATAGAGAAACATCTCAACATCGACTATTCAGAGGAGACTGCGTGAATCAGGCCTTCATGGTTGAATTGCTGCAAAGAAACCACTACTGAAGGAAACCAATAAGAAGAGACTTGCTTGGGTCAAGAAACATGAGCAATGGACATTAGGCCGGCGGAAATATGTCCTTTGGTCTGATGAGTCCACATTCGAGATTTTAGGTTACAAACATTGTGTCTTTGTGAGACGCAGAGTAGGTGAACGGATGATCTCCGCATGTGTGGTTCCCACCGTGAAGCATGGTGTGATGTGTGGGGGTGCTTTGCTGGTGGCACTGTCCGTGATTTATTTAGAATTCAAGGCACATTTAACTAGCATGGCAACCACAGCATTCTGCAGTGATACTCCATCCCATCTGGTTTGCACTTAGTCCACTATCATTTGTTTTTAAACATGACAACAACCCAACACACCTCCAGGCTGTGTAAGGGCTATTTGACCAAGAAGGAGAGTGATGGAATTAGATGACCTGACCTCCACAATTTTTATTTTATTTTATTTTTCCTTTATTTTACTAGGCAAGTCAGTTAAGAACAAATTCTTATTTTCAATGACGGCCTAGGAACAGTGGGTTAACTGCCTGTTCAGGGGCAGAACGACAGATTTGTACCTTGTCAGCTCGGGGGTTTGAACTTGCAACCTTTCGGTTACTAGTCCAATGCTCTAACCACTAGGCTACCCTGCCGCCCCAATCACCCGACCTCAACCCAATTGATATTGTCTGGGATGAGTTGGACCGCAGATTGAAGGAAAAGCAGTCAACAAATGCTCAGCATATGTGGGAACTCCTTCAAGACTTTTTGAAAAGCATTTCAGGTGAAGCTGGTTGAGAGAATGCCAAGAGTGTGCAAAGCTGTCGTCAATGTGAAGGTTGGCTACTTTGAAGAATCTGAAATTTTTAGATTTGTTTAATATCCTTTTTGGGATAGGTGTCCCGCATAGCGGAGGGTGTGCAATTCAAATAAAAATAAAAATAATGGAAATTAAACATTTAGGTACATATAAAAGTGTCTTATATCGGTTGGAAGCTTAAATTCTTGTTGATCTAACTGCACTGTCCGATTTACAGTAGCTATTACAGTGAAAACCTGCCATGTGATTTTGTTTTTGAGGAGCTCCACACATCAAAATATTTTTCCACCTGCACAGGTTTCATATATTTACAAAAAGCGATTTAAATATTCACTTACTTTTTGAAGATCTTCCTCTGATTTGTCATCCAAAGGGTCCCAACTATAACATGTAGTGTCGTTTTGTTAGATAAAATCATTTTTTATATCCCAAAAAGTCAGTTTAGTTGGCGCCATCGATTTGAGTAATCCACTCGTTCAACATGTAGAGAAAGGAATCCAAAACTCTACCCCTTTGTTTCAACAAGTCAAAATATGTTTCTATTTACTCCTCAGATACCCTAAGATGTAATCAAACACTAATATATCTTACGGAAAGTAGTATGTTCAATAGGAAACTGATTTTAGCAGGTCTTCATGGTGCGCAAACTTGAAGACTGTGTCCCTGTACTAAAACCGATATTTCTTATTCCCTTTTGAAGTTACAAGTCTGAAACCTTGAACATAGACTGCTGACAGACATAGGAATTGCATCCAGGGAGCTTGCCATTCTAAGAGGATGGACTCCAAAAAAATATATAATTCCGAAGAGATGCCTTCAGTGCTGCTACCATGGCAGCTGCCAATCACGTACCCTGGCATAGATTAACAGAATTCTGGCGGAAATTTAGAAAAAAGGAGCCTTAACAGGTTTTTGATTCCATATGTGATTCCATATGTGATTCCATATGTGTTATTTCACAGTTTTGATCTCTTCACTCTCATTCTACAATGTAGAAAATAGTAAAAATAAAGAAAAACCATTGAATGACTAGGTGCGCCCAAACTTTTTTACTGGTACTATATATGTGTATATATATATATATATATATATATATATATACGCTTCCATTCAAAAGTTTGGGGTCACTTAGAAATATCATTGTTTTGAAAGAAAAGAGAAACACACACACACACACACACACACACAGAGCAGAAGGCAGACGTCTTTGTAACTTATTTTTTTACTCATTTTGTACATAATGTTGCCGGTACCGTCTCTTATGACCGAAAATAACTTCTAGACATCAGGACTGCGATTACTCATTATGGACTAGCAGAATCCTTTTTCTTCTTTCATGACACTGATGAGCCCGAGGCGGAGGATATATGGCTCCCTCGGGAACAGGTCCCAATCCCCGTGATCTGCGTGAAGTGGAACCGGCCTAAATGACTAACGACCCGTGGCACTCACATCTGTAGCCATGATGTGCTTTGAAAGGCTGTTCATGGCTCACGTCAACACCATATTCCCAGAAACCCTAGACCCACTCCAATTTGCATACGCCCCAACAGATCCACAGATGATGCAATCTCTACTGCACTCCACACTGCCCTTTCCCACCTGGACAAAATAACATCTATGTGAGAATGCTGTTCCTTGACTACAGCTCAGCGTTCATCACCATAGTGCCCTCAAAGCTCATCAAAAAGATAAGAACCCTGGGACTAAACACCTCCCTCTGCAACTGGATCCTGGACTTCCTGAATGGCCGCCCCCAGGTTGTAAGGGTAGGTAATAACACATCCACCAAACTGATCCTCAACACGGGGGCCCCTCAGGGGTGTGTGCTCAGCCCCCTCCTGTACCCCCTGTTCACTCATGATTGCATGGCAGGGCACGCCTCCAACAACATCAATTTGCTGATGACACAAAAGTGGTAGGCCTGATCACCAACAACAGTGAGACAGGGAGGAGGGAGGAGGGAGGAGGGAGGAGACCTGGCCGTGTGGTGCCAGGACAACAACCTCTCCCTCAACGTGATCAAGACAAAGGAGATGATTGTGGACTACAGGTAAAAAGAGGACCGAGCACGCCCCCATTTTCATCGACGGGGCTGCAGTGGTGCAGCTCGAGAGCTTCAAGTTCCTTGGTGTCCACATCACCAACAAACTATCATAGTCCAAACACACCAAGACAGTCATGAAGCGGGCACGACAAAACCTATTCCCCCCTCAGGAGATTGAAAAGATTTGGCATGGGTCCTCAGATCCTCAAAAACTGCACCATCGAGAGCATCATGACCGGTGGCATCACCGCCTGGTATGGTAACTGCTCGGCATCCGACCACAAGTCACTAAAGAGGGTAGTGCGAATGGCCCAGTACATCACTGGGGCTAAGCTTCCCGCCATCCAGGACCTCTATACCAGGCGGTGTCAGAGGAAGGCCTAAAAAATGGTCAAAGACTCCAGCCACCCTAGTCATAGACTGTTCTCTCTGCTACTGCACGGCAAGAGGTTCCGGAGCACCAAGTCTAGGTCCAAAAGGTTTCTAAACAGCTTCTACCCCCAAGCCATGAGACTCCTGAACATCTAATCAAATGGCTACCCAGACTATTTGCATTGGTCCCCCTCCACACCACTGCCACTCTCGGTTGTCATCTATGCATAGTTCACTTTAATAACTCTGCCTACATGTACATATTATCTCAACTAACCGGTGCCCCCGCACATTGACTCTGAACCGGCACCCCCCTGTATATATTTACATTTTTTAACTGCTGATCTTTAATTACTTGTTACTTTTATCTCTTATTCCAATCAGTATTTGTTTTAAACTGCACTGTTATTTAGGGCCTCTTAAGTAAGCATTTCACTGTTGTATTCGGTGCATGTGACTTATACAATTTTATTTTATTTGACACAGACATATATTTACACACACACACACACACACACACACACACACACACACACACACTCCCTCTCCTCCTCTCACTACGACAGTCCTTCTCCTTTATCTCACTGCTCTCATTTATTTTGGAGATCAAATCACAGCTCCTCCAGGAGAGAACTTACCCGTAAGGCTGGAGAAGTTTGAAAAGGAGGTATGGAGGACAGGTGAGGACGGGTGAGGAGAGGTGAGGACAGGTGACGGACAGGTGAGGAGAGAGGGTGTAATGACTGTGCTACTTAAGCACTTCAGAAAGAGGACAGACAGGAGAGGGGGGGGGAAGGAGACGTGAGAGGAGAGGAGAGAAAGGAGATGAAAAGAGAGAGAGGCGATGTGCACCTGACCAAACAAGGCATAGGGTGGAGAATGAGAGTGAGAGTGGAGAGGGGGAAGGGGGGATAGTGGATAGTGGAGAGTGGAGTGTGAAGAATGGGATTGGGGAGTGGTGAGATTGGGGAGTGGTGAGTGGATAGTGGAGAATGGAGAGTCGAGAATGGAGTGTGGAGAGTATGGGGTGAGAGTGATAGTGGAAATTCAGAGTTGAGATTGAGAGTTGAGATTGAGAGTTGAGATTGAGAGTGGAGAGTGACAGTGGAGAGTGACAGTGGAGAGTGACCGTGGAGAGTGAGCGGAGACAGAGTGAGCAGAGACTGAGAGTGAGCAGAGACTGAGAGTGAGAAGAGATTGAGAGTGAGCAGAGACTGAGAGTGAGAAGAGACTGAGAGTGAGAAGAGACTGAGAGTGAGCAGAGACTGAGAGTGAGAAGAGACAGAGTGAGCAGAGATTGAGAGTGAGCAGAGACTGAGAGTGAGAAGAGACTGAGAGTGAGCAGAGACTGAGAGTGAGCAGAGACTGAGAGTGAGCAGAGACTGAGAGTGAGAAGAGACTGAGAGTGAGCAGAGACTGAGAGTGAGCAGAGACAGAGTGAGAAGAGACTGAGAGTGAGCAGAGACTGAGAGTGAGAAGACTGAGAGTGAGCAGAGACAGAGTGAGCAGAGACTGAGAGTGAGAAGAGACTGAGAGTGAGCAGAGACTGAGAGTGAAAAGAGACTGAGAGTGAGAAGAGACAGAGTGAGCAGAGACTGAGAGTGAGAAGAGACTGAGAGTGAGCAGAGACTGAGAGTGAGAAGAGACTGAGAGTGAGAAGAGACTGAGAGTGAGCAGAGACTGAGAGTGAGCAGAGACTGAGAGTGAGAAGAGACTGAGAGTGAGCAGAGACTGAGAGTGGAGAGTGAGAGTTTAGAGTACAGAGTGGAGAGTTGTGTTACCACAGTTGCAAAATTACTCAGGTTTACCGCGACCAGACATCATTTCCTGTAATATCAGAAAATTAAAGGTCTGTTTTAAAAAAAATTCAGACTCAGGCAGTTACTGTAACCAGAATGCAGAACTGGTTTTAGCGATGCGGCGAATAGTAGTAAGGGTTTTGTTTACTGAGTTTCCACAGCTAGAAAAGGATCAGGTCTTTCTACTAGATGTACATGTAAACTGACACTGTGGTGTAGGAGTTTGATGTTGGTGTGGAGGCGTGATCCGTGCTGCGCTCAGCTCCACACTTCTCATCTTATTGAGAGCATGAACATATACACACACGCACTAGGCACACAGGCACACAGACACACACACACAAACACACACACAGACAGAAACACACAAACAGAAACACATACCCAGAAACACACACACAGAAAGACACACACACACACAAAAACACATGCGTGTGTGTGTACTTGGCCTCTATTCCATTACTCAGCAGAGCGCTTTCAACAATCTCCTCGTACTTTGAAAAAAACAAAAAAGGTTCTGATTGAAAGTGTTCCTCAGCCCATCTCCTTCTGAATGGCACCACAAGACTTTAATAAGTTGCCTCTAAATGCTTATCTCAAGCACTTACTTACTATTCACCAGCTGGCGCTATATGCCTGCCTGCCTGGCCTGGCTATCTGCCTGCCTGCCTGCATGCCTGCCTGCCTGCCTGCCTGCCTGCATGCCTGCCTGCATGCCTGGCTATCTGCATGCCTGCCTGCCTGCATGCCTGCCTGCCTGCCTGCCTGCTTGGCTGCCTGGCTATCTGCCTGCCTGCCTTTCTGCCTGCCTGCCTGCCTGGCTGCCTGCCTGCATGCCTGTCTGTCTTCCTGGCTACCTGCCTGCCTGCCTGCCCGCCTGCCTGCTTGGCTGCCTGCCTGCCTGCCTGCCTGGCTGCCTGCCTGCCTGCCTGGCTGCCTGCCTGCCTGCCTGCCTGCCTGCCTGCCTGCCTGCCTGCCTGCCTGCCTGCCTGCCTGCCTGCCTGCCTGCCTGCCTGCCTGCCTGCATGGCTGCCTGCCTGGCTTCACTCTGTCTGCTTCTCTCTCTGTCAAGTACTGTTGATGGAAAGATTCTCTCTCAAAAGGAATGACTCCCTGATACTCAATTCCATTAGTTGTGTGATAAATGACAGTGTTGCAGCTGTCTGTACACACTGTCTATCTATACTGAATGAAAATATAAATGCAACATTGTAAAGTGTTCCATGAGCTGGGCACTAATTTATTTACATCCCTGTTAAAGAGCATTTCTCCTTTGCCAAGATAATCCATCCACTTGACAGGTGTGTCCTATCAAGAATTTGAATTAAACAGCATGCTCCTTACACAGGTGCACCTTGTGCTTGGGGCAATAAAAGGCCACTTTAAAAGGTGCCGTTTTGTCACACAACACAATGCCATAGATGTCTCAAGTTTTGAGGGAGTGTGCAATTGGCATTCTGACTGCAGGAATGTCCACCAGAGCTGTTGCCAGATAATTAAATGTTCATTTCTCTACCATAAGCCACCTCCAACGTTGTTTTTAGAGAACTTGGCAGTACCTCCAACTGGCGTCTCACCCCGCAGACCACATATAACCAGCTCAGGACCTCCACGTCTTTCTTCTTCATCAGCGGGATCAAAGAAGATGTATATACTGTATGTAATGTATATACTGTATGTAATGTATATACTGTATGCAATGTATATACTGTATGTAATGAATATACTGTATGTAATGAATATACTGTATGTAATGAATATACTGTATGTAATGTATATACTGTATGTAATGTATATACTGTATGTAATGTATATACTGTATGTAATGTATATACTGTATGTAATGTACATTTACATTTACATTTAAGTCATTTAGCAGACGCTCTTATCCAGAGCGACTTACAAATTGGTGCGTTCACCTTAAGACATCCAGTGGAACAGCCACTTTACAATAGTGCATCTAAATCTTTTAAAGGGGGAGGGGGTGAGAAGGATTACTTTATCCTATCCTAGGTATTCCTGAAAGAGGTGGGGTTTCAGGTGTCTCCGGAAGGTGGTGATTGACTCCGCTGTCCTGGCGTCGTGAGGGAGTTTGTTCCACCATTGGGGGGCCAGAGCAGCGAACAGTTTTGACTGGGCTGCGCGGGAACTGTACTTCCTCAGTGGTAGGGAGGCGAGCAGGCCAGAGGTGGATGAACGCAGTGCCCTTGTATGTATATACTGTATGCAATGTATATACTGTATGTAATGTATATACTGTATGTAATGTATATACTGTATGCAATGAATATACTGTATGCAATATATATACTGTATGTAATGTATATACTGTATGCAATGTATATACTGTATGTAATGTATATACTGTATGCAATGTATATACTGTATGTAATGTATATACTGTATCATGAAGGTTAAACGTTATGTATATGTATTTATCAGCTAACTGACCAGAATGTTAAATATGTAAATCAATAACCACTACATCAATAAGCACTAGATCAATAACCACTAACTAGATCAATAACCACTAACTAGATCAATAACCACTAACTAGATCAATAACCACTAACTAGATCAATAATCACTAGATCAATAACCACTAATTCAATAACCACTTACTAGATCAATAACGACTAACTAGATCAATAACCACTAGGATCAATAACGACTACCTAGATCAATAATCACTAGATCAATAACCACTAGTTCAATAACCACTAACTAGATCAATAACCACTAGATCAATAACCACTAGATCAATAACCACTAGATCAATAACCACTACATCAATAGCCACTAGATCAATAACCACTAGATCAATAACCACTAGATCAATAACCACTAGATCAATAACCACTAGATCAATAACCACTAGATCAGTAATCACTAGATCAATAACCACTAGATCAATAACCACTAGATCAATAACCACTAGATCAATAACCACTAGATCAATAACCACTAGATCAATAACCACTACATCAATAAGCACTAGATCAATAACCACTAGATCAATAACCGCTAGATCAATAACCGATCAATAACCGCTAGACCAATAACCACTAGACCAATAACCACTACATCAATAATCAATAACCATCAATCACCAACTAGATCAATAACCACTACATCAATAACCGCTAGATCAATAACCACTAGATCAATAACCACTACATCAATAACCGCTAGATCAATAACCACTAGACCAATAACCACTACATCAATAACCGCTAGATCAATAACCACTAGATCAATAACCACTACATCAATAACCGCTAGATCAATAACCACTAGATCAATAACCACTACATCAATAACCGCTAGATCAATAACCACTAGATCAATAACCACTAGATCAATAACCACTAGATCAATAACCGCTAGATCAATAACCGCTAGATCAATAACCGCTAGATCAATAACCACTACATCAATAACCGCTAGATCAATAACCGCTAGATCAATAACCGCTAGATCAATAACCGCTAGATCAATAACCACTAGATCAATAACCACTAGATCAATAACCACTAGATCAATAACCACTAGATCAATAACCACTAGATCAATAACCGCTAGATCAATAACCGCTAGATCAATAACCACTAGATCAATAACCGCTAGATCAATAACCGCTAGATCAATAACCGCTAGATCAATAACCGATCAGAATCACAATAACCGCTAGATCAATAACCGCTAGATCAATAACCACTAGACCAATAACCACTAGATCAATAACCACTAGATCAATAACCACTAGATCAGTAACCACTAGATCAATAACCACTAGATCAATAACCGCTAGATCAATAACCACTAGATCAATAACCACTAGATCAATAACCACTAGATCAATAACCACTAGACCAATAACCACTAGATCAGTAATCACTAGATCAATAACCACTAGATCAGTAACCACTAGATCAATAACCACTAGATCAATAACCACTAGATCAATAACCACTAGACCAATAACCACTAGATCAGTAATCACTAGATCAATAACCACTAGATCAGTAATCACTAGATCAATAACCACTAGATCAGTAATCACTAGATCAATATCAATAACCACTAGACCAATAACCACTAGATCAATAACCACTAGATCAATAACCACTAGATCAATAACCGCTAGATCAATAACCACTAGATCAGTAATCACTAGATCAGTATTCACTAGATCAATAATCACTAACTAGATCATCTCCCCTGCTGTGGCCTGGTCTCTCTGCCTGTCGTTTCTTCAGTTTGCTGAAGACGATAAATTAAAATCGACCAACTCAGGCTTCCTGGTAAAGGACTTTGGTTTTCCCACCATGTCCCCGACTGGTCAAATCGACCAACTCAGGCTTCCTGGTAAAGGACTTTGGTTTTCCCACCATGTCCCCGACTGGTCAAATCTACCAACTCAGGCTTCCTGGTAAAGGACTTTGGTTTTCCCACCATGTCCCCGACTGGTCAAATCTACCAACTCAGGCTTCCTGGTAAAGGACTTTGGTTTTCCCACCATGTCCCCGACTGGTCAAATCTACCAACTCTGGCTTCCTGGTAAAGGACTTTGGTTTTCCCACCATGTCCCCGACTGTTTTCCCTCTTTCTTGTAAATGCAGATTTAACCCGTTTTAAGTGACAGAATATGTCGGCCCACGAAAGCTGTGTCTGTAGCTTGCTGTTGTCTGGGCCGGGAAAGACCACTGAAAGTTCCATCCTTAGATCCACGATGAGTTTGAGTTATTTACAAACAGGGACATTTCCATTTGCAAATAAGACACACTAGCTTGGTATATCTCCCTGTACATTCTTCCCTGAAACTTCAATTTTCATTATTCAGCTTTCTTCTGATATTACATGTTCTCTTGCTATCAAGCTAATTGTTCTGATGGAATGTTGACGTAAAAATAGAAGGAAGTGGTCTATTGGGCTGGACATTGGTTACATCGACCTGTTTTCCCCACCAATCAGCGCACATAGAGATAAACAGCAATAATAACTGAAGAGATATTGGTGATTTTATGAGCGTAATCAGATGAGAATGATGATGTTATTGTCACAGAATTGATTATGTAATAATCAGTTGTGTTAAAAAATGTTGTTCAATTTGTACACACACACACACACAATCACACACACACACACACACACAACACACTTCCCTTGACAAATGCTGAGAACACATAATGAGATCTGTTTGTAAACTTTACTGACTCTGTTTCCCAAATGGCTCCTTCTTCCATTTAAAGTGTACTACTTTTGAGCAGGGCCCATAAGGCTGTAGTCAATAGTAGTGTACTACTTTTGAGCAGGGCCCATAAGGCTGTAGTCAATAGTAGTGTACTACTTTTGAGCATTCCCCTGAAGGCTGTTATTCAATTTCTTCTGATATTACATGTTCTCTTTTGAGCAGGGCCATAAGGCTGTAGTCAATAGTAGTGTACTACTTTTGAGCATTGGCCATAAGGCTGTTTTCCAGTCAATAGTAGTGTACTAATTTTGAGCAGGGTCCATAAGGCTGTAGTCAATAGTAGTGTACTGATTTTGAGCAGGGCCCATAAGGCTGTAGTCAATAGTAGTGTACTACTTTTGAGCAGGGTCCATAAGGCTGTAGTCAACAAATGCTGAGAAGGGCACCATAATGAGATCTTTTGTAAACTTTGAGCAGGGTCCATAAGGCTGTAGTCAATAGTAGTGTACTACTTTTGAGCAGGGCCCATAAGGCTGTAGTCAATAGTAGTGTACTGCTTTTGAGCAGGGCCCATAAGGCTGTAGTCAATAGTAGTGTACTGCTTTTGAGCATTGTCCATAAGGCTGTAGTCAATAGTAGTGTACTACTTTTGAGCAGGGCCCATAAGGCTGTAGTCAATAGTAGTGTACTACTTTTGAGCAGGGCCCATAAGGCTGTAGTCAATAGTAGTGTACTACTTTTGAGCAGGGCCCATAAGGCTGTAGTCAATAGTAGTGTACTGCTTTTGAGCATTGTCCATAAGGCTGTAGTCAATAGTAGTGTACTACTTTTGAGCAGGGCCCATAAGGCTGTAGTCAATAGTAGTGTACTACTTTTCAATAGTAGCAGGGCCCATAAGGCTGTAGTCAATAGTAGTGTACTGCTTTTGAGCAGGGCCCATAAGGCTGTAGTCAATAGTAGTGTACTACTTTTGAGCAGGGCCCATAAGGCTGTAGCAATAGTAGGTCTTTTTGAGCAGGGCCCATAAGGCTGTAGTCAATAGTAGTGTACTACTTTGTAGTCAATAGTAGTGTACTACAGGGGGCCCATAAGGCTGTAGTCAATAGTAGTGTACTACTTTTGAGCAGGGTCCATAAGGCTGTAGTCAATAGTAGTGTACTACTTTTGAGCAGGGCCCATAAGGCTGTAGTCAATAGTAGTGTACTACTTTTGAGCAGGGCCCATAAGGCTGTAGTCAATAGTAGTGTACTACTTTTGAGCAGGGCCCATAAGGCTGTAGCAATAGTAGTGTACTACTTTTGAGCAGAGCCCATGTCCATAAGGCTGTAGTCAATAGTAGTGTACTACTTTTGAGCAGGGTACTACTTTTGATAAGGCTGTAGTCAATAGTAGTGTACTACTTTTGAGCAGGGTCCATAAGGCTGTAGTCAATAGTAGTGTATAAGGCTGTAGTCAATTTTGAGCAGGGCCCATAAGGCTGTAGTCAATAGTAGTGTACTACTTTTGAGCAGGGCCCATAAGGCTGTAGTCAATAGTAGTGTACTACTTTTGAGCAGGGCCCATAAGGCTGTAGTCAATAGTATTGTACTGCTTTTGAGCAGGGCCCATAAGGCTGTAGTCAATAGAAGTGTACTACTCTTGAGCAGGGCCCATAAGGCTGTAGTCAATAGAAGTGTACTACTGTTGAGCAGGGCCCATATGTCACGTTCTTTCAAAATCGAACCCAGAAGCAGACCAGGACAAGGAGAGTAGGAAGAAGGTGAGTATTTATTTACAAGTGAATGTGAATGGGTAGATATATCCAGGTGGCGTAGCGGGCAGCGGTGGTGAGTTGATGGGAGTAAATAGGTGGATCCAATGGGGTAGCGGAATCCTCCGACGACCAGGCGGGAATGGGGTAAATGATCCGGGTGAGTAACTGAAGACAGAACAAACGGAGGTAAGTTTAAGGCAAGCAATACGTAAAAAACAACAAAACAAATTCTATCCAACTTGAGGCTGATACTATGGCACAACATACTGTTCATGGCTAACGATCCGGCAGGGAATGGATGTCAGGTCAGAGCTTTTGAAGGGGAGAGGTGATGATCAGGACAGGTGTGCAGATTACTGATGGGATACAGGTGCAGGTGAACATCGATCTCCCAACAAGCTAATTCGCCAGCAACCAGACAGGGTGCGTTCCAGGACACCGGAAACACACTCCAGGACAGAAACACAGGCAAACACAGACTCAGGAAGCGGGATTCGTGACACCATAAGGCTGTAGTCCATAATAGTGTACTACTTTTGAGCAGGGTCCATAAGGCTGTAGTCAATAGTAGTGTACTGCTTTTGAGCAGGGCCCATAAGGCTGTAGTCAATAGTGGTGTACTACTGTATGTCAACCCAGTATCAGCCTTAAAACGTCATCCCTGTCACATTTTTGCAAAAAGGAAAATGTCACAATATATTACCTTTTTGTCAATATTCAATGGGAAAAAATAAATGTTACTCTGGTTAGGCTCAGGATTAGGGGTTAGGGTTAGGGGTTAGGGTTAGGCTACCCTGGGGCGGCAGGGTAGCCTAGTGGTTAGAGCGTTGGACTAGTAACCGAAAGGTTGCAAGTTCGAATCCCCGAGCTGACGAGGTACAAATCTGTCGTTCTGCCCCTGAACAGGCAGTTAACCCACTGTTCCTAGGCTGTCATTGAAAATAAGAATGTGTTCTTCACTGACTTGCCTAGTAAAATAAAAGGTTTAAAAAAAAAGGGTTAGGGGTTAGGCTCAGGGTTAGGTTTAGGTTCAGAGTTAGGGTTAGGCTCAGGGTTAGGGGTTAGACAAACAGACAGACAATTCTATGGGTAAATTATTGAGAGACAGACAAACAGATAGACAGACATACACTCATAGACAGGATGGCAGGCAGCCACACATACAGACAGTTTCAAGTATCAAGTCAATGTAAAGTACTGTGACCAATAGCCTCTTCATAATTCATTAATTCAGCTCTTAATTTCTACCGCTGCAAGACCATTGTTTCCAATGGAGGTCAAAAATACTTTTGGGGCCAATTGAATCCCAATTTCACATGCCGATGTGGGTGCCAGATTTGACTGCCTTCCGAATCTGCCTGACCGTCGGGCCGATCTGCGTCACAAACTGACGCTTCTCTCTGCCCCATAGTTACTATTGCTATAACTAACAGACGAGCAGTTTCAGGGAGAAGGGAAGACAGATTGGGAAAGCAAGGTGCTGAAACGAAAGCTAGCAATATGATGGATAATATGTAGCTAGCTAGTTATCTTAAATATCTTAGATAGCTGGCTATGGTGAGAGGCAACAGTGCCATGTAGCATGCTTCTGTCCATAGCATGAGCTGTTGAGTATGTGTCGAAAGTCCTTTCTACTTCGCCATTTTTTACAAGATATAACGTTAGTCATCAAAGAACTACAAAAGTGCTGCTGCTTTTCTCAACAGCATTGATGCCCTGAATTTAGTAGGCTCTGTCAACAGATCAGTTGGGAAAAGTGATGGGCTACTTTCTGCACATGTCACGGTCAGTGTGAACCAGAGCGACTTGACACAACAATGGCCTAACAAGATGTAACTACAAACAAAACAGACGTAAATGGTTCCAGTCTGCTGTGAAGCGTTCATCCATGTATATGCGTAAGATTCTAGTTATATTTTCAGATATAATTACATTTTTTGTCTGAAAGCCATTTTTTTTTATTGCAAGTTAAATTGTACTGTTAGTTAGCTAGCGAACGGTAGCTTGCTGGCTCGCTAGGTAACGTTACGTGTATGATCTGTGTAGTAATATTATTAGAATCAGAATTGCTAGTTATAGCCTAATGTTAGCTAGCTAACATTGAAACTAGTTTGTTAGCTTTAGCTACTTGCAGATTCATACTACAGCTATCGCAATGTTTCTATTGGTATTAATATGAGTTGCTATTATACCATTTCATTTTTTTTGCGAGATAGCTAGGTAGCTACATGTCTAAACAAAAGACTCCACTTCTGCCAGATTATCACATGACCCATCAAGTTAGCCAGGTGTGTATGGGGGTAATTAAGGCCATCTATAGCAATTATTTCACATGACCCATCAATTCATCTAATAATTATAAAACATTGATCAAATATGTTTATCTGGACACTGTTTTTTGATATTGCTACTATGCAAGTAACAATTTCACTGAGCACTTTATCAAATCAAATCAAATGTATTTATATAGCCCTTCGTACATCATCTGATATCTCAAAGTGCTGTACAGAAACCCAGCCTAAAACCCCAAACAGCAAGCAATGCAGGTGTAGAAGCACGGTGGCTAGGAAAACTCCCTAGAAAGGCCAAAACCTAGGAAGAAACCTAGAGAGGAACCAGGCTATGTGGGGTGGCCAGCCCTCTTCTGGCTGTGCCGGGTGGAGATTATATCAGAACATGGCCAAGATGTTCAAATGTTCATAAATGACCAGCATGGTCCAATAATAATAATAATCACAGTAGTTGTCGAGGGCGCAGCAAGTCAGCACCTCAGGAGTAAATGTTAGTTGGCTTTTCATAGCCGATCATTAAGAGTATCTCTACCGCTCCTGCTGTCTCTAGAGAGTTGAAAACAGCAGGTCTGGGACAGGTAGCACGTCCGGTGAACAGGTCAGGGTTCCATAGCCGCAGGCAGAACAGTTGAAACTGGAGCAGCAGCATGGACAGGTAGACTGGGGACAGCAAGGAGTCATCATGCCAGGTAGTCATGAGGCATGGTCCTAGGGCTCAGGTCCTCCGAGAGGGGAGGAAGAGATAGAGAAAGATAATTAGAGAGAGCATACTTAAATTCACACAGTAGGCTCTTTAAATTCACACAGGACAGGAGAAGTACTCCAGATATAACAAACTGACCCTAGCCCCCCGACACATAAACTACTGCAGCATAAATACTGGAGGCTGAGACAGGAAGGGGTCAGGAGACACTGTGGCTCCATACCTTCTGTATCCTGTGGATGTGACAAATACATTTAGATTTGTTTTGATATAGCTTGTATTTAACACATAAAGAGATAGGTGGGGCTAAGTATTAAAGAGGCTGTTAACGATGCTAAATGGGTGTAGACAAAGAGCTTTCCAGTAGGTACCAAAACATTCACGGGTCATTTTCTCAAAAGTGGGTTTACAAGTGTATCAACTCTGAAAACAGAATTACTTTCCCATTGTTCCTTTGCTGCAGTGTATTTTCTAGCTCTTGAGTCTCTACTTTTATCCAATGTAAAAAACACTTTCAAATTTTGCTACATAAGACCAAATCAAGGAGGTTGGTCACATGTTGTTTGTGTGTGTGTGTCCTATGAGTTCCAGGGGTACCGGAGGTCAACATTGATGTAGGAGCCCCTCCATGTGACGTCCATCTACACTAGTGAAGGAGGTCTCCTGTAGTATAAGGTACAACATTTAAAAAGCCCCTTTGGTCAGTACAGTACATACTGTAAATAGTGTTTATTGGAAGAAAAGAACGTTTCAGGATACAGATGTTAAAATAAAGAAATCACCTGATTTTTCTGATTATAATATTTTTTCAAAACTCTAAACTGATAACACTGGTAATACATTCATGCAAAATCTACGTTTTCTGTGAAATACCATGAGAACATTGCATCTTTCAGAAGGACACCTCAAACCTAAAACACAAGGCCAAGGATACGTTGGAGTTGCTTACCAAGACGAAATTGAAAGTTCCTAAGTGGCCTAGGTACATGAATTGTGTTTCTAACCTGAACCATTTGGCCATTGTCACTCTAAAGAACCTGGAAAACAACTTGAAAATGATTCATTGTTTTGTATTGTTTTGTTGAATAGTCATGACTGGTTTGAGATATCTTGCGTAAGACGATGGTGGATATCATTGCTACTTATTGGGGACTCAAGTTCAGTTTTGAGATCGTCATTGGTGTAGGGTTAGCTGGACTGGTCTTGAAACTTTGATAACCTCTCCCCGCTTGGAATGATGGGATATGTAGTCATTTTTTATTTTATTACAAAAAACATCAATAATGTGGCACTCATCAATTTGACAAACAAAAATATCATACATTGTGAGGAATAGCAGGGTAGCCTAGCAGGGTAGCCTAGTGGTTAGAGCATTGGACTACTAATTTGTTCTTAACTGACTTGCCTGGTTAAATAAAGGTAAAATAAATATAATTTTTTGCAAAAACGTGACCGGCTGACGTTTTCCTGTGATACCAAGTTGACTATGTAGCAGGGTGCCATTTGGGATGCAAGTTGAGTTTTCTCCTGCATAGTGAAGTGGTTGAGGAGAGAAGATCACCAAAGGTCTTGTTTGTACGTATGTTCATGAATTTCAACTGACTTCCAGCAGATACATCTCATGCATACATTGACCTGTAGGATTTACTAGGGAGTGTGGATGGCGCCGTGTACACACACACACACACGCACACACACACACACACACACACACGCACACACACACACACGCACACGCACACACACACACACACACTGACACACACACACACACACACACACACACACACACACACACACACACACTGACACACACACACACAGACACACACAGACACACACAGGCACACACACACGAATGAAACCCCAGTACTTGTGTAATTTCCCTATGGATTGGATAAGGAGCGTGACTCAGTAGCCAATCACCTGCCTCTTCCTCCTTCTCACCTCATATTCCCCCTTCTAGATCCTTTAATCATTCAATCTGCCTAAGGGTGATTTGAGTAAAAACATATAAATGTATTTCTTTGGATCATTGATTTTTTATCCCCCCCCCAATCTTAATCAACGTTGAAATGAATACAACTAAATTGAAATGGTGTAGAAATTATAATGGGCCCACACTAAGAAGATGGAGCCGGAGAAGATGGCTGCCGTTTAATGGCTCTTAAGGGTTGGCCCCTTTTGTTAAATGTTCGCCTAAAATGACATACAAAAATCTAACTGCCTGTAGCTCAGGCCCTGAAACAAGGATATGCATATTCGTGGTACCATTTGAAAGGAAACCCTTTGAAGTTTGTGGAAATGTGAAAGGAATGTAAGAGAATAAAACTTTAGATCTGGTATAAAAAAAAATGTACCATCATGTTTGAAATGCAGGAGAAAGGCAATAATGTATTATTCCAGCCCAAATGCAGTTTAGGCCACTAGATTTTGGCCACTAGATGCTAGCAGTGTATGTGAAAATTTTTAGACCGATCTAATGAACCATTGCATTTCTGTTAAAAATGTTGTATCATGAATGCCCAAATGTGCCTAATAAATGCTACGAACTGAAAGCACATACATCTTACCAATGGGGAATTAAAACCTGAAATATCGTATGTTTGACGAGTCGTGGCTGAACGACGACATTAATAACTTACAGCTGGCGGGTTATTAAGCCCTGTATCAGCAGGATAGAACAGCAGCCTCTGGTAAGACGAGGGGTGACGGTCTATGTATATTTGTAAACAACAGCTGGTGCACAATATCTAGGGAAGTCTCTAGGTTTTGCTCGCCTGAGGTAGAGTATCTCATGATAAGCCGTAGACCACACTATCTAGCAAGAGAGTTTTCATCTGTATTTTTTGTAGCTGTCTATTTACCACCACAACAGACCAATGCTGGCACTAAGACCACACTCTGTATACTGCCATAAGTAAACACGAAAATGCTCATCCAGAGGCGGCGCTCCTAGTGACTACAACATATCTCAAAAGTTACCTGTGTACTATGTGTACTTTGTGTGTGTACTATACAAATCTATTAATATGTATATCTTATCTTCTGAGGATGAGTAGCAGGCAGTTGAATTTGGGCATGCAATTTCATCTGGATGTGAAAAGACTGCCCCTGTCACCAAGAAGTTAAGGATGTTCCAGTTTTGGTCGCCTAGCAGCAATAGCTCGGAAGATAGATGGGGGGTAATCAGTTCACATATGGTGTCCAGAGGACAGCTGGGGGCAGAGGGGGGTCTATAGCAGGCGGCAATGGTGAGAGACTTGTTTTTAGAGAGGTGGATTTTTAAAAGTAGAAGTTCAAATTGTTTGGGTACAGACCTGGATAGTAAGACAGAACCCTGCAGGCTATCTTTGCAGTAGATTGCAACACCGCCCCCTATGGCCGTTTTATATTGTCTGAAAATGTTGTAGTTGGGGATGAAGATTTCAGAATTTGTGGTTTTCCTAAGCCAGGATTCAGACACGGCTAAAGCAGTGAATAAAACAAACTTAATGAGGAGGCTTCTAAGGCATGCATGCATGAATCCAAGGCTATTACGGTTACAGAAGTCATCAAAAGAGAGCACCTGGGGAGTGGGAGTGGAGCTAGGGACGGCAGGGCCTGGATTCACCTCTACATCACCAGAGAAATAGAGGAGGAGTAGGATAAGGGTAGGGCTAAACGCTAGGAGAATTGGTCATCTAGAATGTCTGGAACAGAGAGTAAAAGGAGGTTTCTGGGGGCGATAAAATAGCTTCAAGGTATAATGTACAGGCAAAGGTATGGTAGGATGTGAATACAGTGTAGGTAAACCTAGGTATTGAGTGATGCTGAGAGAGATATTGTCTCTAGAAACATCATTGAAACCAGGTGATGTCACCACATGTGTGGGTGGTGGAACTGAAAGGTTGAAAGATTCTTCCAATGACACCACATCAGTCACTGACTTCATCAATAAGTGAATCGATGGCGTCGTCCCCATAATGACTGCCCGTATATACCCCAACCAGAAGCTATGGATTACAGGCAACATTCACACTGAACTAAAGGGTCGAGCTGTTGCTTTCAAGGAGCAGGACTAACCCGGAAGCGTATTAGAAATCCCGCTATGCCTTCCGACAAACCCTCAACTAGGCAAAGAGTCAATACAGGACTAAGATCGAATCATACCACACCGGCTGTGGTAGGGCTTGCAAACTATTACAACATACAAAGGGAAGCACAGCTGAGAGCTGCCGAGTGACACGAGCCTACCAGACGAGCTAAATAACTTATATGATCACTTCTAGGCAAGCAACACTGAAGCATGCATGAGAGCATCAGCTGTTCCGGACGACTGTGTGATCACACTCTCCGCAGCCGATGTAAGTAAGACCATTAAACAGGTCAACATTCACAAGATCGCAGGGCCAGATTGTGTCTTCACTGACATTTTCAACATCTGAGTCTGTAATACCAACATGTTTCATTTAACATCATTTACATTTAAGTCATTTAGCAGACGCTCTTATCCAGAGCGACTTACAAATTGGTGCTTTCACCTTATGACATCCAGTGGAACAGCCACTTTACAATAGTGCATCTAGGTCTTTTAAGGGGGGAGGGAGGGGTGGGGGGGGAGAGAAGGATTACTTTATCCTATCCTAGGTATTCCTTAAAGAGGTGGGGTTTCAGGTGTCTCCGGAAGGTGGTGATTGACTCCGCTGTCCTGGCGTCGTGAGGGAGTTTGTTCCACCATTGGGGGGCCAGAGCAGCGAACAGTTTTGACTGGGCTGAGCGGGAACTGTACTTCCTCAGTGGTAGGGAGGCGAGCAGGCCAGAGGTGGATGAACGCAGTGCCCTTGTTTGGGTGTAGGGCCTGATCAGAGCCTGGAGGTACTGAGGTGCCGTTCCCCTCACAGCTCCGTAGGCAAGCACCATGGTCTTGTAGCGGATGCGAGCTTCAACTGGAAGCCAGTGGAGAGAGCGGAGGAGCGGGGTGACGTGAGAGAACTTGGGAAGGTTGAACACCAGACGGGCTGCGGCGTTCTGGATGAGTTGTAGGGGTTTAATGGCACAGGCAGGGAGCCCAGCCAACAGCGAGTTGCAGTAATCCAGACGGGAGATGACAAGTGCCTGGATTAGGACCTGCGCCGCTTCCTGTGTGAGGCAGGGTCGTACTCTGCGGATGTTGTAGAGCATGAACCTACAGGAACGGGCCACCGCCTTGATGTTATTTGAGAACGACAGGGTGTTGTCCAGGATCACGCCAAGGTTCTTAGCGCTCTGGGACGAGGACACAATGGAGTTGTCAACCGTGATGGCGAGATCATGGAACGGGCAGTCCTTCCCGGGAGGAAGAGCAGCTCCGTCTTGCCGAGGTTCAGCTTGAGGTGATGATCCGTCATCCACACTGATATGTCTGCCAGACATGCAGAGATGCGATTCGCCACCTGGTCGTCAGAAGGGGGAAAGGAGAAGATTAATTGTGTGTCGTCTGCATAGCAATGATAGGAGAGACCATGTGAGGTTATGACAGAGCCAAGTGACTTGGTGTATAGCGAGAATAGGAGAGGGCCTAGAACAGAGCCCTGGGGGACACCAGTGGTGAGAGCACGTGGTGAGGAGACGGATTCTCGCCACGCCACCTGGTAGGAGCGACCTGTCAGGTAGGACGCAATCCAAGCGTGGGCCGCGCCGGAGATGCCCAACTCGGAGAGGGTGGAGAGGAGGATCTGATTTCAAGCAGACCAACATAGTCCCTATGCCCAAGAACACTAAGGTAACCTGCCTAAATGACTATCGACCCATAGCACTCACCTCTGTCGCCATGAAATGCTTTGAAAAGCTTGTCATGGCTCACATCAACACCATTATCCCAGAAACACTAGATGCACTCCAATTTGCATACTGCCCAAACAGATCCATATATGATGCAATCTCCATTGCACTCCACACCTCCTTTTCCCACCTGGACAAAAGGAACACCTACGTGAGAATGCTATTCATTGACTACAGCTCAGCATTCAACACCGTAGTGCCCATCCAGGACCTCTATGCCAGGCGGTGTAAGAGAAAGACCCTAAAAATTGTCAGTCTCCAGCCACGCTAGTCATAGACTGTTCTCTCTGCTACTGCATGACAAGCGGTACCGGAGTGCCCAGTCTAGGTCCAAGAGGCTTCTAAACAGCTTCTACCCCCAAGCCATAAGACTCCTGAACATCTAAGCAAATGGTTACCCAGAAACATTTGCATTGCGCCCCCCCCCCTTCTCTTCTGCACTGCTGCTACTCATTTTAATATTATTTTATTTAACTAGACATGTCAGTTAAGAGCAAATTCCTATTTACAACGACGGTCTAGGAACAGTGGGTTAACTGCCTTGTTTAGGGGAAGAACAACAGATATTTATCTTGTCAGCTCAGGGATTTGAACTAGCAACCTTTTGGTTAATGGCCCAACACTCGAACCACTAGGATACCAGCCTTAATAATCCGTCAGTTAATAAGATTGACTCTTAATAACTCTACATACATGTACATATTATATCAATGACCTTGACACCCGCACGTTGAATCTGTACCAGTACCCCCTGTATATAGCCTCCACATTGACTCTGTACCGGTACCCCCTGTATATAGCCTCCACATTGACTCTGTACCGTAATACCCTGTATGTAGCCTTCACATTGACTCTATACCGGTACCCCTGTATATAGCCTCCACATTGACTCTGTACCAGTACCCCCTGTATATAGCCTCCACATTGACTCTGTACCAGTACCCCCTGTATATAGCCTCGACGTTGACTCTGTACCGGTACCCCCTGTATATAGCCTCCACATTGACTCTGTACCAGAACCCCCTGTATATAGCCTCGACATTGACTCTGTACCAGTGCCCCCTGTATATAGCCTCCACATTGACTCTGTACCGGTACCCCCTTTATATAGCCTCCACATTGACTCTGCACCGGTACCCCCTGTTTATAGCCTCCAAGTTGACTCTGTACCGGTACCCCCTGTATTTAGCCTCCACATTGACTCTGTACCGGTACCCCTGTATATAGCCTCCACATTGACTCTGTACCGGTACCCCCTTTATATAGCCTCCACATTGACTCTGCACCGGTACCCCCTGTATATAGCCTCCACGTTGACTCTGTACCGGTACCCCCTGTATTTAGCCTCCACATTGACTCTGTACCGGTACCCCTGTATATAGCCTCCACATTGACTCTGTACCGGTACCCCCTGTATATAGCCTCCACATTGACCCTGTGAACCCCTGTATATAGCCTCCACATTGACTCTGTAATACCCCTGTATATAGCCTCCATATTGACTCTGTACCGTAATACCCTGTATATAGCCTCCACATTGACTCTGTACCGTAATACCCTGTATATAGCCTCCACATTGACTCTGTACCGTAATACCCTGTATATAGCCTCCACATTGACTCTGTACCGTAATACCCTGTATAAAGCCTCCACATTGACTCTGTACCGGTACCCCCTGTATATAGCCTCCACATTGACTCTGTACCGTAATACCCTGTATATATCGTCCACATTGACTTTGTACCGTAATACCCTGTATATAGCCTCCACATTGACTCTGTACCGTAATACCCTGTATATAGCCTCGACATTGACTCTGTACCGGTACCCCCTGTATATAGCCTCCACATTGACTCTGTACCAGAACCCCCTGTATATAGCCTCGACATTGACTCTGTACCAGTGCCCCCTGTATATAGCCTCCACATTGACTCTGTACCGGTACCCCCTTTATATAGCCTCCACATTGACTCTGCACCGGTACCCCCTGTTTATATTCTCCACGTTGACTCTGTACCGGTACCCCCTGTATTTAGCCTCCACATTGACTCTGTACCGGTACCCCTGTATATAGCCTCCACATTGACTCTGTACCAGTGCCCCCTGTATATAGCCTCCACATTGACTCTGTACCGGTACCCCCTTTATATAGCCTCCACATTGACTCTGCACCGGTACCCCCTGTATATAGCCTCCACGTTGACTCTGTACCGGTACCCCCTGTATTTAGCCTCCACATTGACTCTGTACCGGTACCCCTGTATATAGCCTCCACATTGACCCTGTACCGGTAACCCCTGTATATAGCCTCCACATTGACTCTGTACCGTAATACCCTGTATATAGCCTCCATATTGACTCTGTACTGTAATACCCTGTATATAGCCTCCACATTGACTCTGTACCGTAATACCCTGTATATAGCCTCCACATTGACTCTGTACCGTAATACCCTGTATATAGCCTCCACATTGACTCTGTACCGTAATACCCTGTATAAAGCCTCCACATTGACTCTGTACCGGTACCCCCTGTATATAGCCTCCACATTGACTCTGTACCGTAATACCCTGTATATATCGTCCACATTGACTTTGTACCGTAATACCCTGTATATAGCCTCCACATTGACTCTGTACCGTAATACCCTGTATATAGCCTCCACATTGACTCTGTACCGTAATACCCTGTATATAGCCTCCACATTGACTTTGTACCGTAATACCCTGTATATAGCCCCCACTTGACTCTGTACCGGTACCCCCTGTATTTAGCCTCCACATTGACTCTGTACCGGTACCTCTGTATATAGCCTCCACATTGACCCTGTACCGGTACCCCCTGTATTTAGCCTCCACATTGACTCTGTACCGGTACCCCCTGTATATAGCCTCCACATTGACCCTGTACCGGTAACCCCTGTATATAGCCTCCACATTGACTCTGTACCATAATACCCTGTATATAGCCTCCACATTGACTCTGTACCGTAATACCCTGTATATATCGTCCACATTGACTTTGTACCGTAATACCCTGTATATAGCCTCCACATTGACTCTGTACCGTAATACCCTGTATATAGCCTCGACATTGACTCTGTACCGGTACCCCCTGTATATAGCCTCCACATTGACTCTGTACCAGAACCCCCTGTATATAGCCTCGACATTGACTCTGTACCAGTGCCCCCTGTATATAGCCTCCACATTGACTCTGTACCGGTACCCCCTTTATATAGCCTCCACATTGACTCTGCACCGGTACCCCCTGTTTATAGCCTCCACGTTGACTCTGTACCGGTACCCCCTGTATTTAGCCTCCACATTGACTCTGTACCGGTACCCCTGTATATAGCCTCCACATTGACTCTGTACCAGTGCCCCCTGTATATAGCCTCCACATTGACTCTGTACCGGTACCCCCTTTATATAGCCTCCACATTGACTCTGCACCGGTACCCCCTGTATATAGCCTCCACGTTGACTCTGTACCGTTACCCCCTGTATTTAGCCTCCACATTGACTCTGTACCGGTACCCCTGTATATATCCTCCACATTGACTCTGTACCGGTACCCCCTGTATATAGCCTCCACATTGACCCTGTACCGGTAACCCCTGTATATAGCCTCCACATTGACTCTGTACCGTAATACCCTGTATATAGCCTCCATATTGACTCTGTACCGTAATACCCTGTATATAGCCTCCACATTGACTCTGTACCGTAATACCCTGTATATAGCCTCCACATTGACTCTGTACCGTAATACCCTGTATATAGCCTCCACATTGACTCTGTACCGTAATACCCTGTATAAAGCCTCCACATTGACTCTGTACCGGTACCCCCTGTATATAGCCTCCACATTGACTCTGTACCGTAATACCCTGTATATATCATCCACATTGACTTTGTACCGTAATACCCTGTATATAGCCTCCACATTGACTCTGTACCGTAATACCCTGTATATAGCCTCCACATTGACTCTGTACCGTAATACCCTGTATATAGCCTCCACATTGACTTTGTACCGTAATACCCTGTATATAGCCCCCACTTGACTCTGTACCGGTACCCCCTGTATTTAGCCTCCACATTGACTCTGTACCGGTACCTCTGTATATAGCCTCCACATTGACCCTGTACCGGTACCCCCTGTATTTAGCCTCCACATTGACTCTGTACCGGTACCCCATGTATATAGCCTCCACATTGACCCTGTACCGGTAACCCCTGTATATAGCCTCCACATTGACTCTGTACCATAATACCCTGTATATAGCCTCCATATTGACTCTGTACCGTAATACCCTGTATATAGCCTCCACATTGACTCTGTACCGTAATACCCTGTATATAGCCTCCACATTGACTCTGTACCGTAATACCCTGTATATAGCCTCCACATTGACTCTGTACCGTAATACCCTGTATAAAGCCTCCACATTGACTCTGTACCGGTACCCCCTGTATATAGCCTCCACATTGACTCTGTACCGTAATACCCTGTATATATCGTCCACATTGACTTTGTACCATAATACCCTGTATATAGCCTCCACATTGACTCTGTACCGTAATACCCTGTATATAGCCTCCACATTGACTTTGTACCGTAATACCCTGTATATAGCCTCCACATTGACTCTGTACCGTAATACCCTGTATATAGCCTCCACATTGACTCTGTACCGTAATACCCTGTATATAACCTCCACATTGACTCTACCGTAATACCCTGTATATAGCCTCCACATTGACTCTGTACCGTAATACCCTGTATATAGCCTCCACATTGACTCTGTACCGTAATACCCTGTATATAGCCTCCACATTGACTCTGTACCGTAATACCCTGTATATAGCCTCCACATTGACTCTGTACCGTAATACCCTGTATATAGCCTCCACATTGACTCTGTACCGTAATACCCTGTATATAGGCCCACTATTGTTATTTTACTGCTGCTCTTCAACTATTTGTTGTTTTTATCTCTTACTTCTCTGTTTTTTTTCTTCTTAAAACTGCATTGTTGGTTAACCCTATCCCTATAGCACTTATACCAACTTTGTTTTCTATGTCTTTGAATAAGATTCCATCCTCTGACCATATAATTAAAGCATGGACTAAGGGTGTCTAACTAACCGGGTGTCTAATGGAGGGTCGCACATAAAACGTATCATATTTCCTTGCCGTCAAAATTGACAAAAAACCGTCCTCTGTCCATCGCATTCATATTTTATGATGGTCCCTGACTGTCTAGCTTTCGTTTTGATTGCCAGCAAACTGGGCAGAGTAAAGACACTATAAATCAATTTCAATGTTATGTGAAATGCTTACTTACAAGCCTTAAGGCTACAGGGATAGGGTTAGGGCTATAGGGTTAGGGCTACAGGGTTTGGGCTACAGGGTTAGGGTTACAGGGTTAGGGTTAGGGCTACAGGGTTAGGGTTAGGGCTACAGGGTTCGGGTTAGGGCTACAGGGTTAGGGTTAGGGCAACAGGGTTAGGGTTACAGGGATACTCTCTTCTCACCTACGTCAGGGAGGGATAACCCTCTATTTAATTCTACTGTGGGGAGATTCACCTGTCCTTCAGTTGTCATCAATCTCTTGGTTCCAACCTTGATTTATTTCTATGTTCAGACGATTGAGTCTTCCCTCAAACCCCCTACCCCAAGGGTATATGCCAGCATATCAAATTGTGATCTTGCATGATCTAGCGACCAGTCCAGGGGGTGTTGTACATCGAGCTGCCTCACGCTTTGATCCAGTCTGGCTCGGACAAGGCTTACTTCACAGGATTATTGACACAGGCATACGATAGTGTAACGACCGAGAAACACCACTCAGTCAACTAGACACGTCCTGTTGCTATGGAGATTATATCGATAACTTCTTTCATCCCTTCTATCAATGGAACGCTACAAGAAGTGGTGTAATTTAGGTTATTGTCATAGAGGACTCACCCTCCAGTCCTACCATTCAGTCTCATCTGAATTCATCTCTAAAATCTAATCAAATCTAATTGTATTTGTCACATGCACACCGAATAAAACCAGAGTTGATCATGAAATGATTGCTTGTGAGCCCTTCCAATGATAAAAATAAAAAGAATAAAATACACAACAACGATACCATATATAGGGAGTACCAGTACCAGATCAATGTGGATCTATATACAGGAAGTACCAGATCAATGTGGAGCTATATACAGGAAGTACCAGTACCAAATCAATGTGGATCTATATACAGGAAGTACCGGATCAATGTGGATCTATATACAGGGAGTACCAGATCAGTTTGGATCTATATACAGGAAGTACCAGATCAGTTTGGAGCTATATACAGGGAATACAGTACCAGATCATTGTGCAGGGATACAAGGTATTTAGAGGTAGATGCACTACATGACCAAAAGTATGTGGACAGCTGCTTGAGAAACATCTCATTCCAAAATAATGGGCATTATTATGGAGTTTGTCCCCCCCCTTTGCTGCTATAACAGCCTGCACTCTTCTGGGAGGCTTTCCACTAGATGTTGGAACATTGCTGCTATAACAGCCTCCACTCTTCTGGGAGGCTTTCCACTAGATGTTGGAACATTGCTGCGGGAACTTGCTTCCATTCAGCCACAAGAGCATTAGTGAGGCCGGGCGCGGATGTTGGGCGATTAGTCCTGGCTCACAGTCGGCATTCCAATTCATCCCAAAGGTGTTCGATGGGGTTGAGGTCAGGGCTCTGTGCAAGCCAGTCAAGATCTTCCACACCGAAGTCGGTGTATGGACCTTGCTTTGTGCACAGGGGAATTGTCATCCTGAAACATGAAAGGGCCTTCCCCAAACTGTTGCCACAAATGTATGCTGTAGCGTTAAGATGTACTTTCACTGGAACCAAGATGCTTTACCCGAACCATGAAAAACAGACGCAGACCGTTATTCCTCCTCCACCAAACTTTACAGTTGCCACGATACCTGCATTCGGGCAGGTATCGTTCTTCTGGCATCCGGCGTCCCAGATTTGTCTATCTGACTGCCAGATGGGGAAGCGTGATTCATCTCTCCAGAGAACACTTTTCCACTGCTCCAGAGTCCAACGGTGGCGACAAGCTTTACACCACTCCAGCTGACGCTTGGCATTGCGCATGGTGATCTTAGACTTGTGTGCGGCTGCTCGGCCATGGAAACCCATTTCATGAAGCTCCCGACGAACAGTTACTGCAGTTAAGCACAGTTAAGCACAAGAATAACAACAATGGCTTGGGGCTAGCCATTGTCAGTTCAAAGAGTTAGCCCCAACAAGATAACTTGAGAGAGTAGCTCTCTATCGAGTCTATAAAAGTCTGAGATAAAATAAATAAATAGAAGGCCAATCCTAGTTAGGCCTAATTAAAGAGTTTCTGAGTAAAGCTCCCTTAACAAGCTTCACAAGTTCTTTAGACTACATACAATTCAGATGAGTCCAAGGTCTGCGGTGTGTGTGCTGGAGGTGAGCTCAGTAGAGAGAGGTGGGGGGGGGGGGGGGCGGTGGTACCTGAACCAGCCAAGGGGAGACAGCGCAGACAAGGAGCAGATAGCCGGGTTGGATCCAAGCAGCTGTGGCTGAGTAGAAGAGGAGGCGTTCGACCTTATCCGACAGGTGCGTGGTGGAGAAGGTACATTTCTTTTTTATCTGAAGCAAAAAAGGTTTGGTGAAATACTTGGCTTGAGTTTCGATTAGCTAATTGCCAGCTATGTGTGGAGCCATGTCTGTTGACATCATACAATGTATTCTGGTTCTTAGCCAGTAAAGCCTTCTGTCGTGAACAAACAAAGGGGAAAAAACTAGGGAGGGAGGGAGTCAGGTGCAACCCGCGCTCCTGCAGTTTTTTACTGGTGGACATGAGGTTTTCAGGAACAAAAAAGTAACTTGACATGTTGGTCAGTCAGCGTGCATTTTATCATAATGACGTGAATCAAATGTCATTGACAGAGGAGAGAGCAGACTGAATTACAGTGTTTTTATTTTATTTTATTTTTTTACAATCGCATTTCTCAATACTTAGGTCACTTTTTCAAAACCCTTCACACAGTGAGCACAACAGCAGTCTATGTGGGCTAAACTATGGATCATTTTTCATTGCTTTGGCACAAAAATGTATTCAATGACTACATCTCTTCAATTTCATGAATTCTTTTCTCACTCAGACACTATTCACCAAAACTCTATGTACCTACACGTTTACCTGCTCTTTTCAAAACTGGTCAACTTAAGTTCAAAACATAAAATAACACAAAATTGAATAAGACATACATTTGCTACATTTCTACAGTGAATATACCGTATTGAAATATATTCAACATCTAAATAATAAAAATACTATCAAAAAAAATTAGACCAACCACAGCTGATTCCCATTGTAACTGAACACCTACTCAGGTGGTAGTCTTTCAATTACATTACCATTGTCACGCCTTAACCTGAGATTTCTCTGTTTTCTTTAAATTTTGGTTAGGTCAGGGTGTGACTAGGGTGGATATGCTAGTTTTTGTATTGTCTAGGGGTTTTGTAGGTCTAGGTATTTGTATGTTTATGGTTTGCCTGATATGGTTCCCAATCAGAGGCAGCTGTTTATCGTTGTCTCTGATTGGGGATCATATTTAGGTAGCCATTTCCCCTTTGGTGTTTGTGGGTTCTTATTCTATGTTTAGTTGCCTGGCTGCACGGTTCGTATTAGCTTCACGTTTGTTTTGTTAGTTTGTTCAGTGTTCTTTCTTTATTAAAAGAAGAATGAACACATACATCGCTGCACCTTGGTCTCCTCCATATGACGAACATGACAACCATCTATACAAAAGGGGACATCTTAGGAATAATGCTCTACTGTAATGTAAACATTGACCCAGCCAGAGATAGAGAAGTGGCTGACAGAGGAAGAAGAGTGGCTGGGAGAGGAAGATGACTACGTATGCTTGGTGGAAGAAGACTGAGAGGAAGATCAAGAGCCATAGTCTCAGATGAGATTAGGGCTGCTATAACTGATCATGTACTAAATCATGGTCTATCAATGAGAGAGGCTGGTCTGAGAGTGCAGACAAATCTGCAACGCTCAACAGTGGCATCTATTCTGACAAATTTCCGGCAAAACAACAGGTAAGCTGTGCATTCTGAAAGGGCATCTGACTGAACTGCTCATTACAGAAGTAAATTGAGCAAAGCCTCCAAACCTACTTGTGTGTGATTGTTTTTGTATTTCTGCTTAGGACCCAACGATTACCTCCCACAACGATCCACCTCTGGCCTGCTCGCCTCCCTACCACTGAGGAAGTACAGTTCCCGCTCAGCCCAGTCAAAACTGTTCGCTGCTCTGGCCCCCCAATGGTGGAACAAACTCCCTCACGACGCCAGGACAGCGGAGTCAATCACCACCTTCCGGAGACACCTGAAACCCCACCTCTTTAAGGAATACCTAGGATAGGATAAAGTAATCCCTCTCACCCCCCCTCCCCCTGAAAAGATTTAGATGCACTACTGTCCCACTGGAGGTCATAAGGTGAATGCACCAATTTGTAAGTCGCTCTGGATAAGAGCGTCTGCTAAATGACTTAAATGTAAATGTAAAAAGGTAGGATTTTCACTGCTGTGCAGGAAACTGCAATCGTTTATATGGTGATCAGAAACAATGGCATAAAACTCAGAGATTTGGGATGAGTGTTGGCAGACAATGTAAGCACAACAAATATTTCTAGAGTCCTGAAACAACATCAAGTCAGGATGAAGCAGTTGTACACTGTCCCCTTTGAGAGGAGCTCTGAACGAGTCAAGCAACTCAGGAACCAATATGTCCAGGTAAGATGACTATAAAATACAGAACTGGTTTTGAACAAAACCAAACAAGGCAGAGGCACAACAATGGCATGTTTTTTAAGGTATAATGTAAGCTACCGTAATAACTTAACTCTTAAGTTGCCTTGTGGATTTATTTTAGAGAGTCATGGAGATTGGAGCCAGGCAAATACCCCACATATTCATCTTTGTGGATGAGGCTGGTTTCAACTTGGCCAAAACACAGCTGCAGGGAAGGAATGTGATTCGACAAAGAGCCATAGTGGAACATCCCGGGCCAGAGGGGTGCCGACATCACAATGTGTGCTGCAATATCCTCTGTTGGATTGCTGTCACACAAACCGCTAATTGGGCCGTACAACACCGAGCGTCTCATTTCATTCTTGGATGACCTCTATGGAAGGGTTGGGCCGTACAACACCGAGCGTCCCATTTCATTCCTGGATGACCTCTATGGAAGGGTTGGGCCGTACAACACCGAGCGTCCCATTTCATTCCTGGATGACCTCTATGGAAGGGTTGGGCCGTACAACACCGAGCGTCTCATTTCATTCTTGGATGACCTCTATGGAAGGGTTGGGCCGTACAACACCGAGCGTCTCATTTCATTCCTGGATGACCTCTATGGAAGGGTTGGGCCGTACAACACCGAGCGTCTCATTTCATTCTTGGATGACCTCTATGGAAGGGTTGGGCCGTACAACACCGAGCGTCCCATTTCATTCCTGGATGACCTCTATGGAAGGGTTGGGCCGTACAACACCGAGCGTCTCATTACATTCCTGGATGACCTCTATGGAAGGGTTGGGCCGTACAACACCGAGCGTCTCATTACATTCCTCGATGACCTCTATGGAAGGTTGGGTCAGGTGAGGACAGGGTTGCAGCGAGGCGAAATCGGCCAACGTTTGTAATTGTATGGGACAACGTGGCGTTTCACCACTCCCATACAGTCACAGTGGTTTACAGCCCATCCCAGGATGGTGTCACTTTTCCTCCCACCTCACCCTCCATTTCTCAACCCCATAGAGGAATTATGTTCCCCTCACCTTACACTCCATTCCTCAACCCCATAGAGGAATTATGTTCCCCTCACCTTACTCTCCATTCCTCAACCCCATAGAGGAATTATGTTCCTCCCACCTTACTCTCCATTCCTCAACCCCATAGAGGAATTATGTTCCTCCCACCTTACTCTCCATTCCTCAACACCATAGTGGAATTAT
>NC_088419.1:8436659-8454159 GCF_034236695.1 Oncorhynchus nerka | reverse complement strand
TAGGGGAGCCATAGAGGGGAGCAGTAGAGGGCAGCAGTAGAGGGGAGCAGTAGAGGGCAGCAGTAGAGGGAGCATAGAGGGGAGCAGTAGAGGGCAGCAGTAGAGGGCAGCAGTAGAGGGCAGCAGTAGAGGGCAGCAGTAGAGGGAGTAGTAGAGGGGAGCAGTAGAGGGCAGCAGTAGAGGGAGCAGTAGAGGGCAGCAGTAGAGGGCAGCAGTAGAGGGCAGCAGTAGAGGGCAGCAGTAGAGGGAGCAGTAGAGGGCAGCAGTAGAGGGAGCAGTAGAGGGAGCCGTAGAGGGGGAGCAGTAGAGGGTAGCAGTAGAGGGCAGCAGTAGAGGGGAGCCATAGAGGGGAGCAGTAGAGGGCAGCAGTAGAGGGGAGTAGTAGAGGCGAGCTGTAGAGGCGAGCTGTAGAGGGGAGCAGTAGAGGGGAGTAGTAGAGGCGAGCTGTAGAGGGGAGCAGTAGAGGGCAGCAGTAGAGGGCAGCAGTAGAGGGGAGTAGTAGAGGGGAGCAGTAGATGGCAGCAGTAGAGGGGAGTAGTAGAGGGGAGTAGTAGAGGGGAGCAGTAGAGGGGAGCAGTGGAGGGGAGCAGTAGATGGGAGTAGTAGAGGGCAGCAGTAGAGGGCAGCAGTAGAGGGCAGCAGTAGAGGGCAGCAGTAGAGGGGAGCAGTAGAGGGGAGTAGTAGAGGCGAGCTGTAGAGGGGAGCAGTAGAGGGGAGTAGTAGAGGCGAGTAGTAGAGGGCAGCAGTAGAGGGGAGCCATAGAGGGGAGCAGTAGAGGGCAGCAGTAGAGGGGAGCAGTAGAGGCGAGCTGTAGAGGGGAGCAGTAGAGGGCAGCAGTATAGGGCAGCAGTAGAGGGGAGCAGTAGAGGGGAGCAGTAGATGGGAGTAGTAGAGGGCAGCAGTAGAGGGCAGCAGTAGAGGGCAGCAGTAGAGGGCAGCAGTAGAGGGGAGCAGTGGAGGGGAGTAGTAGAGGCGAGCTGTAGAGGGGAGCAGTAGAGGGGAGTAGTAGAGGCGAGCTGTAGAGGCAAGCTGTAGAGGGGAGCAGTAGAGGGGAGTAGTAGAGGCGAGCTGTAGAGGCGAGCTGTAGAGGGGAGCAGTAGAGGGGAGCAGTAGAGGGCAGCAGTAGAGGGGAGTAGTAGAGGCGAGCTGTAGAGGGCAGCAGTAGAGGGCAGCAGTAGAGGGCAGCAGTAGATGGCAGCAGTAGAGGGGAGTAGTAGAGGGGAGTAGTAGAGGGGAGCAGTAGAGGGGAGCAGTAGAGGGGAGCCATAGAGGGGAGCAGTAGAGGGCAGCAGTAGAGGGCAGCAGTAGAGGGCAGCAGTAGAGGGCAGCAGTAGAGGGGAGCAGTAGAGGGCAGCAGTAGAGGGGAGCAGTAGAGGGGAGCCATAGAGGGGAGCAGTAGAGGGCAGCAGTAGAGGGGAGCAGTAGAGGGCAGCAGTAGAGGGGAGCCATAGAGGGGAGCAGTAGAGGGCAGCAGTAGAGGGCAGCAGTAGAGGGCAGCAGTAGAGGGCAGCAGTAGAGGGAGTAGTAGAGGGGAGCAGTAGAGGGCAGCAGTAGAGGGGAGCAGTAGAGGGCAGCAGTAGAGGGCAGCAGTAGAGGGAGCAGTAGAGGGCAGCAGTAGAGGGGAGCAGTAGAGGGGAGCCATAGGGGAGCAGTAGAGGGTAGCAGTAGAGGGCAGCAGTAGAGGGGAGCCATAGAGGGGAGCAGTAGAGGGCAGCAGTAGAGGGGAGTAGTAGAGGCGAGCTGTAGAGGCGAGCTGTAGAGGGGAGCAGTAGAGGGCAGCAGTAGAGGGGAGCAGTATAGGGCAGCAGTAGAGGGGAGTAGTAGAGGCGAGCTGTAGAGGCGAGCTGTAGAGGGGAGCAGTAGAGGGCAGCAGTAGAGGGCAGCAGTAGAGGGAGTAGTAGAGGGGAGCAGTAGAGGGCAGCAGTAGAGGGGAGCAGTAGAGGGCAGCAGTAGAGGGCAGCAGTAGAGGGCAGCAGTAGAGGGGAGCAGTAGAGGGCAGCAGTAGAGGGGAGCAGTAGAGGGGAGCCATAGAGGGGAGCAGTAGAGGGTAGCAGTAGAGGGCAGCAGTAGAGGGGAGCCATAGAGGGGAGCAGTAGAGGGCAGCAGTAGAGGCGAGCTGTAGAGGCGAGCTGTAGAGGGGAGCAGTAGAGGGGAGCAGTATAGGGCAGCAGTAGAGGGGAGTAGTAGAGGCGAGCTGTAGAGGCGAGCTGTAGAGGGGAGCAGTAGAGGGCAGCAGTATAGGGCAGAAGTAGAGGGGAGCAGTAGAGGGGAGCAGTAGAGGGCAGCAGTAGAGGGCAGCAGTAGAGGGCAGCAGTAGAGGGGAGTAGTAGAGGCGAGCTGTAGAGGGGAGCAGTAGAGGGGAGTAGTAGGGGCGAGCTGTAGAGGGGAGCAGTAGAGGGGAGTAGTAGAGGGCAGCAGTAGAGGGCAGCAGTATAGGGGAGTAGTAGAGGGCAGCAGTATAGGGGAGTAGTAGAGGGCAGCAGTAGATTGGAGTAGTAGAGGGCAGCAGTAGAGGGCAGCAGTAGAGGGGAGCAGTAGAGGGGAGCAGTAGATGGGAGCAGTAGAGGGGAGTAGTAGAGGGGAGTAGTAGAGGGGAGTAGTAGAGGGCAGCAGTAGAGGGCAGCAGTAGAGGGCAGCAGTAGATGGGAGCAGTAGAGGGCAGCAGTAGAGGGCAGCAGTAGAGGGCAGCAGTAGAGGGCAGCAGTAGAGGGGAGCAGTAGAGGGGAGTAGTAGAGGGCAGCAGTAGAGGGGAGTAGTAGAGGGCAGCAGTATAGGGGAGTAGTAGAGGGCAGCAGTATAGGGGAGCAGTAGAGGGCAGCAGTATAGGGGAGTAGTAGAGGGCAGCAGTATAGGGGAGTAGTAGAGAGCAGCAGTATAGGGGAGTAGTAGAGGGCAGCAGTATAGGGGAGTAGTAGAGGGCAGCAGTAGAGGGGAGTAGTAGAGGGCAGCAGTAGAGGGGAGTAGTAGAGGGCAGCAGTATAGGGGAGGAGTAGAGGGCAGCAGTATAGGGGAGTAGTAGAGGGCAGCAGTATAGGGGAGTAGTAGAGGGCAGCAGTATAGGGGAGTAGTAGAGGGCAGCAGTAGAGGGGAGTAGTAGAGGGCAGCAGTAGAGGGCAGCAGTAGAGGGCAGCAGTATAGGGGAGTAGTAGAGGGCAGCAGTATAGGGCAGCAGTAAAGGGCAGCAGTAGAGGGGAGTAGTAGAGGGGAGCAGTAGAGGGGAGCAGTAGAGGGGAGTAGTAGAGGGCAGCAGTAGAGGGGAGCAGTAAAGGGCAGTAGTAGAGGGCAGCAGTAGAGGGGAGCAGTAAAGGGCAGTAGTAGAGAGGAGCAGTAGAGGGGAGCAGTAAAGGGCAGTAGTAGAGGGCAGCAGTAGAGGGGAGCAGTAGAGGGGAGTAGTAGAGGGCAGCAGTAGAGGGGAGCAGTAAAGGGCAGTAGTAGATGGCAACAGTAGAGGGGAGTAGTAGAGGGGAATAGTAGAGGGCAGCAGTAGAGGGGAGTAGTAGAGGGGAGTAGTAGAGGGCAGCAGTAGAGGGGAGTAGTAGAGGGCAGCAGTGGAGGGGAGCAGTAGAGGGGAGGAGTAGAGGGCAGCAGTAGAGGGCAGCAGTAGAGGGCAGCAGTAGAGGGGAGTAGTAGAGGGGAGTAGTAGAGGGGAGCAGTAGAGGGGAGGAGTAGAGGGCAGCAGTAGAGGGGCAGTAGAGGGCAGCAGTAGAGGGGAGCAGTAGAGGTGAGCAGTAGAGGGGAGCAGTAGAGGGGAGTAGTAGAGGGCAGCAGTAGAGGGGAGCAGTAAAGGGCAGCATTAGAGGGCAGCAGTAGAGGGGAGTAGTAGAGGGCAGTAGTAGAGGGCAGCAGTAGAGGGCAGCAGTAGAGGGAGTAGTAGAGGCGAGCAGTAGAGGGGAGTTGTAGAGGGGAGCAGTAGAGGGCAGCAGTAGAGGGCAGCAGTAGAGGGGAGCAGTAGATGGCAGCAGTAGAGGGGAGTAGTAGAGGGGAGTAGTAGAGGGGAGCAGTAGAGGGGAGCAGTAGAGGGGAGCCATAGAGGGGAGCAGTAGAGGGCAGCAGTAGAGGGCAGCAGTAGAGGGCAGCAGTAGAGGGCAGCAGTAGAGGGGAGCAGTAGAGGGCAGCAGTAGAGGGGAGCAGTAGAGGGGAGCCATAGAGGGGAGCAGTAGAGGGCAGCAGTAGAGGGGAGCAGTAGAGGGCAGCAGTAGAGGGGAGCCATAGAGGGGAGCAGTAGAGGGCAGCAGTAGAGGGCAGCAGTAGAGGGCAGCAGTAGAGGGCAGCAGTAGAGGGAGTAGTAGAGGGGAGCAGTAGAGGGCAGCAGTAGAGGGGAGCAGTAGAGGGCAGCAGTAGAGGGCAGCAGTAGAGGGCAGCAGTAGAGGGCAGCAGTAGAGGGGAGCAGTAGAGGGCAGCAGTAGAGGGGAGCAGTAGAGGGGAGCCATAGAGGGGAGCAGTAGAGGGTAGCAGTAGAGGGCAGCAGTAGAGGGGAGCCATAGAGGGGAGCAGTAGAGGGCAGCAGTAGAGGGGAGTAGTAGAGGCGAGCTGTAGAGGCGAGCTGTAGAGGGGAGCAGTAGAGGGCAGCAGTAGAGGGGAGCAGTATAGGGCAGCAGTAGAGGGGAGTAGTAGAGGCGAGCTGTAGAGGCGAGCTGTAGAGGGGAGCAGTAGAGGGCAGCAGTAGAGGGCAGCAGTAGAGGGAGTAGTAGAGGGGAGCAGTAGAGGGCAGCAGTAGAGGGGAGCAGTAGAGGGCAGCAGTAGAGGGCAGCAGTAGAGGGGAGCAGTAGAGGGCAGCAGTAGAGGGGAGCAGTAGAGTGGAGCCATAGAGGGGAGCATTAGAGGGTAGCAGTAGAGGGCAGCAGTAGAGGGGAGCCATAGAGGGGAGCAGTAGAGGGCAGCAGTAGAGGCGAGCTGTAGAGGCGAGCTGTAGAGGGGAGCAGTAGAGGGCAGCAGTAGAGGGAGTAGTAGAGGCGAGCTGTAGAGGGAGCTGTAGAGGGGAGCAGTAGAGGGCAGCAGTAGGGCAGTAGAGGGGAGCAGTAGAGGGAGCAGTAGAGGGCAGCAGTAGAGGGCAGCAGTAGAGGGCAGCAGTAGAGGGCAGCAGTAGAGGGGAGTAGTAGAGGCGAGCTGTAGAGGCGAGCAGTGGAGGGAGTAGAGGGCTGTAGCAGTAGAGGGCAGCAGTAGTAGGGCAGAAGTAGAGGGGAGAGGGCAGTAGAGGGAGTAGTAGCAGCTGTAGAGGGCAGCAGTAGAGGGCAGCAGTAGAGGCAGCAGTAGATGGCAGCAGTAGAGGGGAGTAGGGGAGCAGTAGCAGGCCATAGAGGGGAGCTGTAGAGGGCAGCAGTAGAGGGAGCAGTAGGGGCAGCAGTAGTAGGGAGCAGTGTAGAGGGGAGCAGTAGAGGGCAGCAGTAGAGGGAGCAGTAGGGGGGAGCAGTAGGGGAGCAGCGGGGAGCAGTAGAGGGCAGCAGTAGAGGGCAGCAGTAGAGGGCAGCAGTAGAGGGCAGTAGAGGGCAGTAGAGGGAGCAGTAGAGGGCAGCAGAGGCAGAGCAGCAGTAGTAGAGGGGAGCAGTAGGGAGCAGTAGAGGGGCAGCAGTAGAGGGCAGCAGTAGAGGGGAGCAGTAGAGGCGAGCTGTAGAGGGCAGCAGTAGAGGGGGAGCAGTAGAGGGCAGCAGTAGGGGAGGCAGCAGATAGGGCAGCTGTAGAGGGGAGTAGAGGGCAGCAGTAGAGGGGAGCAGTAGAGGGCAGCAGTAGGGGAGCAGTAGAGCTGGGAGCAGTAGAGGGCAGCAGTAGAGGGCAGCAGTAGAGGGCAGTAGTAGAGGGCAGCAGTAGAGGGCAGCAGTAGAGGGCAGCAGTAGAGGGCAGCAGGGGCAGCAGTAGAGGGAGCAGCAGTAGAGGGAGCAGCAGAGGGGTAGCAGCAGCAGTAGAGGGAGCCGTAGAGGGGCAGCAGTAGAGGCGAGCTGTAGAGGCAGCTGTAGAGGGGAGCAGTAGAGGGGAGCAGTATAGGGCAGCAGTAGAGGGAGTAGTAGAGAGCTGTAGAGGCAGCTGTAGAGGGAGCAGTAGAGGGCAGCAGTAGGGCAGAAGGGGGAGCAGTAGAGGGGAGCAGTAGAGGGCAGCAGTAGAGGGGGCAGCAGCAGTAGAGGGAGTAGTAGGTAGAGGGGAGCAGTAGAGGGGAGTAGTAGTAGAGGGCAGCTGTAGAGGGTAGAGGGGAGTAGTAGAGGCGAGCTGTAGCAGTAGAGGGCAGCAGTAGAGGGCAGCAGTAGCAGTAGTAGAGGGGAGCTGAGCAGAGGGGAGCAGTAGAGGGCAGCAGTATAGGGCAGCAGTAGGGGAGCAGTAGAGGGGAGCAGTAGATGGGAGTAGTAGAGGGCAGCAGTAGAGGGCAGCAGTAGAGGGCAGCAGTAGAGGGCAGCAGTAGAGGGCAGCAGTAGAGGGGAGTAGTAGAGGCGAGTAGTAGAGGGCAGCAGTAGAGGGGAGCCATAGAGGGGAGCAGTAGAGGGCAGCAGTAGAGGGGAGCAGTAGAGGCGAGCTGTAGAGGGGAGCAGTAGAGGGCAGCAGTATAGGGCAGCAGTAGAGGGGAGCAGTAGAGGGGAGCAGTAGATGGGAGTAGTAGAGGGCAGCAGTAGAGGGCAGCAGTAGAGGGCAGCAGTAGAGGGGAGCAGTGGAGGGGAGTAGTAGAGGCGAGCTGTAGAGGGGAGCAGTAGAGGGGAGTAGTAGAGGCGAGCTGTAGAGGCAAGCTGTAGAGGGGAGCAGTAGAGGGGAGTAGTAGAGGCGAGCTGTAGAGGCGAGCTGTAGAGGGGAGCAGTAGAGGGGAGCAGTAGAGGGCAGCAGTAGAGGGGAGTAGTAGAGGCGAGCTGTAGAGGGCAGCAGTAGAGGGCAGCAGTAGAGGGCAGCAGTAGAGGGGAGTAGTAGAGGCGAGCTGTAGAGGCGAGCTGTAGAGGGGAGCAGTAGAGGGGAGTAGTAGAGGGCAGCAGTAGTAGAGGGGAGCAGTAGAGGGGAGTAGTAGAGGGCAGCAGTATAGGGCAGCAGTAGTAGAGGGCAGCAGTAGAGGGGAGCAGTAGTAGAGGGCAGCAGTAGAGGGGAGCAGTAGTAGAGGGGAGTAGTAGAGGGCAGCAGTAGAGGGGAGCAGCAGTAGAGGGCAGCAGTAGAGGGCAGCAGTAGAGGGCAGCAGTAGAGGGCAGCAGTGCAAAGCCAAGCTGCACACTTGATGATGGAATTGCCTATCCAAAAGTTACTTTGAAAAATATTTTCACTACATCTAAACTACTTATGATAAATTGTCAGTTGGTGTAAAGTACTTTACTAAAAATACTTAAAAGTACTACTTAAGTCGTTTCTTGGGGTGTCTGTCCTTTAATTTACTATTTATATTTTAGACAGCTTTTACTTTTACTCCACTACATTCCTTAATAATGTACTTTTTACTCCATACATTTTCCCTGACACCCAAAAGTACTTGTTACATTTTCAATGCTTAGCAGAACAGCAAAATGGTCCAATTCCCCCACCTATCAAGAGAACATCCCTGGTCGGCCCTACTGCCTCTTATCTGGCAGACTCACTAAACACACATTTCGATTGTAAATTATGTCTGAGTGTTGGAGTGTGCCTCTGCTAAGCTATAAAAAAAATAACAACAGAAATAGTGCGGTCTGGTTTGCTTAATATAAGGAATTTAAAATGATTTCTACATTTTCTTTTGATAGTTAAGTATATTTTGAACCAAATACTTTCAGAGTTTTACTCAAGTAAGTGTTTAACTGAGTGACTTTCTTTACTTGAGTCATTTTCTATTGAGGTATCTTTACTTTTACTCAAGTACTTTTCACACCACAGCCAGAACCAATATCCTGTCATTACTAAAATAGAGACAGTAGAATGTGTTAGACTAGAGACAGTAGAATGTGTTAGACTAGAGACAGTAGAATGTGTTAGAATAGAGACAGTAGAATGTGTTAGAATAGAGACAGTAGAATGTGATAGACTAGAGACAGTAGAATGTGTTAGAATAGAGACAGTAGAATGTGTTAAAATAGAGACAGTAGAATGTGTTAGAATAGAGACAGTAGAATGTGTTAGAATAGAGACAGTAGAATGTGTTAGAATAGAGACAGTAGAATGTGTTAGACTAGAGACAGTAGAATATGTTAGAATAGAGACAGTAGAACGTATTAGAATAGAGACAGTATTGTTACAGATAGAGAATTGCTCAGGAAGGAGACGCATTCTGTCTCCTAGAGATGAACGTACTTTGGTGCGAAAAGTGCAACTCAATCCCAGAACAACAGCAAAGGACCTTGTGAAGATGCTGGAGGAAACCGGTAGAAAAGTGTCTATATCCACATTAAAACGAGTCCTATATCAACATAACCTGAAAGGTCGCTGAGCAAGGAAGAAGCCACTGCTCCAAAACAACCATAAAAAAATCCAGACTACGATTTGCAACTGCACATGGGGACAAAGATTGTACTTTTTGGAGAAATGTCCTCTGGCCTGATGAAACAAAAAAATAATTTTTGGGCCATAATGACCATTGTTATGTTTGGAGGAAAAAGGGGGATGGCTTGCAAGCCGAAGAACACCATCCCAACCGTGAAGCCCGGGGGTGGCAGCATCATGTTGTGGGGGTGCTTTGCTGCAGGAGCGACTGGTGTACTTAGCAAAATATATGGCATCATGAAACAGGAAAATTATGTGGATGTATTGAAGCAACATCTCAAGACATCAGTCAGGAAGTTAAAGCTTGTTTGCAAATGGGTCTTCCAAATGGACAATGACACCAAGCATACTTCCGAAGTTCTTGCAAAATGTCTTAAATGTATTTAGTTAAGGTGTATGTAAACTTACGACTTCAACTGTATATACACAGTGTACCAGTACCTTTTCCATGTGCAGGGGTTTAATGTATATGTGTAGATACAGTGGGGCAAAAAATGATTTAGTCAGCCACCAATTGTGCAAGTTCTCCCACTTAAAAAATGAGAGAGGCCTGTAATTTTCATCATAGGTACACTTAAACTAGGACAGACAAAATGAGGAAAAAAATCCCCAAAATTGCAGATTCAGTCTTCCCAGCCTGGTGCAGGTCTACAATTTTGTTTCTGGTGTCCCTTGACAGCTCTTTGGTCTTGGCCATAGTGGAGTTTGGAGTGTGACTGTTTGAGGTTGGGGACAGGTGTCTTTTATACTGATAACAAGTTCAAACCGGTACCATTAATACAGGTAACGAGTGGAGGACAGGGGAGCCTCTTAAAGACGAAGTTACAGGTCTGTGAGAGACAGAAATCTTGCTTGTTTGTAGGTGACCAAATACTTATTTTCCACCATAATTTGCTAAATAAATTCATTAAAAATCCTACAATGTGATTTTCTGGATTTTTCTTCTTCTCATTTTGTCTGTCATAGTTGAAGTGTACCTGGACCCCGACACTGCCAGCCTAGACATTATCCTGTCTGAAAACCTGACCAGTCTGAGAGAGAGTGAAGAGACACAGCAGCTTTCTGTCAACCCAGACACTATTTTATTACATTTTTTGCAATATATGTATTGCTATTTTTTTACAATTTAAACAATCCTCCACAAAATAAGACACAGATAATTATTATTATTCCTCCCACCTAGCCAATACACCATGCTACATGGGAGCACATCGTGCAGGACAACGACCCTAAACACACAGCCAAGACAACGCAGGAGTGGCTTTGGGACAAGTCTCTGAATGTCCCTGAGTGGCCCAGTCAGAGCCTGGACTTGAACTCGATCAAACATCTCTAGAGATGAAAAGATCCTGAAAATAGCTGTGCAGTGATGCTCCTAATACAACCTGACAGAGCTTGAGGATCTGCAGAGAACATTTGTAGAAACTCTCCAAATACAGGTTTCCCAAGCTTGTAGCGTCGTACCCAAGAAGACTTGAGGCTGCAATCTCTGTCAAAGGTGCGTCAACAAAGTGCTGAGTAAAGGGTCTGAATACTTATGTAAATGTGATATTTCTGTTTTTTTTTGTGTGTGTTTATATACATTTGCAAACGTTTCTAAAAACCTTTTTTTTTGCTTTGTCATTTTGTTCTCATCAATTTACACACAATAATGACAATTTAATCAAGTCTGTAACGTAACAAAATGTGGAAAAAGTCAAGGTGTCTGAATACTTTCAGAATGTACTATATACCATAGTCTCTCTGGTGTAAAGTTGTAAAGACCCCATGTAAAAGGTTGAATTGCAAGAAATTGTACATTGTGTTAAATTAGAGACACTAAAAAGAGCCGTTTCTCATCCTCAAAAATTAGACTAAAGGTCATCAATCATCATGCTACTTCATGCAGAGTTTCATCGTTCCCCAACAGAGCTTGAAGACTAGAGTACATATAACCAATGAAACCTCTTACCTCTTTCCTCTCCAGACACAGTGTGCCAGTTATAGGTTTACTCACAGACTGAATCCTACCTCCCTGTTGAGTGGCAATATAAAGTCTAACCTGTAGGTACTTAGTTCACCTCCTCTATATAGATGACCAAATGTTATAATTTTGTTGAACCAAGAAAATATAACAGTCTCTCTCAGGGGTTTTAGGTGAGATGGGGTTATTATTGAAAGGTGTTTGTTCATATATAGATCTATCAACCTTCTGTTTGTTTCCGGACTTCAATCAATATATTTAGTGTTTTTAATGAAAGGGTTGATTGTGAGACCTAGCAAAGCTTTAGGTGGGGCTAATATCTTAGATGGCAATGTAACAGAGGAAAGATCATCTGCCTCTATCTGTCTCCACTAATATAAGGTATAGATGCCAATGAAACAGAGGAAAGATCCTCTGCCTCTATCTGTCTCCACTAATATAAGGTATAGATGCCAATGTAACAGGGGTCAGACCCTCTGCCTCTATCTGTCTCCAAGAGGGTGAACATGTATCTTGCCATACCCACACAGCCTTTAACTGAGATGCCCAGTAATTCAACTGGAGGTCAGCCTTCCTTCTAAGTGTGGTTGGTATAAAGTTGTGAGTTTCACTCTGGGTGTGTGTGTGGGGGGGGTCCTTTTCCACAGAAAGTAAGAGAAACTGGTAAATCACCCCATCTATCCAATTCTTCCCCAACCTTTTTGATAAGTGGAGTATAGTTCAGATGATATGTCTTAATAATTTCAGAAGGACTTTGCAATCCCAGATATGTCATTTTCTGAGGTCTCAGAGATTGGGTTCTGCATAGCTGCCCCGTTAAAAGGCATGATTATACTCTTCGATAGGTTTATTTTATATCCTGAAAAGATCCCATATTCTTTCAGCATGTCAACTAATGCTCAGAGTGACATGTCTGGTTTAGTGAGGTAAAAGAAAATGTCATCAGCATATAAGGAGACCAGATGTTCACGCCCACCTATACGAACACCATGGATGGATGAGATGAGATCTGAAAGCTTCTGCCAGTGGCTCTATAGCCAAAAGAAAGAAAAAAGGAGCGGACTAGCGGGACAACCCTGTCTTGTGCCACGTGATCGGGAGAACTGGGAGGAACCATTTCCATCAGTCAGGATCTGAGCTGCCGGACAGCAATCTAATCAGACCTACATACTGAGGTCCAATATTCATCCTCTGTAAAACTTCAAACAGGTAGTTCCATTCTATGGGGTCAAAAGTTTTTTTTCCCACATCTAATGAAGCCTCCATTACAGGTTCTTGGTCATTCTCTACATTATGCATAAGAATATGGGATCTTTTCAGGATATAAAATAAACCTATCGAAGAGTATAAACATGCCCCTTTTTAACAGGGCAGCTATGCAGAACCCAATTTTGGATACCTCAGAAAATGACATATCTGGGATTGCAAATTCCTCCTGATTTCCTTAAATCATCTTCTCATATTATCAGGAAATGAGCGGTTTCTTACAAAGCCTGTTCGGTTCATATCAACCAAGTCAGGAAGAACCTTATCTAGTCTAAGAGCTATGAGTTTTGCAAGAATCTTATATGAATTGTTAAATAAAGATATTGGTCAATACGACCCACAAAGGATCTTTCTTTTTAACAAAATTGTGATCAGTGCATGTTTACGTGTTTCTGGAAGCAGTTCTGTCTCTATGGCATAGTTAAACATATTGCAAAAAGGCTCAATTAGTTTGGGTGAAAAGGATCGATAGAATTCCACAGGGAATCCGTCTAACCCTGGTGATTTTCCCCCCAGCAGTGTTGAAAATGGATTCCCTAATTTCCTCTGATGTAATCTCTTTCTCCAAGTACAGTACTCTCTATCCTCATCAGTTAAAGGTTGTAAATTGAGTTTGTTCAAAAACTCATGCATTGTGGCATGGGCATCCTCTTCAGTCAATGTTTCATAAAACTCCCTTAAAGACTAGATTAATTTCCTCAGGACCCTGAACAACTGTGTTATTGGGCAGCTAATAAATCTACTAGCCTCCTCTCGCCTGATCTTATCTTACCTTACCTTACCTTATCTTACCTTACCTTACCTTACCTTACCTTACCTTACCTTATCTTACCTTACCTTACCTTACCTTACCTTACCTTACCTTACCTTACCTTACCTTATCTGCCAAACAAGCAACTTTCCTGCTTGATCTCCATGTTCATAGTAGTTTTTGTTTCTCCTTCGTGCGTTTTCTGCTGTGTTGGTCGTCAAGGTGTATTCTAATTGCTTTGTCCCCCCAAAAATTGTAAAGTTGCGTCGTTAAATTACTAATTACTATGTTAATTTTTCATTTACATATAACATTTACATCTCTAATTTCTTTCTTCAATGAACCTACTTGAACCTTATACATCTTACCATCATCACCTGAGGTAAATACAATTATTTGCCCCCTCAGATATGCAAGGAGAGCTTCCCATAAAATTAGAGGGGAGGCAGAGTTGTTATTGGTGCTAAAAAAAACATGTCAATATGAGTGTTCAGAAATGTTCCAAATGTGGGATTATTTAGTAAGTGTGTGCCAAACCTCCACCTTCCTGAGGGTGGTTGTGTTTTTCTGACTGCTAATGAAGCCAGTAGGGCAGAATGATCTGATATAGATTTTGGTAAATACTTACAACCAGTAGTTAAACTTCCCTTGCCTGCAGGAATAAGAAATACGTTGATTCTACAGTAAATATATGGACAGGGGAGTAACATAAGTATTCTTGAACCTATTGATTGTGAAATCTCCATACGTCTACAAGTCCAGAATCTTTAATTTATGCTTTTAGCATTTCAGCTGCCTGTGTGAGGTTGATACCATTAGAAGAAAGGTTCAGTATCAAGCTGAAATTATCATCTCTGATGAGGGGCAGGTTAACGTCAAAAAGATTCTCTGTAACATGTAGGATCATCATGGTTGGGCCCAGACACATTCACAACGGAAATGGGCTCAGTGTTAATGAAACCTTGAATCATCACAAACCCACTTTGTCTTTAATCTGAGTTAGTAGCTGAAAGGGGCAATGCTTATAAATGAGAATGGTCACCCCTCTTGCTCGAGACGTGAAAGATGAATAGTACACTTGACCTTCCCACTCTCTCTTCAGTTTATCATACTCAGAGTCAGTCAGGTTTGTCTCCTGAAGAAGAGCTATATCAATCTTTACTACCCCTAATGTTGTGCGATAATTGTATAATTATTAGGTGCGAACATCAATGAATCAATCAATGTATTTATTAAGCCCTTCTTACATCAGCTGATGTCACAAAGTGCTGTACAGAAACCCAGCCTAAAACTCCAAACAGCAAGCAATGCAGGTGTAGAAGCGCGGTGGCTAGGAAAAACTCCCATAAAAGGCAAGAACCTAGGAAGAAACCTAGAGAGGAACCAGGCTATGAGGGGTGGCCAGTCCTCTTCTGGCTGTGCCGGGTGGAGATTATAACAGAACATGGCCTAGATGTTCAAATGTGCATAGATGACCAACTGTCACGCCCTGACCAGAGAGAGCTGTTTATTCTCTATGTTGGTTAGGTCGGGGTGTGATTAAGGGTGGGTTATCTATAGGAATTGTATATCTATGTTGGCCTAGTGTGGTGCCAAATCAGAGGCAGCTGTTTATCGTTGTCTCTGATTGGGGATCATATTTAGGTAGCCATTTCCCCATTGTGCTGTGTGGGATCTTGTCTAGATATAGTTGCCTGTGAGCACTACTCTGAGCTTCACGTTTCGTTTGTTCGCGTTTTTGTTCGTTGAGTTTTCTATTCCAAATAAAAGGAATGGAAACATATCACGCTGCATCTTGGTCCAATCATTATGACGAACGTGATACCAGCAGGGTCAAGTAATAATAATCACAGTGGTTGTCGAGGGTGCAACAGCACCTCAGGTGTAATTGTCAGTTGGCTTTTCATTGCCTATCATTCAGAATGTCTCTAGAGAGTTGAAAACAGCAGGTCTGGGACAGGTAGCATGTCCGGTGAAAAGAACAGGGTTCCATAGCCGCAGGCAGAACAGTTGAAACTGGAGCAGCAGCACAGCCAGGTGGACTGGGGACAGCAAGGAGTCATCATGTCAGGTAGTCCTGAGGCTTGGTCCTAGGGCTCAGGTCCTCCGAGAGAGAAAGAAAAGGAATTGGAGAGAGCACACTTAAATTCACACAGTACACCGGATAAGACAGGAGAAATACTCCAGATATAACAGACTGATCCTAGCCCCCCGACACAAAATACCGCAGCATAAATACTGGAGGCTGAGACAGGAGGGGTCGGGAGACACTGTGGCCCCATCCGACGATACCCCCGGACAGGGCTAAACAGGCAGGATTTAACCCCACCTACTTTGCCAAAGCACAGCCCCCACACCACTAGAGGGATATCTTCAACCACCAATTTACCACCCTGAGTCCGTGAAGACCATTACAAGCAAGGCAATGGAGCCCACATATACCTCAAAGAACTGTAAGGCTATCAATAAAGCCAGCGTCTCTTGTTCAATTGTAGAGTACCTTGACTGACACGAGTAGAACTGACGGGCCGATCTACTCCATCTTCATCTTCCTGTAAGACAACCGCACCCACCCCCACTATACTAGCATCTACCTCCAAGAGAACCGCACCCACCCCCACTATACTAGCATCTACCTCCAACTTAAAAGGTTTGTCAAAGTTGGGGACGGCAAACACTGGGGCACTACAAAGTAGCGGTTTAGTGGACTCAAAAGCATAGTAACAGTACTTGGACCACTTAAATGGTACCTTGGGACTAAGCAGAGATGAAAGGGGAGCTACTACCGTCGAGAAATTCTTACAGAATGTACGATAGTACCCTACGATAGTACCCTACCACCCCCAGGAATCTGCGCAACTGGCGGGGAGTCGTGGGAGCAGAAAAAGCAACAATTGCTTCCAATACTGGGCGTCCCACTTGTTTCCCTAAGTCACAGTAGATGATACTACCTCTGCTGTAACCAACCAGATCTCACAGTCTCATGTCAGAATTAGAAACATCCATGTTTCTCAAACGTAACATTTTGAAGTTGTTTCAAGTTCAGTTCAGGCATTGACTCCAAAATCTAAAGGTTAGGCATTAACTCTGAATGGTAAGGATTAAGGTTTGAGAAAGGCTTAAAAATGTTCTATCGCAGGATTAAAACTGGCAACCTTTGGAATCAGAGGCTTACACCCATCCTCCCTCATCATGAAACTGAAACCTACTTGAAGGTAACCGCGCTCTCTGTTGCCCCCTAGTGGCCGATTTACACGTCATCTCCCGACCATCCTCAGACATGGATGGACGTCGAATACTGACTTGTATCGCGGGTGATCTGGCTTCTTTGACAGTGGAAAATCAGTAGAGATGATAGCACCTCTATCTGTAATAGTGGAACACAGTGCCGTTTTTTTTTTTTTTGAGGGAGGAGAAGTTCAAAAAAATGTATGAGCATGGTCTTATTTCTATTACAGCATGTTGGGTCACCCAGTTCAATGTAACATCAATAGCTTCAAGCTACTGTATGATACTAGAATGTTCCCTATACCCATCATGAGGTGGCTACAACCTAGCCTATGAATGAAAAGTTTACAACGTAGGTGCACACAAGTCGAAAGAAAGATTTGAGATGACAGACAGTGACACATTCAACACCGCCTTGCACACTCTGGTTTAGCTTATCTAAGGTGTAATCAATTAGAGAGTTTGCATTTTTATCCCTGTTTCGTTTGAGACGTGTTTTTCAACAGAATCGTCTGAATAAATGATGAGGTAAAGTTACAGTGTCAGTAAGCGGTTAGACCGTCTGGCCCCGGTGGCAGTACATTAGTAAAACCAAAAGCCTTGAGAGTTCCAGGGTTGTGTTGGGATAGTCATAGGGCGGCAGGGTAGCCTAGGGGTTAGAGCGTTGGGCTAGTAACCGGAAGGTTGCAATTTCAAATCCCTGAGCGGACAAGCTACACATCTGTCGTTCTGCCCCTGAACAGGCAGTTAACCCACTGTTCCTAGGCTGTCATTGAAAATAAGAATTTGTTCTTAACTGACTTGCCTAGTTAAATAAAGATCGCCAGCTAGCTAACATAGCATCCCTCTGTTATAGCCAGCTAGCTAACATAGCATCCCTCTGTTATAGCCAGTTAGCGAACATAGCATCCCTCTGTTATAGCCAGCTAGCTAACATAGCATCCCTCTGTTATAGCCAGCTAGCTAACATAGCGTCCCTCTGTTATAGCCAGCAAGCTAACATAGCATCCCTCTGTTATAGCCAGCTAGCTAACATAGCATCCCTCTGTTATAGCCAGCTAGCTAACATAGCATCCCTCTGTTATAGCCAGCTAGCTAACATAGCATCCCTCTGTTATAGCCAACTAGCTAACATAGCATCCCTCTGTTATAGCCAGCTAGCTAACATAGCATCCCTCTGTTATAGCCAGCTAGCTAACATAGCATCCCTCTGTTATAGCCAACTAGCTAACATAGCGTCCCTCTGTTATAGCCAGCTAGCTAACATAGCATCCCTCTGTTATAGCCAGCTAGCTAACATAGCGTCCCTCTGTTATAGCCAGCTAGCTAACATAGCATCCCTCTGTTATAGCCAGCTAGCTAACATAGCATCCCCCTGTTATAGCCAGCTACCTAATATAGCATCCCTCTGTTATAGCCAGTTAGCGAACATAGCATCCCTCTGTTATAGCCAGCTAGCTAACATAGCATCCCTCTGTTATAGCCAGCTAGCTAACATAGCGTCCCTCTGTTATAGCCAGCAAGCTAACATAGCATCCCTCTGTTATAGCCAGCTAGCTAACATAGCATCCCTCTGTTATAGCCAGCTAGCTAACATAGCTAACATAGCATCCCTCTGTTATAGCCAGCTAGCTAACATAGCATCCCTCTGTTATAGCCAGCTAGCTAACATAGCATCCCTCTGTTATAGCCAGCTAGCTAACATAGCATCCCTCTGTTAAGCTAGCTAACATATCATCCCTCTGTTATAGCCAGCTAGCTAACATATCATCCCTCTGTTATAGCCAGCTACCTAATATAGCATCCCTCTGTTATAGCCAGCAAGCTAACATAGCATCCCTCTGTTATAGCCAGCAAGCTAACATAGCATCCCTCTGTTATAG
>NC_088419.1:8429159-8434159 GCF_034236695.1 Oncorhynchus nerka | reverse complement strand
TCTCTCTCTGTCTCTCTCTCTCTGTCTCTCTCTCTCTGTCTCTGTCTCTCTCTCTGTCTCTCTGTGTCTCTCTCTGTGTCTCTCTGTCTCTCTCTCTCTGTGTCTCTCAGTCTCTCTCCCTCAGTCTCTCTCTCTCTCTCCCTGTGTCTCTCTCTGTGTCTCTCTGTCTCTCTCTCTCTCTGCGTCTCTCTCTGTGTCTCTCAGTCTCTCTCTCTCGGTCTCTCTCTCTCGGTCTCTCTCTCTGTCTCTCTGTGTCTCTCTCTGTGTCTCTCTGTCTCTCTCTCTCTCTCTCTGTGTCTCTCTCGGTCTCTCTCTCTGAGTCTCTCTCTCTGAGTCTCTCTCTCTCAGTCTCTCTCTCTCAGTCTCTCTCTCTCAGTCTCTGTCTCTCAGTGTGTGAGACCAGAGACAGTGAGGGAAGTGAGAGAGATTTGTGGATTTGAGATGCAGCTACCGCCATTAATTTGTGGTGAGAGGCAACAGCCGCAGTGTGTAATGTCCTCACAATACAGATTACCACAAAGCTTTGGCTTCCTCTGTTGACTACTACAATCTCCGGGCGGTGTGTGTGTGTGTGTGTGTTCCATTTCCAGTGCACCACACAAAGTTATTTAGGAAACTGCTGAGTGTATCTTACTTCCTCCACAGTCTCCGAACAAGTCATAAAAACAACTCATTTGCAATGCTTTCTGGGTCTACAACACCGTGGCACCCCCTATTCCCTATATAGTGCACTACTATAGACCAGAGCCCTATTCCCTGTATAATTCACTACTATAGACCAGAGCCCTATTCCCTATATAGTGGTACTACTATAGACCAGAGCCCTATTCCCTATATAGTGCACTACTATAGACCAGAGCCCTATTCCCTGTATAGTGCACTACTATAGACCAGAGCCCTATTCCCTATATAGTGCACAACTTTAGACCAGAGCCTTATTCCCTATATAGTTCACTACTATAGACCAGAGCCCTATTCCCTATATAGTGTACTACTATAGACCAGAGCCCTATTCCCTATATAGTGGTACTACTATAGACCAGAGCCCTATTCCCTATATAGTGTACTACTATAGACCAGAGCCCTATTCCCTATATAGTGGTACTACTATAGACCAGAGCCCTATTCCCTATATAGTGGCACTACTATAGACCAGAACCCTATTCCCTATATAGTACACTACTATAGACCAGAGCCCTATTCCCTATATAGTGGTACTACTATAGACCAGAGCCCTATTCCCTATATAGTGCACTACTATAGACCAGAGCCCTATTCCTATATACTATATTCCTATAGTGGTACTACTATAGACCAGAGCCCTATTCCCTATATAGTGGTACTACTATATACCAGAGCCCTATTCCCTATATAGTGGTACTACTATAGACCAGAGCCCTATTCCCTATATAGTGGTACTACTATAGACCAGAACCCTATTCCCTATATAGTGGTACTACTATAGACCAGAGCCCTATTCCCTATATAGTGGTACTACTATAGACCAGAGCCCTATTCCCTATATAGTGGTACTACTATAGACCAGAGCCCTATTCCCTATATAGTGGTACTACTATAGACCAGAGCCCTATTCCCTATATAGTGGTACTACTATAGACCAGAGCCCTATTCCTATATAGTGGTACTACTATAGACCATTCCCTATATAGAGCCCTATTCCCTATATAGTACACTACTATAGACCAGAGCCCTATTCCCTATATAGTGGTACTACTATAGACCAGAGCCCTATTCCCTATATAGTGGTACTACTTTAGACCAGAGCCCTATTCCCTATATAGTGGTACTACTATAGACCAGAGCCCTATTCCCTATATAGTACTACTATAGACCAGAGCCCTATTCCCTATATAGTGGTACTACTATAGACCAGAGCCCTATTCCCTATATAGCGCACTACCTTAGACCAGAGCCCTATTCCCTATATAGTCCACAACTTTTGACCAGAGCCATATGGACCCTAGTCTACAGTAGTGCACTAGGATATAGGGTGCCATTTGCGAAGCAAAACAGGATCTTTTCTAGTTAGGTACTGAAGAGGATTTGCCAATATTCACCTCAGGAAGGTAGATAAAGACTCACTTTAACAAGTCTATTGTCTCCGGAGGCCTCTTCTATATGAATGAGATTCTCACTAAACTTACTGAAAATTGACTCCATTAAAAACAATGGAAGGTTCTCTGTATCTCTCCCAGGTCAGACGTCAAACAGGAAATGCTTTGTTTGTACCACAGAAGCTTTCCCAGTTTAAGTCAAATTAAAAAACAAATGGGTGTTTCTCTGCTCAAAGACTAACTTCACGGTGTCATTACATCGGGCTCAAAGACTAACTTCATGGTGTCATTACATCGGGCTCAAAGACTAACTTCACGGTGTCATTACATCGGGCTCAAAGACTAACTTCACGGTGTCATTACATCGGGACTTTCGTTCCAGTCCACTACTAACAAACACCTGATTCATCTAAAAGGGTTTGACGATTAGCTGCTTAGTTGAATCAGCTGTATTATTTCTTAGCCCCCCCCTGTGTATCTGACGTCATACCACTGCCTGAGTCGATTCTCACCGTGGCTCGGACCCAGGACCTCTGGGACCCAGGACCTCTCTCAAACACACGTGACTGCCCTCCTCACCCAGTCGTGCCATGTATTCAGCGTTGCAAGTGGGGACACTTTAGGGTGAGGAGAGAGTTCTCCCACTTCCCTAAACGCACTGAAATAAAGTCAATTAACCAATAGGAATTGTAGTTCCTGATTACATGTAAATGAGTCAAACCCGTGTATCTTTGTTGTACGACTATTATATTGAGTTAAAACAGGAAACAGACAGAAGTGCAGGTTAGTTAGCAGACTATATCAGCCTTTATTTCTATAAGAGTCTGAACAACCATGGTGGATAATCAAGTTCCTCCACCAGGGTTATGTTTGCTCTGTAAAGGCTGGTTTAAGTCAATGTTTATTTTCATTCAGTACAGCAAACTGGCACCAAATTCTCCCTCTCTCTCTCTTTTCTATTTCTCTCCGTCTCTCCGTCTCTCTGTCTCTCGCTCTGTCTCTCTCTCTGTCTCTCTCTCTGTCTCTCTCTCTGTCTGTCTGTCTGTCTGTCTGTCTGTCTGTCTGTCTGTCTGTCTGTCTGTCTGTCTGTCTGTCTGTCTGTCTGTCTGTCTGTCTGTCTGTCTGTCTGTCTGTCTGTCTGTCTGTCTGTCTATCTGTCTGTCTGTCTGTCTGTCTCTCTGTCTCTCTGTCTCTCTGTCTGTGTCTCTCTCTCTCTCTCTGTCTCTTTGTCTCCCTCACCGCTCTCTTTCCCTCTGGCTCATTCTCTCACTCCATCTCTCCCTCTCTCCTTCTCTCTCCCTTCTCTCTCCCTTTCTTCCTGCCTACCTGCAGTGAATTGTGATTACTCAGGTTGTCTGGGCAAGAGGGTCCCCTATTTCTAGTCTAACCAGCAGTTCTGACTGGGCTAGAGGGGGTCCCCTATTTGAGACAGAACGTGCTCTAACGATTCCTAGATTATGGATGGGCCCTCAGATCCTCAAATAGTTCTACAGTTGCAATATCACGAACTGGCTGCATCACCTCTTGGTATGGCAACTGATTGGTGTTCGGCCACAAGGCACTACAGAGGGCAGTGTGTACGACCCAGTACATCACTGGGGCCGAGCTCCATTTCCTCCAGGACCTCTATACCAGGCGGTGTTTCAGAGGAAGGCCCTAAACAACTTAATCCACCCAAGTCATAGACTGTTCTCTGTGCTAGCGCACGGCAAACGGTACTGATGAACCAAGTCTGGAAACAACAGGACCCTGAACAGCTTCTACCCCCCCAAAGCTATAAGACTACTAAATAGTTCATTAACTAGTTAACCAAATAGCTACCCGGACTACTGAGCCTTTTGGCACCAACTCTTTTGAGTCAGTCACACTACTGTTGCTGTTTATGATCTATCCTGTTGCCTAGTTACTGTCTCTGCTACTGTTTATTTACTATCACTTTGTCTATACAGCATGTACACAATTACCTTGTACCCCTGCACATGGACTCAGTACGGATACCCCGTGTAGACAAGTTACACTCTTTGTGTATTTATTCCTAATGTTGTTTATTCCTATTTATTTAATTTTTTGCTCTATTCTTTCTCTCTTCGTAGGAAGGGCCCGTAAGTTCGCTTTTCACTGTTAGTCTTCAACTCTTGTTTAATAAAGAGGTATGTGACAAATAGAATGGAATTATATTTTATTTGATCCTTGACAACAGTTGTCGTGCGCCGTCATCCCGTTTCACACTGTAGTTTGCCGAGTCCCATAGCAACAGCGCTGTGACTGAGGTTTGGTGCATCAAGGCAGAAGAGAAGTTGTTTAATTTCACCTCTTTCTGGTGAAGTTTTGTTCTTGCCCAGTGTCTGCATCGGTAAAGATAACACAGGGATGTCTAGCAGAGGACTGGAAGGACAGAAACAGCCATTAAAACAGTTCACACGCTTATCTTCTCAAAGTCCTGCTAGTTCTAGTCTCTGTTAAACCCCAGCTTGGTATTGTACTCTTTGGAAACTGTTGGGAACAGATGCCCGCACACACACACACACACACATGTTACTGTAGCAGCACAGAGAAATGAAAAGAGAGAAACATTGGGGAAACTCATCGTCTGTCCGTCCGTCCGTCTACAAGCTGGTGCTTTGGCTTCCTACAAGCTGGTGCTTTGGCTTCAGGGGGTTCAGCTCCAACGCGTGGGTTTGCTGCTCTGCAGGGAGCTCTGAGCACAAGGCTATCACCTTCTCTGTGGATTGGCTATGCGGTAAAGAAACACAAGAGGCAAACCTTGTAATGTATACAGCGTCCGATGTGGATATGACATACATTATACATCTCACACACACACTCACACGCTCGCACGCACACGCACACACACACTCACACACAAACACACGCTCACACACGCTCACACACACACACACAAACACACACACACACACACACACA
>NC_088419.1:8179159-8426659 GCF_034236695.1 Oncorhynchus nerka | reverse complement strand
TCAGAATTTGTGGGTTTTTGTTTGTCCACCCGCCTCTTGAGGATTGACCACAAGTTCTTAATGGGATTAAGGTCTGGGGAGTTTCCTGACCACGGACCCAAAATATCGATGTTTGTTCCCTGAGCCATTTAGTTATCACTTTTGCCTTATGGCAAGGTGCTCCATCATGCTGGAAAAGGCATTGTTCATCACCAAACTGTTCCTGGATGGTCTCGGAGTTGCTCTTGGAGGATGTGTTGGTACCATTCTTTATTCATGGCTCTGTTCTTAGGCAAAATTGTGAGTGAGCCCACTCCCTTGGCTGAGAAGCAACCCCACACATGAATGGTCTCAGGATGCGTTACTGTTGGCATGACACAGGACTGATGGTAGCGCTCACCTTGTCTTCTCCGGACAAGCTTTTTTCCAGATGTCCCAAACGATCGTAAAGGGGATTCATCAAAGAAAATGAGCCCAGTCCTCAGCAGTCCAATCCCTGTACCTTTTGCAGAATATCAGTCTGTCCCTGATGTTTTTCCTGGAGAGAAGTGGCTTCTTTGCTGCCCTTCTTGACACCAGGCCATCCTTCAAAAGTCTTCGCCTCTCTGTGCATGCAGATGCACACCTGCCTGATACCATTCCTGAGCAAGCTCTGTACTGGTGGTGCCCCGATCCCGCAGCTGAATCAACTTTAGGAGACGGTCCTGGTGCTTGCTGGACTTTCTTGGGCGCCCTGAAGCCTTCTTCACAACAATTGAACCGCTCTTCTTGAAGTTCTTGATAATCTGTTAACTTCTCTAGGGTTTAGGGCAGCATTCGGAATTTTGGATGAAAAGCATGCCCAAATTAAACGGCCTGCTACTCGGGCACAGAAGATATGATATGCATATAACTGGTAGATATGGATAGAAAACACTCAAAAGTTTCAAAAACGGTTAAAATATTGTCTGTGAGTATAACAGAACTGATTTAGCAGGCGGAAATCTGAGAAAGATCCATTCAGGAAGTCGTTTTTTTTTATTTTGTAGTTTTCTATTCAATTCCATTACAGTATCCATTGACTTAGGACTCACATTGCAGTTCCTATGCCTTCCACTAGATGTCAACAGTCTTTATAAATTGTTTCAGGCTTGTATTCTTATAAATGAGGAAGTAAGACCAGTCTGAATGAGTGGACCCTGACGTGTCACAGAGATTTTTCATGCACAATCGCGAGAGAGTGCCTTTCTTGTTTACCTTTATATTGACAACGTTATTGTTCGGGTTGAAATAGTATAGATCATTTAGGCTAAAACAAACCTGAGGGTAGAATATAAACATCGTTTGACATGTTTCTATGAACTTTACGGATACAATTTGGATTTTTTTGTCTGCCTGTTTTGACTGCGTTTGAGCCTGTGGATTACTGAAGAAAACGCGCGAACAAAACGGACGTTTTTGGATATAAAGAGACTTTATCGAACAAAAGGAACATTTACTGAGTAAATTAATGTCTTCTGAGTGCAACCATATGAAGATCATCAAAGGTAAGGGATGAATTTTATCTCTATTTCTGACTTGTGTAACTCTTCTACTGGTTACTGTTTCTAATGATTTGTCTGCTGGGCTATGTCCTCAAATAATCGTAAGGTATGCTTTCACCGTAAAGCATTTTTTAAATCTGACACCGTGGTTGGATTCACAAGAAGTTAATCTTTAAACCTATGTAAAATATGTTTTGTTTTCTGAATTTTTATAATGACTAATTCTCTATTTGAATTTGGCGCTCTGCAACCTCACTGGATGTTGGCCAGGTGGGACGTTAGCGTCCCACATACCCTAGAGTGGTTAAATGGTTGATTTAGGTGCAATCTTACTGGCAGCAATATCCTTGCCTGTGAAGCCCTTTTTGTGCAAAGCAATGATGACGGCACGTGTTTCCTTGCAGGTAACCATGGCTGACAGAGGAAGAACAATGATTCCAAGCACCGCCCTCCTTTTGAAGCTTCCAGTCTGTTATTCAAACTCAATCAGCATGACAGAGTGATCTCCAGCCTTGTCCTTGTCAACACTCACACCTGTGTTAATGAGAGAATCACTGACATGATGTCAGCTGGTCATTTTGTGGCAGAGCTGAAATGCAGTGGAAATGTTTCCTTGGGATTCAGGTAATTTGCATTGGCAAAGAGGGACTTGGCAATTAAATGCATCTGATCACTCTTCATAACATTCTGGAGTATATGCAAATTGCCATCATACAAAAAGCATATGACAGCCTGTTTGGAGTTTGCCAAAAGGCACCTAAAGGACTCTCAGACCATGAGAAACAAGATTCTCTGGTCTGATGAAACCAAGATTGAACTCTTTGGCTTGAATGCCAAGCGTCACGTCTGGAGGAAACCTGGCACCATCCTCACGGCGAAGCATGGTGGTGGCAGCATCATGCTGTGGGGATGTTTTTCAGCGGCAGGGACATGGAGACTAGTCAGAGTTGAGGGAAAGATGAACGGAGCAAAGTACAGAGAGATCATTGGTGACAACCTGCTCCAGAGCGCTCACAACCTCAGACTGGGGCGAAGGTTCACCTTCCAACAGGACAACCACCCTAAGCACACAGACATGACAACGCAGGAGTGGCTTCGGAAAAAAAGTCTGAATGTCCTTGAGTGGCCCAGCCAGAGCCCGGAATTGAACCCGATCAAACATCTCTGGAGAGACCTGAAAATAGCTGTGCAGGTATGCCCCCCCCCCTCCACTCCCCCTCCAACCTCACAGACAGGATCGAGGGAAAGATGAGGATTTATTTTTTTGATCCATTTTAGAATAAGGAGGTAACGTAACAAAATGTGAAACAAGACAAGAGGTCTGAATACTTTCCAAAGGCACTGTATATATATTTGTGATCAGAGAGGAGATGAGCACAGTGTCCTAGGAAATATTTGGGAAGAAAGGGAAAGAGAGAGGTATGGTGAGATAAAATTAAGAAAGAGTAATACAGTGAGAGAGTCGAGAGGAAATATGAAAGCGACAGACAGAGATCAAGAAAGGAACAAGGGAGGAGGAGAACGTGAAAAAAAATACAAAGTTGAATATTCATGTGATCATCTGAAAGGCCATGACAACAAAGATCCTTCTCTTTCGTAAGCCAGCTCCCACCCACCAGTCAGGGCCGGATTAAGTGGAACGCTTTCGATACCTTGTAGAGTCCATGCCCTGGCAAAATAAGTCTGTGCTGAGTGCAAAAACAGGTTATGCAACTCAATATTAAGAAGGTTTCCTTAATGTTTTGTATATACTGCATACATCCCTGTATATATATATATATATATATATATATATAAACTCAGCAAAAAAACTAATGTCTTCTCACTGTCAACTGCGTTTATTTTCAGCAAACTGAAGATAACAAGATTCAACAACTGAGACATAAACTGAACAAGTTCCACAGACATGTGACTAACAGAAATTGAATAATCTGTCACTGAACAAAGGGGGGGGATAAAAATCAAAAGTAACAGTCAGTATCTGGAGTGGCCACCAGCTGCATTAAGTACTACTCTTCCTCATGGACTGCACCAGATTTGCCAGTTCTTCCTGTGAGATGTTACCCCACTCTTCCACCAAGGCACCTGCAAGTTCATTTCTTGGGGGAATGGCCCTAGCCCTCACCCTCCGATCCAACAGGTCCCAGACGCGCTCAATGGGATTGAGATCCGGGCTCTTTGCTGGCCATGGCAGAACACTGACATTCCTGTCTTGCAGGAAATCATGCACAGAATGAGCAGCAAGGCTGGTGGCATTGTCATGCTGGAGGGTCATGTTAGGATGAGCCTGCAGGAAGGGTACCACATGAGGGAGGGTCATGTCAGGATGAGCCTGCAGGAAGGGTACCACATGAGGGAGGGTCATGTCAGGATGAGCCTGCAGGAAGGGTACAACATGAGGGAGGGTCATGTCAGGATGAGCCTGCAGGAAGGGTACCACATGAGGGAGGGTCATGTCAGGATGAGCCTGCAGGAAGGGTACCACATGAGGGAGGGTCATGTCAGGATGAGCCTGCAGGAAGGGTACCACATGAGGGAGGATCATGTCAGGATGAGCCTGCAGGAAGGGTACAACATGAGGGAGGAGCATGTCTTCCCTGTAACTCACAGCGTTGAGATTGTCTACAATGACAACAAGCTCAGTCCGATGATGCTGGGACACACTGACCCAGACCATGATGGACCCTCCACCTCCAAATCGATCCTGCTCCAGAGTACAGGCCTCGGTGTAACGCTCATTCCTTTGACGATAAACGTGAATCCAACCATCACCCCTGGTGAGACAAAACCATGACTCGTCAGTGAAGAGCACTTTTTGCCAGTCCTGTCTGGCCAAGCGACGTTGGGTTTGTGCCCATAGGCGATGTTGTTTCCGGTGAGTATCCGCCTTACAACAGGCCTACAAGCCCTCAGTCCAGCCTCTCTCAGCCTATTGCGGACAATCTGAGCACTGATGGATGGATTGTGCATTCCTGGTGAAACCCGGGTAGTTGTTGTTGCCATCCTGTACCTGTCCCGTAGGTGTGATGTTCGGATGTACTGATCCTGTGCAGGTGTTGTTACACGTGGTCTGCCACTGCTTGGACAATCAGCTGTCCGTCATATCTCCTAGTAGCGCTGTCTTAGGCGTGTCACAGTACGGACATTGCAATTTATTGCCCTGGCCACATCTGCAGCCTCCTTGCAGCATGCCTACGGCACGTTCATGCAGATGAGCAGGGACCCTGGGCGTCTTTCTTTTGGTGTTTTTCAGAGTCAGTAGAAAGGCCTCTTTAGTGTCCAAAGTTTTCATAACTGTGACCTTAATTACCGACCGTCTGTAAGCTGTTAGTGTCTTAACGACCGTTCTACAAGTGCATGTTCATTAATTGTTCATGGTTCATTGAACAAGCATAGGAAACAGTGTTTAAACACTTTACAATGAAGATCTATGAAGTTATTTAGATTTTTACGAATTATCTTTGAAAGACAGTGTCCTGAAAAAGATACATTTATTTTCTGTTGAGTTTATATCATATGCTACAGTAGTCAACTTAACATAATGTCCAGTTGCACACTGACCTAATGATGAAGATGAAGCCATAGGCTACTCACAGTGAAGGCTGGTGTGCTCGTTGTGGCAACAGCTAATCTCAAGATGTTTTATTTATTTGACCTTTATTTAACTAGGAAAGACAGTTTAAGAACAAATTCTTATTTTCAATGACGGTCTAGGAACAGTGGGTTAACTGGTCTAGGAACAGTGGGTTAACTGGTCTAGGAACAGTGGGTTAACTGGCCTAGGAACAGTGGGTTAACTGGCCTAGGAACAGTGGGTTAACTGGTCTAGGAACAGTGGGTTAACTGGTCTAGGAACAGTGGGTTAACTGGTCTAGGAACAGTGGGTTAACTGGTCTAGGAACAGTGGGTTAACTGGTCTAGGAACAGTGGGTTAACTGGTCTAGGAACAGTGGGTTAACTGGCCTAGGAACAGTGGGTTAACTGGCCTAGGAACAGTGGGTTAACTGGTCTAGGAACAGTGGGTTAACTGGTCTAGGAACAGTGGGTTAACTGGTCTAGGAACAGTGGGTTAACTGGTCTAGGAACAGTGGGTTAACTGGCCTAGGAACAGTGGGTTAACTGGTCTAGGAACGGTGGGTTAACTGGTCTAGGAACAGTGGGTTAACTGGTCTAGGAACAGTGGGTTAACTGGTCTAGGAACAGTGGGTTAACTGGCCTAGGAACAGTGGGTTAACTGGTCTAGGAACAGTGGGTTAACTGGCCTAGGAACAGTGGGTTAACTGCCTTGTTCAGGGGCAGAACAACAGATTTTTACCTTGTCAGCTCAGGGATTCGATATATGCAACGTTTACGGTTACTAGACCAACACACTAACCACTAGGCTACCTGTCGCCCCAATGTCTTCAAGTAATGATAGTAGATAGTAGTAGTAGTAGATGAAAAACTGTGCTGCTTTCAGCAAAATATTAGGAGTTGTTGAGAAAAATAATTGTTCTATAGAAGGATTCTGTTTTAGGCATTTACGTTCCAAACTGTAAAAAAAAAAATGTGTCATCGTATTTAGGAAATGTGCCGAAGACAAACCAACACTGCAACTAACCATAGAAATGTCATCCATATATTGCAGTTTACCTTTCAAGTGAACCCATGTGTTGACCAGTCAGTCACATGTATTTATTAGTACTTTTGTTTTTTATTAATCAGTTACCCAATCAAGTCCCCCAGTTACCTCCCCTCCTCATCTGATGATTAGCGGTAGCAGCAGGCTGTTTAAACCCATTGAGAGTGGGCTCCTGAATCCTACTGTGGTTGGCCGTTGCAGTATACAAAATATATACTATATGCATATATATATATATATATATACTACATATATATACTTCATATATAATATACACACTACATGCACTTTCTTTATAAAAAATAATTGTAAAAACATTTTTTTTTGGACTTCCTCTTGGGCCCCACAAGGGCCTGAGCCACGGGGCTTCAGCCCCAGTAAGCCCCTGCATTAAATTGGCCTTGTCTACAGTATCCCTTTCCGCAGATCTCCAACCCTCTCCCCTGCTAAACCAATTCTCATCCCCAATTCAGAGCCTGGGCTGTGGGACCTGATCATGCCTCTCTCCCCTGTAGCCTGTGGCGCTCCGGGGCACTAATGCTAACTCCGTGTGTAATATGATCAGGGCTTAGTGGAGCCAGGAAGCCTCGGGACAGATGTGCTGATGATAAGGGCTCCTCTCTGATTTTTTTGTCCGTGAGAGTTTGGGAGGGAAATCAATGCACTCACTCACACACACACACACACACACGCACACACACACGCACACACACACACACACATAAACCCATACACATACACACACACACATACACACACACACACACACACACACACACATACACACACACACACACACACACATACACACACACACGTATGATACATAAATGCAAAAGGCTGTATTTGACAGTAACACACACCCAATCGAATATTGACAAATTTAAGGTGTTGACATGAGAAAGGCCCCCTACTTTCCCTGTGCAATTAGTACAAGCGGACCCCCAATCATCCCTCCCGGCTGTTCTTGTTAGTTCTCCTGCCTAACCACACACACACACACACAAAATGTCCCTAATTTGGGGATCTACCTGCAACACCCACCCTATTTTGAACCGCCACCACGTAACCATGGCGACTGAAAAGACCCGTTTCTTGTGTCGCACCATATTCGGGAGGAGAAACTTCTGTGGCAATAGAGACAGGTGGGCGGACAGTAGTGGGTTCCACTCATATAAGTGGCAACCAGGTAAAAAGGCACTCAGTCGCAAATCACAAGATGCTACTGTGTACATACAGCTAATGATGCTACTGTGTACATACAGCTAATGATGCTACTGTGTAAATACAGCGAATGATGCTACTCTAGAAATACAGCTAATGATGCTACTGTGTAAATACAGCTAATGATGCTACTGTGTACATACAGCTAATGATGCTACTCTATAAATACAGCTAATGATGCTACTCTATAAATACAGCGAATGATGCTACTGTGTAAATAGAGCTAATGATGCTACTCTATAAATACAGCTAATGATGCTACTCTGTAAATACAGCTAATGATGCTACTCTGTAAATAAAGCTAATGATGCTACTTTGTTAAAACAGCTAATGATGCTACTCTATTAAAACAGCTAATGATGCTACTCTATTAAAACAGCTAATGATGCTACTCTATTAAAACAGCTAATGATGCTACTCTATTAAAACAGCTAATGATGCTACTCTATTAAAACAGCTAATGATGCTACTCTATTAAAACAGCTAATGATGCTACTCTATTAAAACAGCTAATGAGCTACTCTGTTAAAAACAGCTAATGCTGCTACTCTGTTAAAACAACTAATGATGCTACTCTACTACTCGGTAGGATGATGGATGTAATCTACACCTCCATTAGGATGATGGACGTAATCTACACCTCCATTAGGATGATGGATGTAATCTACACCCGATAGGATGATGGATGTAATCTACTCCTCCATTAGAGTAATGGATGTAATCTACACCTCCATTAGGATGATGGATGTAATCTACACCCGGTAGGATGATGGATGTAATCTACACCCGGAAGGATGATGGATGTAATCTACACCCGGTAGGATGATGGATGTAATCTACACCCGGTAGGATGATGGATGTAATCTACACCGGGTAGGATGATGGATGTAATCTACACCCGGTAGGATGATGGATGTAATCTACACCCGGTAGGATGATGGACGTAATCTACACCCGGTAGGATGATGGATGTAATCTACACCCGGTAGGATCATGGATGTAATGTACACCTCCATTAGGATGATGGAGGTAATCTACACCTCCATTAGGATGATGGACGTAATCTACACCTCCATTAGGATGATGGATGTAATCTACACCCGATAGGATGATGGATGTAATCTACTCCTCCATTAGAGTGATGGATGTAATCTACACCTCCATTAGGATGATGGATGTAATCTACACCCGGTAGGATGATGGATGTAATCTACACCTCCATTAGGATGATGGATGTAATCTACACCCGGTAGGATGATGGATGTAATCTACACCCGGTAGGATGATGGATGTAATCTACACCTCCATTAGGATGATGGATGTAATCTACACCCGGTAGGATGATGGATGTAATCTACACCTCCATTAGAATGATGGATGTTATCTACACCTCCATTAGAATGATGGATGTAATCTACACCCGGTAGGATGATGGATGTAATCTACACCTCCATTAGAATGATGGATGTAATCTACACCTCCATTAGGATGATGGATGTAATCTACACCTCCATTAGGATGATGGATGTAATCTACACCCGGTAGGATGATGGATGTAATCTACAGCTCCATTAGGATGATGGATGTAATCTACTTCTCCATTAGGATGATATATGTAATCTACACCTCCATTAGGATGATGGACGTAATCTACACCTCCATTAGGATGATGGATGTAATCTACACCTCCATTAGAATGATGGATGTAATCTACACCCGGTAGGATGATGGATGTAATCTACACCTGGTAGGATGATGGATGTAATCTACACCTGGTAGGATGATAGATGTAATCTACACCTCCATTAGGATGATGGATGTAATCTACACTCGGTAGGATGATGGATGTAATCTACACCCGGTAGGATGATGGATGTAATCTACACCTCCATTAGAATGATGGATGTAATCTACACCCGGTAGGATGATGGATGTAATCTACACCCGGTAGGATGATGGATGTAATCTACACGCCGTAGGATGATGGATGTAATCTACACCCGGTAGGATGATGGATGTAATCTACACCCGGTAGGATGATGGATGTAATCTACACCCGGTAGGATGATGGATGTAATCTACACCTCCATTAGGATGATGGATGTAATCTACACCTCCACTAGGATGATAGATGTAATCTACTCCTCCATTAGGATGATGGACGTAATCTACACCCGGTAGGATGATGGATGTAATCTACACCTCCATTAGAGTGATGGATGTAATCTACACCTCCATTAGGATGATGGATGTAATCTACACCCGGTAGGATGATGGATGTAATCTACACCCGGTAGGATGATGGATGTAATCTACACCCGGTAGGATGATGGATGTTATCTACACCTCCATTAGGATGATGGATGTAATCTACACCCGGTAGGATGATGGATGTAATCTACACCTCCATTAGGATGATAGATGTAATCTACACCTCCATTAGGATGATAGATGTAATCTACACCTCCATTAGGATGATGGACGTAATCTACACTCGATAGGATGATGGATGTAATCTACACCTCCATTAGGATGATGGATGTAATCTACACCCGATAGGATGATGGATGTAATCTACACCTCCATTAGGATGATGGATGTAATCTACACCCGATAGGATGATGGATGTAATCTACACCCGGTAGGATGATGGATGTAATCTACACCTCCATTAGGATGATGGATGTAATCTACACCCGGTAGGATGATGGATGTAATCTACACCTCCATTAGAATGATGGATGTTATCTACACCTCCATTAGAATGATGTATGTAATCTACACCTCCATTAGGATGATGGATGTAATCTACACCTCCATTAGAATGATGGATGCAATCTACACCCGGTAGGATGATGGATGTAATCTACACCTCCATTAGGTTGATGGATGTAATCTACACCCGGTAGGATGATGGATGTAATCTACACCCGGTAGGATGATGGATGTAATCTACACCCGGTAGGATGATGGATGTAATCTACACCCGGTAGGATGATGGATGTAATCTACACCCGGTAGGATGATGGATGTAATCTACACCGGGTAGGATGATGGATGTAATCTACACCCGGTAGGATGATGGATGTAATCTACACCCGGTAGGATGATGGACGTAATCTACACCCGGTAGGATGATGGATGTAATCTACACCCGGTAGGATCATGGATGTAATGTACACCTCCATTAGGATGATGGATGTAATCTACACCCGGTAGGATGATGGATGTAATCTACACGCGGTAGGATGATGGATGTAATCTACACGCAGTAGGATGATGGATGTAATCTACACCCGGTAGGATGATGGATGTAATCTACACCCGGTAGGATGATGGATGTAATCTACACCTCCATTAGGATGATGGATGTAATCTACACCTCCACTAGGATGATGGATGTAATCTACACCCGGTAGGATGATGGATGTAATCTACACCTCCATTAGGATGATGGATGTAATCTACTTCTCCATTAGGATGATATATGTAATCTACACCTCCATTAGGATGATGGACGTAATCTACACCTCCATTAGGATGATGGATGTAATCTACACCTCCATTAGAATGATAGATGTAATCTACACCTCCATTAGGATGATGGATGTAATCTACACACCTCCATTAGGATGATAGATGTAATCTACACCTCCTTTAGGATGATGGATGTAATCTACACCCGGTAGGATGATGGATGTAATCTACACCTGGTAGGATGATGGATGTAATCTACACCTGGTAGGATGATAGATGTAATCTACACCTCCATTAGGATGATGGATGTAATCTACACCCGGTAGGATGATGGATGTAATCTACACCCTGTAGGATGATGGATGTAATCTACACCTCCATTAGAATGATGGATGTTATCTACACCCGGTAGGATGATGGATGTAATCTACACCCGGTAGGATGATGGATGTAATCTACTCCTCCATTAGAATGATGGATGTAATCTACACCCGGTAGGATGATGGATGTAATCTACACCCGGTAGGACGATGGATGTAATCTACACCTGGTAGGATGATGGATGTAATCTACTCCTCCATTAGAATGATGGATGTAATCTACACCCGGTAGGATGATGGATGTAATCTACACCCGGTAGGACGATGGATGTAATCTACACCTGGTAGGATGATGGATGTAATCTACACCTCCATTAGGATGATGGATGTAATCTACACCTCCATTGATAGATGTAATCTACACCTCCATTAGGATGATGGATGTAATCTACTTCTCCATTAGGATGATAGATGTAATCTACACCTCCATAGCAGTAGTAGATTATCATTATTTCTATTTGGGCTACATAGGTTTACACTTTCTCGTTCTGAACGTGTAACGCCAGTGCGATTGCCGTGGCTTCATGACAACGATTAAGATCAGCTGCTCGTCCGATTGGACAGCTCCAACGCAGTTACACCTTTGACCTTTGACCCCCGGCAAAACGTCAGCTAACATCGACTATCGTCGGTTAACACGTGATCTGATTTGAATCTAGGCCTTTCGTGTTGACTATTCCTCTTCAGTGGAAATAGTCACACACCACAGCCATACAGAATAAGACCTGCTCGGGTTAAAGTGATGATCAATGTGAATGCACCAAGGAATCCTGTTTCTAGTCACAGGGATGGATTTACGCACTAATCAAACACACACACACACACACACACACACACACACACACACACAGGTTATTATAACATTGAAAGCACCAAGGAATGTTCTAGTTCTTTCGTTGTTTTTGGCCTAGCCCTACCCACCTGATTCAAATCATCAACGCCTGATGATGAGTTGATCATTTGAATCAGGTGTGCAGTGCTAGGGCAAAAACAAAAATGTGCATCCCTTCGAGTCCCAAGGGCCAGGAATGAGAACCACTGATCTACAGTATGACAGGACAGGGTTAACTCTTGATTCTAGCCATCCCGGATCCGGGATCGTGAATACAGCCTCAAGCTCATTACCATAACGCAACGTTAACTATTCATGAAAATCGCAAATTAAATGAAATAAATATGCTAGTTCTCAAGCTTAGCCTTTTGTTAACAACACTGTCATCTCAGATTTTCAAAATATGCTTTTCAACCATAGCAAAACAAGCATTTGTGTAAGATTATTGATAGCTAGTGTAGCATTTAGCATAGCATTTAGCGTAGCATTCAGCATGCAACGTTTTCACAAAAACAAGAAAAGCATTCAAATAAAATAATTGACCTTTGAAGAACTTCAGATGTTTTCAATGAGGAGACTCTCAGTTAGATAGCAAATGTTCAGTTTTTACAAAAATATTATTTGTGTAGACAAATCGCTCCGTTTTCTTCATCACGTTTGGGTAAGAAAAAAAACGAAAATTAAGTCATTAAAACGCTAACTTTTTTCCAAATTAACTCCATAATATCGACAGAAACATGGCAAACGTTGTTTACAATCAAACCTCAAGGTGTTTTTCACATATCTTTTCGATGATAAGTCATTCGTGGCAGTTTAGTTAATCCTCTGAAGAAATGGAACGCGCATGGACCTGGAGATTACTCAATAATTTCGACGCAGGACACCGGGCGGACACCTGGTAAATGTAGTCTCTTATGGTCAATCTTCCAATGATATGCCTACAAATACGTCACAATGCTGCAGACACCTTGGGGAAAGGACAGAAAGGGCAGGCTCATTCCTGGCGCATTCACAGCCATATAAGGAGACATTGGAAAACAGCGCCTTCAGAATCTGGGGCATTTCCTGTATGAAACTTCATCTTGGTTTCGCCTGTAGCATTAGTTCTGGGGCACTCACAGATAATATCTTTGCAGTTTTGGAAACGTTTTTCTTTCCAAAGCTGTCAATTACATGCATAGTCGAGCATCTTTTCGTGACAAAATATCTTGTTTAAAACGGGAACGTTTTTTATCCAAAAATTAAAAGAGCGCCCCCTATCTCGAAGAAGTTAAGGTTATCTACAGTATGACAGGACAGGTTTAAGGTTATCTACAGTATGACAGGACAGGTTTAAGATTATTTAGTAAGAGAGAGAGAGAGAGAGTTAGACAGAGTTAGACAGAGAGTTAGAGAGAGAGAGAGAGACAGATGAGCTAGGACTACCTCTGTTCAAAAATATAGCTTCACTTTCAGGCTTACTTTCTGTTTTGAACTCATATACAGTGGGGAGAACAAGTATTTGATACACTGCAGATTTTGCAGTTTTTCCTACTTACAAAGCATGTAGAGGTCTGTAATTTTTTTCATAGGTACACTTCAACTGTGAGAGACGGAATCTAAAAAAATATCCAGAAAATCACATTGTATGATTTTTCAGTAATTAATTTGCATTTTATTGCATGACATAAGTATTTGATACATCAGAAAAGCAGAACTTAATATTTGGTACAGAAACCTTTGTTTGCAATTACAGAGATCATACTTTTCCTGTAGTTCTTGACCAGGTTTGCACACACTGCAGCAGGGATTTTGGCCCACTCCTCCATACAGAGCTTCTCCAGATCATTCAGGTTTCGGGGCTGTCGCTGGGCAATACGGAATTTCAGCTCCCTACAAAGATTTTTTATTGAGTTCAAGTCTGGAGACTGGCTAGGCCACTCCAGGACCTTGATATGCTTCTTAGTTGCCCTTAGTTGCCCTGGCTCCTTAGTTGCCCTGGCTGTGTGTTTCGGGTCGTTGTCATGCTGGAAGACCCAGCCACGACCCATCTTCAATGCTTTAACTGAGGAAAGGGGGTTGTTGGCCAAGATCTCGCGATTCATGGCCCCATCCATCCTCCCCTCAATACGGTGCAGTCGTGCTGTCCCCTTTGCAGAAAAGCATCCCCAAAGAATGATGTTTCCACCTCCATGCTTCACGGTTGGGATGGTGTTCTTGGGGTTGTACTCATCCTTCTTCTTCCTCCAAACACGGCGAGTGGAGTTTAGACCAAAAAGCTCTATTTTTGATTCATCAGATCACATGACCTTCTCCCATTCCTCCTCTGGATCATCCAGATGATCATTGGCAAACTTCAGACGGGCCTGGACATGCGCTGGCTTGAGCAGGGGGACCTTGCGTGCGCTGCAGGATTTTAATCCATGATGGCGTAGTGTGTTACTAATGGTTTTCTTTGAGCTGATCCCTCACCTTCCTCATGAGCATTGATGCCCCACTAGGTGAGATCTGGAGCCCCAGACCGAGCGTGATTGACCGTCATCTTGAACTTCTTCCATTTTCTAATAATTGCACCAACAGTTGTTGCCTTCTCACCAAGCTGCTTGCCTTTTGTCCTGTAGCCCATCCCAGCCTTGTGCAGGTCTACAATTTATCCCTGATGTCCTTCCTTACACAGCTCCCTGGTCTTGGCCATTGTGGAGAGGTTGGAATCTGTTTGATTGAGTGTGTGGACAGGTGTCTTTTATACAGGTAACGAGTTCCAACGGGTGCAGTTAACCCTGGGGAGGCCAGGTAGCCTAGTGGTTAGAGTGTTGGACTAGTACCCGAAAGGTTGCAAGTTCAAATCGCCGAGCTGACAAGGTACAAATCTCCCATTCTGCCCCTGCACAGGCAGTTAACCCACTGTTCCTAGGCCATCCTTGGAAATAAGAATTTGTTCTTAACTGACTTGCCTAGTACCTCTACTGACTCCCCATCCCGCATGCGGGACCGTAATCATCGCCTGACACTAATTAGCATAACGCAACAGACATAAATATTCCTATTCATGAAAATCACAAATGAAATATATTGAGACACAGCTTAGCCTTTTGTTATTAATCACCCTGTCATCTCAGATTTTCAAAATATGCTTTTGTGTAAGCATTTGTGTAAGTTTATCGATAGCCTAGCATAGTATTTTGTCCAGCTAGCAGCAGGTAACTTGGTCACGGAAATCAGAAAAGCAATCGAATTAAATCGTTTACCTTTGATGAGCTTCGGATGTTTTCACTCACGAGACTCCCAGATAGATAGCAAATGTTCCTTTTTTCTCAAAATATTATTTTTGTATGCAAAATAGCTCCGTTTGTTCTTCACGTTTGGCTGAGAAATCGCCCAGGAATTGCAGTCACGAAAACGGCGACAAATATGCCAAATTAGCTCCATAATATCGACAGAAACATGGCAAACGTCGTTTATAATCAATCCTCAAGGGGTTTTTCAAAATATCTATTCGATAATATATCCATCGGGACAATTAGTTTTTCAGTAGGACCGATTGGAGTAATGGCTACCTCTGTATTTTACGCGAGAATCTCTCTGGGGGCATCAGGTGACCACTTGCGCAATGTAGCCGCCTACGGCTATTCTTCAACATAAATGCGTAAAACTACGTCACAATGCTGTAGACACCTTGGGGAAAACGTAGAAAGCGTAATCTGGTTGATAGCCCATTCACAGCTCTATAGGGCCTCATTGGAACGCAGCGCTTTCAAAATATGGGGCACTTCCGAATTGGATTTTTCTCAGGCTTTCGCCTGCAACGTCAGTTCTGTTATACTCAGAGACAATATCTTTACAGTTTTGGAAACTTTAGAGTGTTTTCTATCCTAGGCTGTCAATTATATGCATATTCTAGCATCTTGTCCTGACAAAATATCCCATTTACTACGAGAATGTTTTTTTTCCAAAAATGAAAATACTGCCCCCGAGTCACAACAGATTTAAAATTTTAAAAAAATAATAAAAAATACACGTAATGATTGGAGAACAGGAGGGATTCTTAAAGAAAAACTAACAGGTCTGTGAGAGCCGGAATTCTTACTGGTTGGTAGGTGATTAAATAATTATGTCATGCAATAAAATGCAAATTAATTACTTAAAAATCATACAATGTGATTTTCTGGATTTTGGGATTTTTAGATACCGTCTCTCACAGTTGAAGTGTAACTATGATAAAAATTACAGACCTCTACATGCTTTGTAAGTAGGAAAACCTGCAAATTCGGCAGTGTTTCAAGTGCTTGTTCTTCCCACTGTATAAGACATGGGCTTCTGGATGCCCTGTATCACAAGATATTTTCATCCCCAAAGAAAAGCATAAACTTGATAGAAAAAAAAAATCCAACACAGATTTGTGTCTCGAAATCCCATTAAATCTGTAGTTTAAATCTCATTAACTCTGTAGTATAAATCCCATTAATAAGCGATAAAAATCATCCGTAGGCGATGTACATATCATTAGCTGTCGTCTTGGAAAAAATTTCAGGAGAGAGCTCTTCCGGAATGATCTGGGCGGAGACCGGAGGTACGTCGTGCCCCTCTTTCGGTTCAACCAAGAATCAAAGAGGATTAAATTCACAAGATACTCGACTACATGGGGATGCTGTGGGAGTTGAATGCTCGGTCTTATCTAATTCGGCTCACTGTTAACAATTGCTGGAAGTGGCGCAAGGATATTTATTTCCATTTTCTGTGATCAGGTTTTCCTGCGCTTTCCGATGTAACGCACGTTATGTAATAGCCACAGTCGTGATTTAACCAGTTTTAAAAACGTCCGAGGGTTTCCTATACACACATTCTAACCATATGAACGTACTATATTCCTGGCATGAGTAGCAGGGCGCTGAAATGTTGCGCGATTTTTAACAAAATGTTCAAAAAAGTAGAGGGTAGGAGCAACTAGTTAACTCTGTAGTATAAATCCCATTAACTCTGTAGTATAAATCCCATTAACTCTGTTGTATAAATCCCATTAACTCTGTAGTATGAATCCCATTAACTCTGTAGTATAAATCCCATTAACTCTGTTGTTTAAATCCCATTAACTCTATAGTTTAAATCCCATTAACTCTGTAATATAAATCCCATTAACTCTGTAGTTTAAATCCCATTAACTCTGTAGTTTAAATCCCATTAACTCTATAGTTTAAATCCCATTAACTCTGTAGTTTAAATCCCATTAACTCTGTAGTTTAAATCCCATTAACTCTATAGTTTAAATCCCATTAACTCTGTAGTATAAATCCCATTAACTCTGTAGTTTAAATCCCATTAACTCTATAGTTTAAATCCCATTAACTCTGTAGTATAAATCCCATTAACTCTGTAGTTTAAATCCCATTAACTCTGTAGTATGAATCCCATTAACTCTGTAGTATGAATCCCATTAACTCTGTAGTTTAAATCCCATTAACTCTATAGTTTAAATCCCATTAACTCTGTAGTTTAAATCCCATTAACTCTGTAGTTTAAATCCCATTAACTCTATAGTTTGCGTTTAAATATGAATCCCAGCCCTGGATTAAAATGCAAAGGCTTGGTGTTTATTGATTGGTGTTTGGTGTTTGGTGTTTATTGACTGGTGTTTGGTGTTTATTGACTGGTGTTTGGTGTTTATTGATTGGTGTTTGGTGTTTATTGATTGATGTTTGGTGTTTATTGATTGATGTTTGGTGTTTATTGATTGGTGTTTGGTGTTTATTGACTGGCATTTGGTGTTTATTGATTGGTGTTTGGTGTTTATTGATTGGTGTTTGGTGTTTATTGATTGATGTTTGGTGTTTATTGATTGATGTTTGGTATTTATTGATTGGTGTTTGGTGTTTATTGATTGGTGTTTGGTGTTTATTGATTCGTGTTTGGTCCTACAGGGCCCAGAGTCAGATTACTCCTGTAATCCTACAGGGCCCAGAGTCAGATTACTCCCTGTAATCCTGCAGGGCCCAGAGTCAGATTACTCCCTGTAATCCTGCAGGGCCCAGAGTCAGATTACTCTTGTAATCCTACAGGGCCCAGAGTCAGATTACTCCCTGTAATCCTGCAGGGCCCAGAGTCAGATTACTCCTGTAATCCTACAGGGCCCAGATTCAGATTACTCCTGTAATCCTACAGGGCCCAGATTCAGATTACTCCCTGTAATCCTGCAGGGCCCAGAGTCAGATTACTCCCTGTAATCCTACAGGGCCCAGAGTCAGATTACTCCCTGCATTCCTACAGGGCCCAGAGTCAGATTACTCCCTGCATTCCTACAGGGCCCAGAGTCAGATTACTCCCTGCATTCCTACAGGGTCCAGAGTCAGAGATGCTGAGATCTAATTAATTCGCTGTCTACTAGTGAGGTGAAATATAACCTTCAAAACCGCAAAGCTCCAACCCCCAACTCTCAGTTTGCATCCCAAATGGTAATATATCCCCTATAGGATCTGGTCAAAGGGAAGTGCAGTTTAGGGACTTGGCTGCCATTTGGGGCGCAGCCTCAAACTCCGACAGGACTCATTTATCAAGTTTACCAGAGCAACTCAATGCATAGCAACTCCGGGTGTGAAACATCCAACAGTCTCATGAGCTCTATCAAAGGTCAACATCACTCTCTTTCTCTCTCTAATGCATTCCATGTTGACACGAGGAGATGGATACAGGACCTATTCCATGTTGACACGAGGAGACGGATACAGGAACTATTCCATGTTGACATGAGGAGACGGATACAGGGACTATTCCATGTTGACATGAGGAGACTGATACAGGAACTATTCCATGTTGACATGAGGAGACGGATACAGGGATTATTCCATGTTGACATGAGGAGGCGGATACTATTCCATGTTGACATGAGGAGACGGAAACAGGAACTATTCCATGTTGAGACGAGGAGACGGATACAGGGACTATTCCATGTTGACATGAGACGGATACAGGAACTATTCCACGTTGACATGAGGAGACGGATACAGGAACTATTCCATGTTGACACGAGGAGACGGATACAGGGACTATTCCATGTTGACACGAGGAGACGGATACTATTCCATGTTGACACGAGGAGACGGATACTATTCCATGTTGACACGAGGAGACGGATACAGGGACTATTCCATGTTGACACGAGGAGATGGATACAGGACCTATTCCATGTTGACACGAGGAGACGGATACTATTCCATGTTGACACGAGGAGACGGATACAGGGACTATTCCATGTTGACACGAGGAGACGGATACAGGGACTATTCCACGTTGACACGAGGAGACGGATACTATTCCATGTTGACACGAGGAGACGGATACAGGGACTATTCCATGTTGACATGAGGAGACGGATACAGGAACTATTCCATGTTGACATGAGGAGACGGATACAGGAACTATTCCACGTTGACATGAGGAGACGGATAGAGGAACTATTCCATGTTGACACGAGGAGACAGATACAGGGACTATTCCATGTTGACATTAGGAGACGGATACAGGGACTATTCCATGTTGACACGAGGAGACGGATAATTTTCCATGTTGACACGAAGAGACGGATACAGGGACTATTCCACGTTGACACGAGGAGACGGATACAGGAACTATTCCATGTTGACACGAGGAGACGGATACTATTCCATGTTGACACGAGGAGACGGATACAGGGACTATTCCACGTTGACATGAGGAGACGGATACAGGAACTATTCCATGTTGACATGAGACGGATACAGGGACTATTCCATGTTGACATGAGGAGGCGGATACTATTCCATGTTGACACGAGGAGACGGATACAGGAACTATTCCATGTTGACAGGAGGAGACGGATACTATTCCGTCTTTCTGAACCAACCACATAATTGAACTGTGAGACGTCAGCTCGAGCAGCTCATTAGCAGGTAATCAAATCCTTTTGAAAACCAGACGTAATAAGTTTTATTGATCAACGACGATGAAAACTGAAAGAGTAAGGCTTAATTAACCCTGACTGACCTATTGCCCTTTTGCCCTAAAATGTAACGTGTCGTTATATGAACACATGAACACCAATCAAGATATTCCCTCCTTCCTCTGAATCATTTTAATCCACTGATCAGTCCCAATTAATTTCTTACTCTAAACTTTCTGAGGAAAGTTTCTTCAACCTCTAGATAATGACACTATTTTGGACCGACGAATTCTTCTCCGTTCATTAGCTGGCGGAGTGTTAAAAAAACACTATTTAACAGCATCCCAAATAGCACCCTGTTCCCTATAAAGTGCACTACATGGCTCTGGTCAAAAGTAGTACACTATAAATGGAATAGGGTGCAATTTGTGATGTGGACAGTTTCTTTAATTGCCACGGTTTGATCGCTATGAGGGCAGGAATATGCAATTACAGGAGAGATAGATGGAGAAAAGGAAGAGAGGGATGGAAAGAGGAGGAGGAGGAGGAGGAAGAGAGGGATGGAAAGAGGAGGAGGAAAAGAGATATAGAGACTTAAACGGCAGAGATGGTTCTCTAAAGAGAGAAAACAAAGTAGAAATGAAGAGATAATGAAAGAGAAAAGTTAAAGAACTTGTGGAAGTTGTAATGAATTTCCTCCTCTTCCTCTGAAGAGGAGAGGCGAAACGGATCTGAGGACCAATATGCGTCGTGGTAAGTGTCCATGGTTCTTTTTAATACGTTAAGGTACACATGAACAACTGACTACAGAAAACAAGAAATGTGAAAACTCAAAACAGTCCTATCTGGTGCAAACACAGAGACAGGAACAATCACCCACCAACACACAGTGAAACCCAGGCTACCTAGGTATGATTCTCAATCAGAGACAACCAGGCTACCTAAGTATGATTCTCAATCAGAGACAACTAATGACACCTGCCTCTGATTGAGAACCATACTAGGCCGAAACATAGAAATACTCAAATCATAGAAAAACAAACATAGACTGCCCACCCAACTCACGCCCTGACCATACTAACTAATTACAAAACACAGGAAATAAAGGTCAGAACGTGACAGAAGTCTTGGCTGTCTTGGCTGGCTCAGAATGAATCAGTAAGCAATGAAAAGTGGAGGGGACGATTTGAATAATTGCAGACAAGGTGAAAAATCTGCCGATGTGCTCCTGTGCAGCATTTGGAGGACTAAACCACCTCAGCAGTTAGCCCACAGAACTATTGATCTGCTGCAGCATTTGGAGGACTAAACCACCTCAGCAGTTAGCCCACAGAACTATTGATCTGCTGCAGCATTTGGAGGACTAAACCACCTCAGCAGTTAGCCCACAGAACTATTGATCTGCTGCAGCATTTGGAGGACTAAAACACCTCAGCAGTTAGCCCACAGAACTATTGATCTGCTGCAGCATTTGGAGGACTAAAACACCTCAGCAGTTAGCCCACAGAACTACTGATCTGCTGCAGCATTTGGAGGACTAAACCACCTCAGCAGTTAGCCCACAGAACTACTGATCTGCTGCAGCATTTGGAGGACTAAACCACCTCAGCAGTTAGCCCAAAGAACCATTGTCGCAGAAACATTTCACCCCTCATATGGCTGGCTAAGGAACCATCTCTCTCTCTCGTGTGTGTGTGTGTGTGTGTGTGTGTGTGTGTGTGTGTGTGTGTGTGTGTGTGTGTGTGTGTGTGTGTGTTTCACCCCTCAGGAAGGTGGGATAAGGAACCGTGAAATGCAGCTACTGGGTTCAACAACTAATAAATCAAAACGGATCGTGTTAGAGGTGCTACAGCATTTTAGATTCACTTCCTACTTCTGTGATTTAGGCTACTTTCCTTCCTTTGGAAAACCAGCTGCCCCAAACAAATAGAGAAGCTTTATTTATTCGTTTGGAATTCTGTATAATTTGGCTAGGAAACATCCAAATATAAAATACGTGTTTTTTTATACTGTACACATAGTTTATCTGCTGTTAAGTCTGACAGTCTGAGATAGCATGGGAAATTGACAGTTATCTATGACCATAACAGTCAAGTCCTCTTAGACGCAATAATGCCTTAATTCCCAGATTGAAATCCCAGCCAATATAAATGTTTGACCCGAATGGCACCCTATTCCCTATATTGTGCATTACTTTGACCTGAGCCCTATGGATAGGGTGCCATCTGGAACATACTAAGACCTCTATCTCCCCAGCGACCTCTGGAATGACCCCTAAACTGATAAAAGGTTACCACGGAGACCACAGAACGGAGAAGTGCTGATGGTCCAACATTTCATAAATTGGTTGTCCTTCTCATTCTCTGAACTAACAACATTCTGTCACTACCGGCTGATCTCTCTCTCTCTCTCTCTCTCTCTCTGTGTCTCTCTCTCTCTCTCTGTGTCTCTCTCTCTCTCTCTCTCTGTCTCTCTCTCTGTCTCTCTCTCTCTCTCTCTCTCTGTGTCTCTCCATCTTCCTTTCTCTCTTCCTCTATCTCTCTCTCAATTCAATTCAAGCGGCATTATTGGCATGGGAAACATGTGTTAACATTGACAAAGCAAGTGAGGTAGATAATATACAAAAGTGAGCAAAAAAACTAAAATGTATGGTAAACATTACACATACAGAAGTTTCAAAACAATAAAGACATTACAAATGCATTATTTGGTGTTTTACATTGCACACTGGGGATATTTTTTGCAGAATTATGCATCGTCTCAATTTGGTGTTTGTCCCATTCTGTGAATTCTTCGTTGGTGAGCGGACCCCAGACCTCACAACCATAAACGGAAATGGGTTCTATAACTGGGTGAGCAGACCCCAGACCTAACAACCATAAAGGGAAATGGGTTCTATAACTGGGTGAGCGGACCCCAGACCTCACAACCATAAAGGGCAATGGGTTCTATAACTGGGTGAGCGGACCCCAGACCTCACAACCATAAAGGACAATGGGTTCTATAACTGGGTGGGAAATGCGGACCCCAGACCTCACAACCATAAAGGGCAATGGGTTCTATAACTGGGTGAGCGGACCCCAGACCTCACAACCATAAAGGGCAATGGGTTCTATAACTGGGTGAGCGGACCCCAGACCTCACAACCATAAAGGACAATGGGTTCTATAACTGGGTGAGCGGACCCCAGACCTAACAACCATAAAGGACAATGGGTTCTATAACTGGGTGAGAGGACCCCAGACCTCACAACCATAAAGGGCAATGGGTTCTATAACTGGGTGAGAGGACCCCAGACCTAACAACCATAAAGGGCAATGGGTTCTGTAACTGGGTGAGCGGACCCCAGACCTCACAACAATAAAGGACAATGGGTTCTATAACTGGGTGAGCGGACCCCAGACCTAACAACCATAAAGGACAATGGGTTCTATAACTGGGTGAGCAGACCCCAGACCTAACAACCATAAAGGGAAATGGGTTCTATAACTGGGTGAGCGGACCCCAGACCTCACAACCATAAAGGGCAATGGGTTCTATAACTGGGTGAGCGGACCCCAGACCTCACAACCATAAAGGGCAATGGGTTCTATAACTGGGTGAGCGGACCCCAGACCTCACAACCATAAAGGGCAATGGGTTCTATAACTGGGTGAGCGGACCCCAGACCTCACAACCATAAAGGGCAATGGGTTCTATAACTGGGTGAGCGGACCCCAGACCTCACAACCATAAAGGACAATGGGTTCTATAACTGGGTGAGCGGACCCCAGACCTAACAACCATAAAGGACAATGGGTTCTATAACTGGGTGAGAGGACCCCAGACCTCACAACCATAAAGGGCAATGGGTTCTATAACTGGGTGGGAGGACCCCAGACCTAACAACCATAAAGGGCAATGGGTTCTATAACTGGGTGAGAGGACCCCAGACCTCACAACCATAAAGGGCAATGGGTTCTATAACTGGGTGAGAGGACCCCAGACCTCACAACCATAAAGGGCAATGGGTTCTATAACTGGGTGAGAGGACCCCAGACCTAACAACCATAAAGGGCAATGGGTTCTATAACTGGGTGAGCGGACCCCAGACCTAACAACCATAAAGGGCAATGGGTTCTATAACTGGGTGAGAGGACCCCAGACCTCACAACCATAAAGGGCAATGGGTTCTATAACTGGGTGAGCGGACCCCAGACCTCACAACCATAAAGGGCAATGGGTTCTATAACTGGGTGAGCGGACCCCAGACCTCACAACCATAAAGGACAATGGGTTCTATAACTGGGTGAGCGGACCCCAGACCTCACAACCATAAAGGGCAATGGGTTCTATAACTGGGTGAGCGGACCCCAGACCTCACAACCATAAAGGACAATGGGTTCTATAACTGGGTGAGCAGACCCCAGACCTCACAACCATAAAGGGCAATGGGTTCTATAACTGGGTGAGCGGACCCCAGACCTCACAACCATAAAGGGCAATGGGTTCTATAACTGGGTGAGCGGACCCCAGACCTAACAACCATAAAGGGCAATGGGTTCTATAACTGGGTGAGCGGACCCCAGACCTAACAACCATAAAGGACAATGGGTTCTATAACTGGGTGAGCGGACCCCAGACCTAACAACCATAAAGGGCAATGGGTTCTATAACTGAGTGAGCGGACCCCAGACCTAACAACCATAAAGGGCAATGGGTTCTATAACTGAGTGAGCGGACCCCAGACCTAACAACCATAAAGGACAATGGGTTCTATAACTGGGTGAGCGGACCCCAGACCTAACAACCATAAAGGGCAATGGGTTCTATAACTGAGTGAGCGGACCCCAGACCTAACAACCATAAAGGGCAATGGGTTCTATAACTGAGTGAGCGGACCCCAGACCTAACAACCATAAAGGACAATGGGTTCTATAACTGATTCAAGTATTTTTTAACCAGATCGTAATTAGTATGTTGAATTGTATGTTCCTCTTGATGGCATAGAAGGCCCTTCTTGCCTTGTCTCTCAGATCGTTCACAGCTTTGTGGAAGTGACCTGTGGTGCTGATGTTTAGGCCGAGGTAGGTATAGTTTTTTGTCTGCTCTAGGGCAGCGGTGTCTAGTTTGAATTTGTATTTGTGGTCCTGGTGACTGGACCTTTTTTTGAATCACCATTATTTGTGTCTTACTGAGATTTACTGTCAGGGCCCAGATCTGTCAGGGCCCAGATCTGTCAGGGCCCAGATCTGTCAGGGCCCAGATCTGTCAGGGCCCAGGTCTGTCAGGGCCCAGGTCTGTCAGGGCCCAGATCTGTCAGGGCCCAGATCTGTCAGGGCCCAGGTCTGTCAGTGCCCAGGTCTGGCAGAATCTGTGCAGAAGATCTAGGTGCTGCTGTAGGCCCTCCTGTGACAGAAGTACCAGATCATCAGCAAACAGTAGACATTATCTTCAGATTCTAGTAGGGTGAGGCCAGGTACTGCAGACTTTCTAGTGCCCAATTTGTTGATATATATGTAGAAGAGGGTGGTGCTTTTTTTGCCAATTTTAACCCCACACTTGTTGTTTCTGTACATGGATTTTATAATGTTGTATGTTTTTCACCCAACCCCAATTTCCATCAATTTGTAGAGCAGACCCGCATGCCAAATTGAGTCAACGTTTTTTTTTTTATCAACAAAGCGTGAGAAGGCTTTGCTTTTGTTTTGTTTTGTTTTGTTTGTTTGTCAACGAAGGTGTGCATAATTAGGGTGTGCAAGGGTGAATATGTGGTCTGTTGTTCTGTAATTTGATAAAAAGCCAAATTGACATTTGCTCAGTACATTGTTTTCACTGAGGAAATGTACGAGACTGCTGTTAATGATAATATAGAGGATTTCCCCAAAGTTACTGTTGACGCATATTACACCGTAGTTATTGAGGACAAATTTGTTTCCACTTTTGTGGTTTGGGGTGATATGTACTTGGTTCCAAATATTGGGGAAGATATCAGAGGTAAGGATGATGCTAAAGAGTTTAAGTATACTATAGTGAATTGGAATTTGTTGTCTGTATATTTGATCATTTCATTAAGGATACCATCAACACCACAGGCCTTTTTGGGTTGGAGTTTTTTAACTCATTCAAGGTAATTGGAGAATCCAGTGGGTTCTGGTAGTCTTTAATAGCTGATTCTAAGATTTGGGTTTCCGTTAGGATAGAACAGAAAATATGGAGCTGTACAACGTGACGCTCATAAATTCAGAGCGTTGTCAGATCAGTTTGTAAATTTCGCTCTCGAAGCGCACACTGGATGTTCGGGCCGAGGAGTAGGGTTGATTTGAACCTTCTGGCCTTACAACAGCAGTCAAGCACCTAAGCTAACATTGCTAGCTACTTCCAGACACAAATGAGACCACTCTGACCATTTTACTCGCCCTAGCAGAGCTTGTTAGGCAGTTTCTGTGTTAATCGGAGAGTTGGTGACTATAACTGTGCTGCTTGAAACAATTTAAACACACTTTTTTTGCCATTGTTTACTGACACCGGCCATATTCAACCGGTGTTGAGCGCTCGTAAATTAATTATCCTGCTCTCTGGTACTCAGACGATAGTGCTCTGAAATCGGAGTAGATAGCCAGAGCGAATTTACGAACACACCCGAATGTCCATTAAGACTTTACCATTTAGCTAAGCTAAGAATGACTGGAATAATCAAGTCAATAAATGTTGGGTAGTTAGATAGCCTATAGTTAATATACTTGCAAGTTTGTTGCATAACTAGATAGATTTTCGAGCTAAAGGATAGCTGATGACCACAAACCGTGGTTAGCTGAATACTAACGATTTGCCAGTAAAGAAGCTAACTAGCTTCTGAACTAGCTTCTGATTAGCTTCTGGATTAGCTTCTGCGCTAGCTTCTGGCTAGCTCCTGGTTAGCTTCTGGCTAGTTTCTGGCTAGCTTCTTGGAGTTTCTGGCTAGCTTCTGGCTAGCTTCTTGGAGGATTGCAGATTTGAGGTAAATAATACTTATTTATAAATATAAATTGGTGAGGAGGGTTGCAGGAGAGTGTTTTGAAGGTGAGTTGGTGGAAAATAAAAATTAAATGTATGTGAAAAAAGTTGTAAATATATATATATACAGGACACGACAAGACGAGGACAAAAGACGTCTGAACTGCTATGCCATCTCGGTATGGAGCTTGTGTGTATAAGGTAGTACTTTTGGAATTGTTAGGTTAGATTACTCGTTTGTTACCACTGCATTGTCGGAACTAGAAGCACAAGCATTTCGCTACACTCGCCATTAACATCTGCTAACCATGTGTATGTGACAAATAAATTTGATTTGATTTAGAATCAATGACGAGCCCTTCATGATGCCCATCTCTGCATGATTCAAGAAGGCAATGAGTTCCGTCAGGTCTTTTTTAAAAATGGCAGGAGGGGAAGCGAAACCTATTGGGTGATCATGAAAAGTGGTACCTTCAGGCGTTTGGAAATTGCTCCCAAGGATGAACGAGACTTGTGGAGGTCTTGGCTGATTTCTTTTGATTTTCTCATGATTTCAAGCAAAGATGCACTGAGTTTGAAGGTAGGCCTTGAAATACATCCATAGGTACACCTCCAATTGACTCAAATGATGTCAATTAGCCAATCAGAAGCTTCTAAAGTCATGACATCAGTTTCTGCAGTTTTCCAAGCTGTTTAAAGGCACAGTCAACTTAGTGCATGTAAACTTTCTGACCCACTGGAATTGTGATACAGTGAATTATAAGTGAAATAATCTGTCTGTAAACAAATGTTGGAAAAACTACTTGTGTCATGTGCAAAGTAGACGTCCTAACTGACTTCCCAAAAACTATAGTTTGTTAACAAGAAAATTTGTGGAGTGGTTAATGACTCATACCTAACTGAATGTAATCTTGCGACTTCAAATTGTTTAACTTCCTCAATGAAGACTATCCTAAAGCTATGCCCAGAAGAGGAAAGAATTTGTCTCCTTGCCATGAAAGCGGCCAGAGCAGAGTTTTAATGACCCCACCATAAGTGTATGTAAACTTTCGACTTCAACTGTACGTCATATGGAGTAGACCAAAGCGCAGCGTGGGGTGAATCCATTATTTTATTGAATGACGAAAAAACACGAAGAACACTTTAAACAAAAAACAACAAAACGAACATGACGCTATGACAACGAGTGCAGACACAGGCAACTACAATAGCCCACGAACTACAATACAAAACAGGCTACCTAAATATGGTTCCCAATCAGAGACAACGACAAACACCTGCCACTGATTGAGAACCATATCAGGCCAAAACACATAGAAACAGACTAACTAGACATGCAACATAGAATGCCCACTCCTATCACACCCCTGACCAAACAAAACATAGAAACAAACAACTCAAATAATGGTCAGAGTGGGACAATACCAGAGACTGATAAATCATGCACTTATTATTCTCAAGCTAACCAAAAGCATTTAGCTACGAGTTCTTGTCATTTTCAGTTGAACAAATCTAACTTTCTTTCAGTGCAACTCATAAGCAGGCCGTGTCCTATTTGTTTTAGTCGATATATAATCATATTTCATGACAGTGTAAAGGTTAACTTTTTTTACAGAAGGATGAAGGAACACAATAGGTCTGTCACGAAGAGTTAGGGAGTCCTTGCAGCGTGTAGATGGTCCAGGAATCATTGCATATTTCCCATCACCTAACGAACAACCACAATTTGTTTTATTTTTCTTCTTTCACCTTTATTTATCCAGATAGGCCAGTTGAGAACAAGTTCCCATTTACAACTGCGACCTGGTCAAGATAAAAGCAAAGCAGTGCAACACATACAACAACACAGAGTTACACATGGAATAAGCAAACATACAGTCAATAACACAATAGAAAAATCTATATACAGTGTGTGCAAATGTAGTAAGATTAGGGAGGTAAGGCAATAAATAGGGCATAGTGGTGAAATAATGACAATTTAGCAATTAAACACTGGAGTGATAGATGTGCAGAAGATGAATGTGCAAGTAGAGATACTGGGGTGCAAAGGAGCAAAAACAAACATCAATATGGGGATGAGGTAGTTGGGTGGGCTATTTACAGATGGGCTGTGTACAGTTGAGATGATCAGTAAGCTGCTCTGACCACTGATGCTTAAAGTTAGTGAGGGAGACACAGAAGAGAACTGGAAGGAAAGGATGAAAAGGATGACCAGTGAAATATACTTGCTGGAGCGTGTGCTACGGGTGGGTGTTGCTATGGTGACCAGTGAGCTGAGATAAGGCGGGGCTTTACCTAGCAAAGACTTATAGATGGGTTTGGCAACAAATATGAAGAGAGGGCAGCCAAAGAGAGCATACAGTGGGGCAAAAAAGTATTTAGTCAGCCACCAATTGTGCATGTTCTCCCACTTAAAAAGATGAGAGAGGCCTGTCATTTTCATCATAGGTACACTTCAACTATGACAGACAAAATGCGATAAAAAATCCAGAAAATCACGTTAAAAATCCTACAATGAATTTATTTGCAAATTATGGTGGAAAATAAGTATTTGGTCACCTACAAACAAGCAAGATTTCTGGGTCTCACAGACCTGTAACTTCTTCTTTCATTTTCTATGGGGTTGGGATGACCGTGGCAGCTTTCCAATCTTTATTGATAGCCCAGCTGATTTGTTGGAGGTCCAGATTTTGCAGCTCTTTCGGAATATCAGCTATCTGCATTTGGGTGAAGGAGAAATGGGGGAGGCTTGGGCAAGTTGCTGTGGGGGGTGCAGAGCTGTTGACCGGGGAAGGGGTAGCCAGGTGGAAAGCATGGCCAGCCATATAAAAATGCCTATTGAAACTCTCCATTATCGTAGATTTATCGGTGGTGACAATATTTCCTAGCTTCAGTGCAGTGGGCAGCTGGGAGGAGTTGCTCTTATTCTCCATGGACTTTACAGTGTCCCAGAACTTTTTGGAGATTGTGCTACAGAATGCAAATTTCTGTTTGAAAAAGCTGGTCTTTGCTTTCCTAACTGCCTGTGTATACTGGTTCCTAACTTCCCTGAAACGTTGTATATCGCGGGGGCTATTCGATGCTAATGCAGTACGCCATAGGATGTTTTTGTGCTGGTCAAGGGCAGTCAAGTCTGGAGTGAACCAAGGGTTATATCTGTTCTTAGTTCTATATCTTTTGAATGGGGCTTGCTTATTTAAGATGGCAAGGAAATAGGAAATAAGGAGCAGCCAGGCATCTTCTACTGACGGAGGATACCAGGGCCAGGTTTATTAGAAAGGCATGCTTGCTGAAGTGTTTCAGGGAGCGTTTGACAGCGATGAGGGGTGGTCGTTTGACCGTGGACCCATTACGGATGTAGGCAATGAGGCAGCGAATGCTGAGATAATGGTTGAAGACCGCAGAGCTGTATTTGGAGGGAAGGTTGGTTAGAATTATATCTATGAGGGTGCCAGTGTTTACGGGGTGAGGAGGGTCTATAACAAGCGGCCACAGTGAGAGACTTATTTCTGGAAAGATGGATATTTAAAAGTAGAAACTGTTTGGGCACAGACCTGGATAGCATGACATAACTCTGTAGGCGATTGCAACTCCACCCCTTTGACAGTTCTATCTTGGTGGAAAATGTTGTAATTGGGGATGGACATTTCAGGTTTTTTGATGGCCTTCCTAAGCCAGGATTCAGACATGGCAAGGACATCAGGGTTGGCGGAGTGTGCTAAAGCAGTGAATAAACAATCTTAGGGAGTAGGCTTCTGATGTTAACATGCATGAAACCAAGGCTTTTATGGTTACAGAAGTCAACAAATGATAGTGCCTGGGGAATAGGAGTGGAACTGGGGGCTACAGGACCTGGGTTAACCTCTACATCATCAGAGGAACAGAGGAGGAGTAGGATAAGGGTACGGCTAAAGGCTATAAGAACTGGTTGTCTAGTGCGTTGAGGACGGAGAACAAAAGGAGCATATTTCTGGGCACGGTAGAATAGATTCAAGGCATAATGTACAGACAATGGCATGGTAGGATGCGAGTACAGTGGAGGTACACCTAGGCATTGAGTGACGATGAGAGAGGATTTGTCTGGAGACACCAGTTAAGCCAGGTGTGTGGGGTGAATGTGTGTGTGGTGGAACAAAATAGCTACCTAAGGAATTATGAGCGGGACTGAGGGCTCTACAGTTAAAAGAACGATAAGAAATAGCCAAGACAGCAATAGATAAGGCATATTGACATTAGAGAGAGGCATAAAGCAATCACAGGTGTTGATCAGGAGAGCTAAGACAACAATGGGTAAATGGCGATGAAATGGCAGAGAGCGTTACAGTTAGGTTAGAAAGGACCTGAGTTCGAGGCTGGGGTACCGTGTTATTGAAACAGTCCAGGGGGCATCAGCTGTGTATCCGAGTGATCATAGAGTCAAAAGTGCAGCAATAGGTGAGTCAGGGTGCTGTTCGGTCGTCACTACTACGCTAGGCGAGCAGGGGACAGCAATCCGAAAAGCTAGCGGACCATGTGTAGTAGATGGTTCTTTTGCGACATCGTAACAGAATAGCCTGTTGAGACCACATCGGGCGATCATGTCGGCAGTCCAGAGTGACGAATCGTCGGGGCTCCGTGTCGACAATAAAGTGTCCAGGCCATTACAGGGGAGATATTGTAGCCCTAGAATTAGCTGGTATATGGGCCTAGCTCGAGGCTATCTCAAGGCTAGCTGGTGCTTGCTTCGGGACAGAGGACAGTAGTTAACAGTAGCCACTCGTTTGCAGCTAGCTAGCTGCGATGATCCGGTGTAATGATCCAAAGCGGCAGGAATCCGGTGATGTGGTAGAGAGAAGCAGTCCGATATGCTCTGGGTTGATATCGCGCTGTGCAGACTGGCAGCTAAGGCTGGCTGATGACGGGGATAAAAAGGCGAGGACCGCTAGTTGTGGCTAACATAGACTAGTAGCTAGTTAGCTGACTAGCTTCTGATGGAAGTTCCATTTATAAGGAATAAAAATAGCAGATCCGTACCACATTGGGTGAGGCGGGTTGCAGGAAAGAATATTTAGTTCGTAGATCGAAAGTGAGATTAAGATATATACGAAAAAGACAGGCTATTTACACGGGATAAGACAAAGACAAACACACACGTCCTACTACTACGTCGTCTTGGAAGCTATGCTACAGTCTGGTGTTAAAACCTCTAGTAACTCCCCATCCCGGGTGCGGGAGCGTAATCATCGACTGATACTAATTAGCATAACGCAACGGACATAAATATCCCTAGAAAATATTCCTATTCATGAAAATCACAAATGAAATATATTGAGACACAGCTTAGCCTTTTGTTAATCACCCTGTCATCTCAGATTTTCAAAATATGCTTTACAGCCAAAGCTAGACAAGCATTTGTGTAAGTTTATCGATAGTCTAGCATAGCATTTTGTCCAGCTAGTAGCAGGTAACTTGGTCACGGAAATCAGAAAAGTAATCAACTTAAATCGTTTACCTTTGATGAGCTTCGGATGTTTTCACTCACGAGACTCCCAGTTAGATAGCCAATGTTCATTTTTTCCAAAAATATTATTTTTGTAGGCGAAATAGCTCAGTTTGTTCTTCACGTTTGGCTGAGAAATCGCCCGGAAATTGCAGTCACGAAAACTCCGAAAAATATTCAAATTAGCTCCATAATATCAACAGAAACATGGCAAACGTTATTTATAATCAATCCTCAAGGTGTTTTTCAAATATCTATTCAATAATATATCCACCAGGACAATTGGTTTTTCAATAGGACCGATTGGAATAATGGCTACCTCTGTATTTTACGCGAGAATCACTCTGGGAGCCATCAGGTAACCAGTTGCGCAATATAGCCGCTTACGGGTATTCTTCAACATAAATGCGTAAAACTACGTCACAATGCTGTAGACACCTTGGGGAAAAAGTAATCTGGTTGATAGCCCTGCTATAGCCCTATCCCTGCTCAATAGGGACGCATTGGAACGCAGAGCTTTCAAAAGATGAGTCACTTCCGGATTGGATTTTTCTCAGGCTTTCGCCTGCAATATCAGTTCTGTTATACTCACAGACAATATTTTTACAGTTCTGGAAACTTTAGAGTGTTTTCTATCCTAAGCTGTCAATTATATGCATATTCTAGCATCTTGTCCTGACAAAATATCCTGTTTACTACGGGAACGTTATTTTTCCAAAAAATGAAAATACTGCCTCCTAGTCACAAAAGGTTTTAAGCTTTCTGGGCTGTATTGACGTATCCTGAAAATGACATCTGCTGCTTTAGATTGAGAGGTCATATCTCAGTTATTGTTTTCACATCTACAAACCATAAGCTATTTTCTTTACTTTCAGAGAGCGAGCTGATCATTGGGTCGAAAATGTAGATATAGCCAGATGTTCACTGTCTGAGGAACAGGCTGTGGAAGCTTTATTGCTGGCAACAGTGTCCACAACCAGAGCTACTGTCACGACTCCCACCGAAGGTGGCTCCTCTTCCTGTTCGGGTGGCGATCAGCGGTCGTCGTCACCGGTCTACTAGCTGCCACCGATCCCCTTTTCCTTTTCTGTTGGTTTTGTCTTATTGGTTACACCTGTTTCTTGTTTAGGTTTTGGTTAGGGCTTGTTCCTCTGTTCGTTTTGGTGGTTGTGCTATTTTCTTGTTTTCTCTGGGCTGTTTGGGTCCTGTTTTTGGGCCTGTCATTTGTATGCGCCTGGTGTTTTGGCGTGACAGTTTTCTGTCCTTAACCCTCTGCTCTCTGCGCCTGACTCCGCACCCACTAATCCTAGAAGTGCTTAATATAATTAAACTGTTCTGTGTTCTTCTTCTCTGTTCATCTCTGCGTGTCTTGTTGTACATGGAACCTGTCTCACATGCATTCATAAAAAAAATAAAAAAATAAATGTCAGCTGCTAATTTTCAGAATTACACCACATAAAACACAACCATTTTCACTGGACTATCTGTTGCTGCCAAGTCATGATTTCCCTGGGGGTTAGCCACAACCATGTGGTGAGACACATAGCCCTCTATATTTAAATGTTTCAGGTACACTCCGAGAGGTGTCTGCGTCACATACAGTATCTTCTAATGACATTATCTTCTATTGTTTGTCCTCATGTGTCTGTTTTCCAGCATAAAGTACTCTGTAGCCACTTAGTGTGGACACCAGGTGAGACCACACACACAGTAACAGTCTCTCTTCTTCACTACATCCCTCTCCCCCTTCTCTCTAAATCCTCTAGGTTATATCAGCTGTTTTGGTGAACCCCTCCCACATCTGAACTGGCTGACACAGAGGGCACAGCATGATCATAGGTGAGAGGTCACTTGGTCGGGTCAACAGGAAGAATTGTTAAAGAGATGCTTTACATTGAAATACAGACAGAGATGTAGTAGTCCCAGGGTTAATGATCCAAGATCAGTTTGGCATTTCACCTCCTGATGATTATGATGACTGACCGTGTTAGAATAAAAAAAACAAGGCTTAACCATGCTTTCTCTCTCTATCCATCTGTCTCTCGTCTGCAGGTATGTTTAGATGTGAGAGAGGAAGCCAGTCCCGTCATCGCCACCTCACCCGCTCTTAAGATAACCTTCGGGCCAACTGGGGGCCCCAAGGCTGGTTAGGAGACACCGCAATTGTGATGAACTGAGAGAATATTAGGGAAGCACTGTAATTCATGAATCATATGCTGCCTGCCGCTGTTCTTACCTCTTTCCCTTTCTGTCTTCTACACCTCTCTCCCCACCTCTTCTTTCTGTCTTCTACACCTCTCTCCCCACCTCGTCTTTCTGTCTTCTACACCTCTCTCCCCACCTCGTCTTTCTGTCTTCTACACCTCTCTCCCCACCTCGTCTTTCTGTCTTCTACACCTCTCTCCCCACCTCGTCTTTCTGTCTTCTACACCTCTCTCCCCACCTCGTCTTTCTGTCTTCTACACCTCTCTCCCCACCTCGTCTTTCTGTCTTCTACACCTCTCTCCCCACCTCTTCTTTCTGTCTTCTACACCTCTCTCCCCACCTCGTCTTTCTGTCTTCTACACCTCTCCCCCCACCTCGTCTTTCTGTCTTCTACACCTCTCTCCCCACCTCTTCTTTCTGTCTTCTACACCTCTCTCCCCACCTCTTCTTTCTGTCTTCTACACCTCTCTCCCCACCTCGTCTTTCTGTCTTCTACACCTCTCTCCCACCTCGTCTTTCTGTCTTCTACACCTCTCTCCCCACCTCGTCTTTCTGTCTTCTACACCTCTCTCCCCACCTCGTCTTTCTGTCTTCTACACCTCTCTCCCCACCTCGTCTTTCTGTCTTCTACACCTCTCTCCCCACCTCGTCTTTCTGTCTTCTACACCTCTCTCCCCACCTCGTCTTTCTGTCTTCTACCCCTCTCTCCCCACCTCGTCTTTCTGTCTTCTACACCTCTCTCCCCACCTCGTCTTTCTGTCTTCTACACCTCTCTCCCCACCTCGTCTTTCTGTCTTCTACACCTCTCTCCCCACCTCGTCTTTCTGTCTTCTACACCTCTCTCCCCACCTCGTCTTTCTGTCTTCTACACCTCTCTCCCCACCTCGTCTTTCTGTCTTCTACGCCTCTCTCTCCACCTCGTCTTTCTGTCTTCTACACCTCTCTCCCCACCTCGTCTTTCTGTCTTCTACACCTCTCTCCCGACCTCGTCTTTCTGTCTTCTACACCTCTCTCCCCACCTCTTCTTTCTGTCTTCTACACCTCTCTCAACACCTCTTCTTTCTGTCTTCTACACCTCTCTCCCCACCTCTTCTTTCTGTCTTCTACACCTCTCTCCCCACCTCTTCTTTCTGTCTTCTACACCTCTCACCCCACCTCTTCTTTCTGTCTTCTACACCTCTCTCCCCACCTCGTCTTTCTGTCTTCTACACCTCTCTCCCCACCTCTTCTTTCTGTCTTCTACACCTCTCTCCCCACCTCGTCTTTCTGTCTTCTACACCTCTCTCCCCACCTCTTCTTTCTGTCTTCTACACCTCTCACCCCACCTCGTCTTTCTGTCTTCTACACCTCTCTCCCCACCTCGTCTTTCTGTCTTCTACCCCTCTCTCCCCACCTCGTCTTTCTGTCTTCTACACCTCTCTCCCCACCTCGTCTTTCTGTCTTCTACACCTCTCTCCCCACCTCGTCTTTCTGTCTTCTACACCTCTCTCCCCACCTCGTCTTTCTGTCTTCTACACCTCTCTCCCCACCTCGTCTTTCTGTCTTCTACACCTCTCTCCCCACCTCTTCTTTCTGTCTTCTACGCCTCTCTCTCCACCTCGTCTTTCTGTCTTCTACACCTCTCTCCCCACCTCGTCTTTCTGTCTTCTACACCTCTCTCCCCACCTCGTCTTTCTGTCTTCTACACCTCTCTCCCCACCTCTTCTTTCTGTCTTCTACACCTCTCTCCCCACCTCTTCTTTCTGTCTTCTACACCTCTCTCCCGAACCTCTTCTTTCTGTCTTCTACACCTCTCTCCCCACCTCTTCTTTCTGTCTTCTACACCTCTCACCCCACCTCTTCTTTCTGTCTTCTACACCTCTCTCCCCACCTCGTCTTTCTGTCTTCTACACCTCTCTCCCCACCTCGTCTTTCTGTCTTCTACACCTCTCTCCCCACCTCGTCTTTCTGTCTTCTACACCTCTCTCCCGCCTCGTCTTTCTGTCTTCTACACCTCTCTCCCCACCTCGTCTTTCTGTCTTCTACACCTCTCTCCCCACCTCGTCTTTCTGTCTTCTACACCTCTCTCCCCACCTCGTCTTTCTGTCTTCTACACCTCTCTCCCCACCTCGTCTTTCTGTCTTCTACACCTCTCTCCCCGCCTCGTCTTTCTGTCTTCTACACCTCTCTCCCCACCTCGTCTTTCTGTCTTCTACACCTCTCTCCCCACCTCGTCTTTCTGTCTTCTACACCTCTCTCCCCACCTCGTCTTTCTGTCTTCTACACCTCTCTCCCCACCTCGTCTTTCTGTCTTCTACACCTCTCTCCCCACCTCGTCTTTCTGTCTTCTACACCTCTCCCCCCACCTCGTCTTTCTGTCTTCTACACCTCCCTCCCCACCTCTTCTTTCTGTCTTCTACACCTCTCTCTCCACCTCGTCTTTCTGTCTTCTACACCTCTCTCCCCACCTCGTCTTTCTGTCTTCTACACCTCTCCCCCCACCTCGTCTTTCTGTCTTCTACACCTCCCTCCCCACCTCTTCTTTCTGTCTTCTACACCTCTCTCTCCACCTCGTCTTTCTGTCTTCTACACCTCTCTCTCCACCTCGTCTTTCTTCCTCGTTGTATAATGCACACCATATATGCATTGAAGTACAGATTGAACTTGTATTTGTAATAAAATATTACAATTATCATAATTATACTGCAAGTATTATGTATTTATAACACCTGGATAATGAACTTCTTTGAATAAAGCGTTTCACCTTATCCACTGGTTGAAATGAAGTATCTCATTGAAATACTATCCTGTGTCCTCAGATTAATGCAGAGTTAGATATGCATAGTTTCTTTTCTTCTGTATATATGAATTACAAATCAGCCTTGACTTAAAACATGTTTCTAGTCTATTGCATAGTTACAATGTGTAATCATTGATGTCCCAGGAGCAGGAGTGGTAAACACTATTGCAGTGTATAATTGTAATACATACATGCAGACACAGCATCATTCAAAGAATGGAGTTTGATATGACTGAAAAAGAATGTCTCAGAGATTCACACCTGAACCACACCTTTATTTTCCAAGGAAGAGTTACATGATCAGTGAATATATTCAATGTACAGGCTACAATGTGGGGATCTCATGCATGGTACTAACTACAGTACATGATCAATGAATATATTCAATGTACAGGCTGCAATGTGGGGATCTCATGTGTGGTACTAACTACAGTACATTATCAATGAATATATTCAATGTACAGGCTGCAATGTGGGGATCTCATGCATGGAAATAACTACAGTACATGTGTATATAGGACTTGCATCCTAAGGCACAATAAAGTTATTATATTCTACTCTATCCATAGGCTTCATTAATGCCATTCAGATGTGAAGTTGTTTCAACAACTATGATAGCTGAGGTTCATAGATTGGTACGGATATTAGTTCAGAACCTAAAGTTATCGGGTTAATACACAAATCGGCTACATACTGTAGCTAGCTACACATCCATAGGCAAACAGACTGGATACATACTGTAACTAGCTACACATCCATAGGCATACAGTTATTTTTATCCTCCGCTACACAATAAGCAAGTAAATAGTTAGCTAGCTGTGTTACTTCAGCTGCGTTGCAAGGCAAGCTTACACAATTGTACATTATATGTGAAGTAAGTGCTTTAGCTAGCTAGATTCTTTACATCCACTGTTTCACAAGACGACAGCCTGGTTTACTGGTATTCTCAGGAGTCCCTAAAACATTAAACAACACAAATTATAAATTAATTATCCTGTCATAACAATAGCTAGCTAGCTGGCTAGCGTTAGCTAGTTAGCTAACTTGCTAAATCGTGATTTTTGTAAATTATCTTTATGACAAAAAAATTATCACAAACGTTTGCCTCTGTATTAACTAACAATTGTACATTTTTAACGTGACTCGTTATGACGTTATAACTTCTTACATTTGTTTCCACTGTAATGTTTTGTCAGCCATCTTCACGCCAAATTCATCATTGGAACCTCTCAATATGATTGGTCATATAAAAACCTTGGAACCCAAATGCAAAATGAGTGCTCTAACTCCCCCTTGTGGTGGCCTGAAGCAATGAAGCCCTGGTGTTGGGTGCCTCTAAGTCCCGCGTTGCTTTTAAAGAAGGAACCACTGTAGGTCAAAGGAAGTTGTCTAAAAGGGATTGAATTAATTGTTTTTTGGTAGATTTCCACACTACTTTCCTTCCATCTATAGCATGACTGATTATTGCTCTGTTCAAGTTGACTTTGATTTTGCTGTGATCTGATAGGGGTGTCAGTGGACTGACTATGAACGCTGTGAGTTGAGGTCAGTAATAATGTAGTCTACAGTACTACTGCCAAAAGATGAGCTATATGTGTACCTACCATAGGAGTCCCCTCGAAGCCTACCATTAACTATGTACAGACCCAGCTTGCAACAGAGCTGCAGAAGTTGTGAACCGTTTTCGTTGGTTATGTTGTTGTAGTTGTGCCTAGCGGGGCACTTGGGGGAGGGAATGCTGTCACCTCCAGTAAGTAGATGTTTGTCCCCCTATGTGCTGAGGGTGTCAGGTTCCTGTCCAGTTCTGGCATTTAGGTAGCCACAGACTAGTACATGTCCCTAAGCCTGGAAATGATTGATTTCCCCTTCCAGCATAGAGAAGCTGTCTTCATTAAAGTATGGGGTTTCTAGTGGGGAGATATAGGTAGCACACAGGAGGACATATGTCTCTGTTAACCTGTCTAGGACTGGGGTTCCGCTAGCGGAACCCCAGTCAGTGTGGTCCCTCTACCTTGCCAGTCCTGGTATCTGTTCGTTCACACATGGAGAATGGACGGAGTTCAAAACCATTGAGTCGAATAGTTCCTTCCTTTGTTTGTCCCGTTGTGTCTCTGTGTTCCCTCTACAGCTGCCCTGGCATCGTTTCAGCTCCCCGTCTACAGTCACACAGCTGCTCTGGCATCGTTTCAGCTCCCTGTCTACAGTCACACAGCTGCTCTGGCATCGTTTCAGCTCCCTGTCTACAGTCACACAGCTGCTCTGGCATCGTTTCAGCTCCCTGTCTACAGTCACACAGCTGCTCTGGCATCGTTTCAGCTCCCTGTCTACAGTCACACAGCTGCTCTGGCATCGTTTCAGCTCCCTGTCTACAGTCACACAGCTGCTCTGGCATCGTTTCAGCTCCCTGTCTACAGTCACACAGCTGCTCTGGCATCGTTTCAGCTCCCTGTCTACAGTCACACAGCTGCTCTGGATGGAAATTGAACACAATAAAACACAAAGGAGACATGTTGTATAATGCTGTACTCTGAGCAGCTTCTCCTGAATCCTCACCTCACACAGACAGACAGTAACAGTCTCTCTTCTTCACTACATCCCTCTCCCCCTTCTCTCTAAATCCTCTAGGTTATATCAGCTGTTTTGGTGAACCCCTCCCACATACTGTGTGTTCCTCTGTACCTTGTTGTATAATGCTGTACTCAGATCCTCCTGAATCCTCACCTCACACAGAGGAACCTTGTTGTATAATGCTGTACTCAGATCCTCCTGAATCCTCACCTCACACAGAGGAACCTTGTTGTATAATGCTGTACTCAGATCCTCCTGAATCCTCACCTCACACAGAGGAACCTTGTTGTATAATGCTGTACTCTGAGCAGCTTCTCCTGAATCCTCACCTCACACAGAGGAACCTTGTTGTATAATGCTGTACTCAGATCCTCCTGAATCCTCACCTCACACAGAGGAACCTTGTTGTATAATGCTGTACTCAGATCCTCCTGAATCCTCACCTCACACAGAGGAACCTTGTTGTATAATGCTGTACTCAGATCCTCCTGAATCCTCCCTCACACAGAATCTGTACTCAGATCCTCCTGAATCCTCACCTCACACAGAGGAACCTTGTTGTATAATGCTGTACTCAGATCCTCCTGAATCCTCACCTCACACAGAGGAACCTTGTTGTATAATGCTGTACTCAGATCACTGCTGCTCTGGATGGAAGTTGAACACAATAATACACACCACCAGAGTCTTGATCAAATACAAAATACAAAAAGAAATGTGTGATTTAAGGGGACAACTTGATGCTCCTGACACGAATTCAACAAAGAGAAAAGATGACAGATGGACCCACACACCACTCAGCACTATTTTACCCCCGCGTTCAACTCTGCTGTCACAACTAACTGTCAAGAATTTTTTTCCATTTCTTTTCTGACCTTCTGGACCTCTTCTCTTCCGTCTGCAGGGAAGAGTACATAACTGTACATATCGACAGGGAGCGAGAGAGACAGAGAGAGAAATACATGTTTGGGAGAGATTAGAGGGAGACCAAGTGAGAGACAGAGAGAGAAATACATATTTGGGAGAGATTAGAGGGAGACCAAGTGAGAGACAGAGAGAGAAATACATATTTGGGAGAGATTAGAGGGAGACCAAGTGAGAGACAGAGAGAGAAATACATATTTGGGAGAGATTAGAGGGAGACCAAGTGAGAGACAGAGAGAGAAATACATATTTGGGAGAGATTGGAGGGAGACCAAGTGAGAGACAGAGAGAGAAATACATATTTGGGAGAGATTAGAGGGAGACCAAGTGAGAGACAGAGAGAGAAATACATGTTTGGGAGAGATTAGAGGGAGACCAAGTGAGAGACAGAGAGAGAAATACATATTTGGGAGAGATTGGAGGGAGACCAAGTGAGAGACAGAGAGAGAAATACATTTTTGGGAGAGATTAGAGGGAGACCAAGTGAGAGACAGAGAGAGAAATACATTTTTGGGAGAGATTGTAGGGAGACCAAGTGAGAGACAGAGAGAGAAATACATATTTGGGAGAGATTAGAGGGAGACCAAGTGAGAGACAGAGAGAGAAATACATATTTGGGAGAGATTAGAGGGAGACCAAGTGAGAGACAGAGAGAGAAATACATATTTGGGAGAGATTAGAGGGAGACCAAGTGAGAGACAGAGAGAGAAATACATATTTGGGAGAGATTAGAGGGAGACCAAGTGAGAGACAGAATAAAAAGTGAGACGGGAAGAACGAAAGAGGGGAAACAGCGAGAGAAGGAGAGAGAGATGGACTAAGCAGGAGGACACAGCCTTGACATGTTATTTCTATGAAACAGACATGCAGAGTAAAGACCAGAGAAAACAATGAGGTAGGACATAGTTCTATGGGAAGAGGAGGGAGCTTTTGTGTGTGTGTGTGTGTGTGTGTGTGTGTGTGTGTGTGTGTGTGTGTGTGTGTGTGTGTGTGTGTGTGTGTGTGTGTGTGTGTGTTTTGTGTGTGTGTGAGTGTGTGTGTGTGTACAGTATGTGTGTCTGTGTGTGTATGTTACAGTACGTGTGTATGTGTGTGTATGTTACAGTACGTGTGTGTGTGTGTGTGTGAGTGTGTGCATACAGTATGTGTGTGAGTGTGTGTATGTTACAGTATGTGTGTCTGTGTGTGTGTGTGTGTGTGTTCCTGCTCTTCTATCTACAGTTTCCTCTACACTTAGTCTATGGATGGTCAGTGAGAGCCGTCAGAACTGTCGAAGGTCCATGCGATAAATGCTGCAAGGGATGAACTCGAGGGAGAAAACACGAGCTTCTGGATTTGTTTGTTCTTCCCCAATGCCCTTGAAAGCAATGTGATGCATTCTGTGAACACTTACCATGGTAAACATCCACAATGTGCCTTTCGTTATTTAAACAAAGCTGCAGCAGAGATCACATCATCTCCTCCGCTGTACTGTGTCGATCCATGTCCTCGGGAACGTCATGTTGACCACACAGCGACGCATCGTTCCGTGCTCTACGGCTGTTTAGAACACACATTGTAGAGATGACATCAATTCAGGAAGTAAAACAGGTTTTTTTATAGGCCATTTTTCTACATTGTATCCTATTTTCTTCAGGAACTTCCTTGAATGTAATTAAATGTATTTTCATCATGCTTGCCATATAACTAGATTTGGCCTTTTGTGACCTTTCTGGTCGAGGTCATTGTTGAGTCGTTACATTGCTTTGCCTGTTAAACATTTATCAACTAGGTAATGAGCCACGCGTTTATGTGCCTAGAGCGAAGGGAAGGATTTTCCCCTCTTTTATTTCTGTTCCCCTCCCTTTCTCTTTCATCTATCTCCCTTTCTCTTTCATCCATCTCCCTTTCTCTTTCATCTACCTCCCTTTCTCTTTCATCTATCTCCCTTTCTCTTTCATCTATCTCCCTTTCTCTTTCATCCATCTCCCTTTCTCTTTCATCTATCTCCCTTTCTCTTTCATCCATCTCCCTTTCTCTTTCATCTATCTCCCTTTCTCTTTCATCTATCTCCCTTTCTCTTTCATCCATCTCCATTTCTCTTTCATCTATCTCCCTTTCTCTTTCATCCATCTCCCTTTCTCTTTCATCTATCTCCCTTTCATCTATCTCCCTTTCTCTTTCATCTATCTCCCTTTCTCTTTCATCCATCTCCCTTTCTCTTTCATCTATCTCCCTTTCTCTTTCATCTATCTCCCTTTCTCTTTCATCTATCTCCCTTTCTCTTTCATCCATCTCTCTTTCTCTTTCATCTATCTCCCTTTCTCTTTCATCCATATCCCTTTCTCTTTCATCTATCTCCCTTTATCTTTCATCTATCTCCCTTTCTCTTTCATCTATCTCCTTTCTCTTTCATCCATCTCCCTTTCTCTTTCATCTATCTCCCTTTCTCTTTCATCCATCTCCCTTTCTCTTTCATCTATCTCCCTTTCTCTTTCATCCATCTCCCTTTCTCTTTCATCTATCTCCCTTCTCTTTCATCTATCTCCCTTTCTCTTTCATCTATCTCCCTTTCTCTTTCATCATCTCATCTCTTTCATCTTCTCTCTTTCATCTATCTCCCTTTCTTTTCAACTATCTCCCTTTCTCTTTCATCTATCTCCCTTTCTCTTTCATCTATCTCCTTTCTCTTTCAACTATCTCCTTTCTCTTTCATCTATCTCCCTTTCTCTTTCATCTATCTCCTTTCTCTTTCATCTATCTCCTTTCTCTTTCATCCATCTCCTTTCTCTTTCATCTATCTCCCTTTCTCTTTCATCTATCTCCCTTTCTCTTTCATCTATCTCCCTTTCTCTTTCATCCATCTCCCTTTCTCTTTCATCTATCTCCCTTCTCTTTCATCTATCTCCCTTTCTCTTTCATCTATCTCCCTTTCTCTTTCATCTATCTCCCTTTCTCTTTCATCCATCTCCCTTTCTCTTTCATCTATCTCCCTTTCTCTTTCATCTATCTCCCTTTCTCTTTCAACTATCTCCCTTTCTCTTTCATCTATCTCCCTTTCTCTTTCATCTATCTCCCTTTCTCTTTCAACTATCTCCCTTTCTCTTTCATCTATCTCCCTTCCCACTGGGCAAACACTGGTTGAATCAACGTTGATTCTCTCTTCCCACTGGGCAAACACTGGTTGAATCAACGTTGTTTCTCTCTTCCCACTGGGCAAACCCCCCGGTTGAATCAACGTTGTTTCTCTCTTCCCACTAGGCAAACACTGGTTGAATCAACGTGGTTTCTCCCTTCCCAATGGGCAAACACTGGTTGAATCAACGTGGTTTCTCCCTTCCCACTGGGCAAACCCCCCGGTTGAATCAACATGGTTTCTACCTTCCCAATGGACAAACCCCCTGTTTGAATCAACGTGGGTTCTCCCTTCCCACTGGGCAAACACTGGTTGAATCAACTTTGTTTCTCCCTTCCCACTGGGCAAACACTGGTTGAATCAACTTTGTTTTTCCCTTCCCACTGGGCAAACACTGGTTGAATCAACTTTGTTTCTCCCTTCCCACTGGGCAAACACTGGTTGAATCAACGTTGTTTCCATGTCAGTTTAATAAAATGGCGTTGAACCAACATGGAATAGATATTGAATTGCCGTCTGTAGTCAGTGTGTTTCTCCTTTCTCTATCTTTCTATCTCTCTTTCTAAATGTCTTTCACTCCTCTCCATCTCCCTCTCCTCCATTTTCTTCCCTCTCCCTATCTCCTCTCACCCCTCTGTTCCACCCCTCTCTTCAGCATTGACTGGCCAGGACACCCCCCCCCATCTCCCCCCGCCTCCCCGCTTCTTCCTCCCTCCCCCCCCCTCGCCCTCCCTACGTTTGTCTCCCCTGCATCCCCGCTTCTTCCTCCCTCCCTCCTCGCCCTCCCTACGTTCGTCTCCCCCTGCCTCCCCCGCTTCTTCCTCCCTCCCTCCTCGCCCTCCCTATGTTTGTCTCCCCTGCATCCCCGCTTCTTCCTCCCTCCCTCCTCGCCCTCCCTACGTTCGTCTCCCCCTGCCTCCCCGCTTCTTCCTCCCTCCCTCCTCGCCCTCCCTACGTTTGTCTCCCCCTGCCTCCCCGCTTCTTCCTCCCTCCCTCCTCGCCCTCCCTACGTTTGTCTCCCCCTGCCTCCCCGCTTCTTCCTCCCTCCCTCCTCGCCCTCCCTACGTTCGTCTCCCCCTGCATCCCTGACATTGATTCCCATGATTTACGTCCTCCAGCTCATGACACAAATGACCTGTAATTTAAAACACCCTTCCATCACGCTCATAATCTGCTCCAGTGAGAAGGCAACGACCCCGTGCATATCCCTCCCTCTCAGTTTCTCTCTCCTCTCCTCTCACTCCCTCATCCTCTCACTCCCTCATCCTCTCTTTCTCCCTCTTTATTGCCCTTTGTATTGTGTCTTCCCCCCTCCCTATTTCTCCTCTCCTCCCTCTGGCCCCCTTATCCCTCCTCTCCTCTCTCTCCTCTCCTCTCCTCCCTCTGGCCTCTCTCTCCTCTCCTCTCCTCCCTCTGGCCTCCCTATTTCTCCTCTCCTCCCTCTGGCCTCCTTATCCCTCCTCTCCTCTCTCTCCTCTCCTCTCCTCCCTCTGGCCTCTCTCTCCTCTCCTCTCCTCCCTCTGGCCTCTCTCCCCTCTCCTCTCCTCCCTCTGGCCTCCCTATTTCTCCTCTCCTCCCTCTGGCCTCCTTATCCCTCCTCTCCTCTCTCTCTCTCTCTCTCTCTCCTCTCCTCTCCTCTCCTCCCTTTGGCCTCCCTATTTCTCCTCTCCTCCCTCTGGCCTCCTTATTTCTCTCTCCTCTCTCTCTCCTCCTTCTGACCTCTCTCTCTCTTGTCTCCTCCCTCTGGCCTCCCTATTCCTCTCTCCTCTCTCCATATCTCTCCTCCCTCTGGCCTCTCTTTCCCTCCTCTCCTCCCTCTCGCCTCCCTATTTCTCTCTCCTCTCTCTCTCTCCTCCCTCTGTACTCTCTCTCTCTCCTCTACTCCCACTGGCCACTCTCTCCTCTCCTCCCTCGGGTCTCTCTCTCCTCTCCTCCCTGTGGCCTCCTTCGTTCTCTCTCCTCCCTCTGGCCTCCCTGGTTCTAACTCTTCTCCTCCCTCTGGCCTCCCTATTTCTCTCTCCCCTCTCCTCCCTCTGGACTCCCTCATTCTCTCTCCTCCCTCTGGCCTCCCTCATTCTCTCTCCTCCGTCTGGCCTCTCTCTCCTCTCCTCCCTCTGGCCTCCCTCATTCTCTCTCCTCCGTCTGGCCTCTCTCTCCTCTCCTCCCTCTGGCCTCCCTCATTCTCTCTCCTCCGTCTGGTCTCTCTCTCCTCTCCTCCCTCTGGCCTCCCTCATTCTCTCTCCTCTCCTCCCACTGGCCTCTCTCTCTCTCTCTCTCTCTCTCTCTCTCTCTCTCTCCTCTTTTTCTCTTTCCCCCCATTACATTTTATGGACTTGGCAATGCCATGAAAGAAGAATAGAAGGGCTATGCTAGCCAAGCGTGGGGTTTTAAAGTGTAATGTGTGGGTCTGTGTGTGTGTGCGCATACCCTGTTCTTCATTTGTATCAACTTCCCAGGCATTTGTACGTTAAGCTTAAATCAAGTGTCAGACCACAGAGAGAATGGAAATATGTTAGAATGGAAGGGTGGTGGAATGGAAGGGTGGTAGAATGGAAGGGTGGTAGAATGGAAGGGTGGTAGAATGGAAGGGTGGTGGAATGGAAGGGTGGTAGAATGGAAGTGTGTTAGAATGGAAGGGTGGTGGAATGGAAGGGTGGTGGAATGGAAGGGTGGTAGAATGGAAGGGTGGTAGAATGGAAGGGTGGTAGAATGGAAGGGTGGTGGAATGGAAGGGTGGTAGAATGGAAGGGTGTTAGAATGGAAGGGTGGTAGAATGGAAGGGTGGTAGAATGGAAAGGGGGTAGAATGGAAGGGTGGTGGAATGGAAGGGTGGTAGAATGGAAGGGTGTTAGAATGGAAGGGTGTTAGAATGGAAGGGTGGTAGAATGGAAGGGTGGTAGAATGGAAAGGGGGTAGAATGGAAGGGTGTTAGAATGTAAAAGGGGTAGAATGGAAAGGTGGTGTTGGATTCCTGGTGAAGCCCAGTCATTTTCAGGGCTGTAAAGCCATGTCAATTATAAACTAAGCAAAAAAAGAAACGTCCATTTTTCAGGACCCTGACTTTCAAAGATAATTTGTAAAAATCAAAATAACTTCACAGATCTTCATTGTAAAGGGTTTAAACAATGTTTCCCATGCTTGTTCAATTAACCATAAACAATTAATGAACATGCACCTGTGGAACGGTCATTAAGACACTAACAGCTTACAGACGGTAGGCAATTAAGGTCACAGTTATGAAAACATAGGACACTAAAGAGGCCTTTCTGCTGACTCTGACAAAAACCAAGAGAAAGATGCCCAGGGTCCTTGCTCATTTGTGTGAATGTACCTTAGGCATGCTGCAAGGAGGCATGAGGACTACAGATGTGACCAGGTAAATAAATTGCAATGCCCGTACTATGAGACGCCTAAGACAGCGCTACAGGCAGACAGGACGGACAGCTGATTGTCCTCGCAGTAGCAGACCACATGTAACAACACCTGCATAGGATCGGTACATTCAAAAATCACACCCGAGTTACACCAGGAACGCACAATCCCTCCATCAGTGCTCAGACTGTCTGCAATAGGCTGAGAGAGGCTGGACTGAGGGCTTGTAGGCCTGTTGTAGTAAGGCAGGTGCTCACCAGACATCACCGGCAACAACGTCGCCTATGGGCAAAAACCCACCATCGCTGGACCAGACAGGACTGGCAAAAAGTGCTTTTCACTGATGAGTCACGGTTTTGTCTCACCAGGGGTGATGGTTGGATTCGCGTTTATCGTTGAAGGAATGAGAGTTACACCGAGGCCTGTACTCTGGAGCAGGATCGATTTGGAGCTGGAGGGTCCGTCATGGTCTGGGGCGGTGTGTCACAGTATGATCGGACTGAGCTTGCTGTCATTGTAGGCAATCTCAACGCTGTGTGTTACAGGGAAGACATCCTCCTCCCTCATGTGGTACCCTTCCTGCAGGCTCATCCTGACATGACCCTCCAGCATGACAATGCCACCAGCCTTACTGCCCGTTCTGTGCGTGATTTCCTGCAAGACAGGAATGTCAGTGTTCTGCCATGGCCAGCAAAGAGCCCGGATCTCAATCCCATTGAGCGCGTCTGGGACCTGTTGGATCGGAGGGTGAGGGCTAGGGCCATTCCCCCCCAGAAAGGTGTGGGACCTGTTGGATCAAAGGGTGAGGGCAAGGGCCATTCCCCCCCAGAAAGGTCTGGGACCTGTTGGATCAAAGGGTGAGGGCTAGGGCCATTCCCCCCCAGAAAGGTCTGGGACCTGTTGGATCAAAGGGTGAGGGCTAGGGCCATTCCCCCCCAGAAAGGTCTGGGACCTGTTGGATCAAAGGGTGAGGGCTAGGGCCATTCCCCCCAGAAAGGTCTGGGACCTGTTGGATCGGAGGGTGAGGGCTAGGGCCATTCCCCCCAGAAAGGTCTGGGACCTGTTGGATCAAAGGGTGAGGGCTAGGGCCATTCCCCCCCAGAAAGGTCTGGGACCTGTTGGATCAAATGGTGAGGGCTAGGGCCATTCCCCCCAGAAAGGTCTGGGACCTGTTGGATCGGAGGGTGAGGGCTAGGGCCATTCCCCCCAGAAAGGTCTGGGACCTGTTGGATCGGAGGGTGAGGGCTAGGGCCATTCCCCCCAGAAAGGTCTGGGACCTGTTGGATCAAAGGGTGAGGGCTAGGGCCATTCCCCCCAGAAAGGTCTGGGACCTGTTGGATCAAAGGGTGAGGGCTAGGGCCATTCCCCCTAGAAAGGTCTGGGACCTGTTGGATCGGAGGGTGAGGGCTAGGGCCATTCCCCCTAGAAAGGTCTGGGACCTGTTGGATCAAAGGGTGAGGGCTAGGGCCATTCCCCCCAGAAAGGTCTGGGACCTGTTGGATCAAAGGGTGAGGGCTAGGGCCATTCCCCCCAGAAAGGTCTGGGACCTGTTGGATCAAAGGGTGAGGGCTAGGGCCATTCCCCCTAGAAATGTCTGGGACCTGTTGGATCAAAGGGTGAGGGCTAGGGCCATTCCCCCTAGAAATGTCCATAAACGTGCAGGTGCCTTGGTGGAAGAGTGGGGTAACATCTCACAGAAAGAACTGGCAAATCTGGTGCAGTCCATGAGGAGGAGATGCACTGCAGTACTTAATGCAGCTGGTGGCCACACCAGATACGGACTGTTACTTTTGATTTTGATCCCCCCCCTTTGTTCAGTGACAGATTATTCAATTTCTGTTAGTCGCATGTCTGTGGAACTTGTTCAGTTTATGTCTCAGTTGTTGAATCTTGTTATCTTCATACAAATATTTACACATGTTAAGTTTGCTGAAAGTAAACGCAGTTGACATTGAGAGGACGCTTCTTTTTTTGCTGAGTTTAATTCCTTCCTTCAAGCTATTGGAGACAGAGTGATTTAGTCTAACGTAAATCCATGCAGTTGGAAAGCATGTTGAAAACTTCAAGCTCTTTTGTAAGGAAGGTAGGCTACATATGATAAAATATAATCTCTTTTGAAAGGAAAGTAGGCTACATATATTGTAATTCAAGAAAGAGTCAAGCACACCAGTAGGCTTATTAAAATTAAGTCAATTAAATTCCTGGCAGCATCCTTACACTAAACTTTCTCCCGAAAGAGAAGACAAATGTGCTTCAGGACAGTCACTGAATATTTACTTTATTTGTAAAAAAAAAGAAGAAAAAGAACATACTTTGCAAAACTTTCTTTTGAAATGGAGTGAATTCAAAAGAACAAACCATTGAGTTGAATAGTTCCTTCTTTTTCCTGATGTCTATTCTATTCTATCCTGACTACTATTCTATTCTGATGTCTATTCTATTCTATCCTGACTACTATTCTATTCTGATGTCTATTGTATTCTGACTACTATTCTATCCTGATGTCTATTATATTCTATCCTGACTACTATTCTATTCTGATGTCTATTCTAGCCTGACTACAATTCTATTCTGATGTTTATTCTATTCTATGCTGATGTCTATTCTATCCTGACTACTATTCTGTCCTGATGTCTATTATATTCTATCCTGAGGTCTATTCTATCCTGACTACTATTCTATCCTGATGTCTATTATATTCTATCCTGAGGTCTATTCTATCCTGACTACTATTCTATTCTGACTACTATTCTATCCTGATGTCTATTATATTCTATCCTGACTACTATTCTATTCTGATGTCTATTCTAGCCTGACTACAATTCTATTCTGATGTCTATTCTATGCTGATGTCTATTCTATCCTGACTACTATTCTATCCTGATGTCTATTATATTCTATCCTGAGGTCTATTCTATCCTGACTACTATTCTATCCTGATGTCTATTATATTCTATCCTGAGGTCTATTCTATCCTGACTACTATTCTATTCTGACTACTATTCTATCCTGATGTCTATTATATTCTATCCTGACTACTATTCTATTCTGATGTCTATTCTAGCCTGACTACAATTCTATTCTGATGTCTATTCTATTCTATGCTGATGTCTATTCTATCCTGACTACTATTCTATCCTGATGTCTATTATATTCTATCCTGACTACTATTCTATTCTGATGTCTATTCTAGCCTGACTACAATTCTATTCTGATGTCTATTCTATTATAACAGAAGTAGTGAATCCAGGTGATAGACACTGACACAGTCCACAATGAATACATCACATACAGATGCAGGATCAGTTTGGAAAATAGTCCTGCTGCAACAGGACCAAATTATTTTGTGGATTATAATTAATGGACATTTTTTTTCGGGGGGTTGATACATTTTTCCTACGGGGAAATCACAATCTTCTAAATCCTTTTTAAACTTTGAATATATTACACACATTGTAAAATTCCTGCAATAACAGGATAATCATATCACAAATGGTAATTTGTTTACATACAGCCTCGGAAAAATGTATTGGACACAAACAAATTTGAAAGGCGTCAATCTTCAATCACCTGAAGACCGTGTTCCCCAGTTGATATTCATTCAACAAGTGTAGATGGACAGCTCACCGCAGGACTGAGGAACACTGACTTACACAACACCATTGTTTTTCAACTTAAACAATTATTATTTTGAGAAAGTACTGTAAAGTATGGGAGGGGGGGGGAGGAACACATTCAAAAGGCAAATCATCAATCATCAGGAGAATGACTTTATATTCATGCTTCTAAGTAAAGATGTTTCTGAAACATTAGTGGAGTCAAACAGCATAGTTCTTAATAGGGATAGCGTTCCGCTAGCGACCCATCCGGTGAAATTGCAGAGCGCCAAATTCAAAATACAGAAATAGTCATTATAAATATTCATAAAAGATACAGGTGTTATACATCGGCTTCAAGATGAACTTCTTGTTAATCCAGCCACTGTGTCAGATTTAAAAAAGGCTTTACGGCGAAAGCACACCATGCGATTATCTGAGGACAGCGCCCCGCTTGCAAAATCATACAAACATTTTCCAGCCAGGTAGAGGAGTCACGAAAGTCAGAAATAGCGATAAAATTAATCACTTACCTTTGATGATCTTCATCTGGTTGCAGTCACAAGAGTCCCAGTTACACAATAAATGTTTGTTTTGTTCGATAAAGTCCCTCTTTATATCCCAAAAACTCTGTTTTGTTCAGTAATCCACAGGCTCAAAGGTGTTCAAAACATGCAGACAAATACATCCTAATAATACCAGTAAAGTTTGTCGAAACATGTCAAACGATGTTTATAATTAATCCTCAGGGGGTGAAATGTCTAAATAATCTATAATATTTCAACCGGACAATAGCGTATTCAATAGAAAGGAAAAACAATGAAGGGCGCGCAATCGGTCGCGCGTGCAAACCAGCTCGGCATTCTTCCTCAGTCCACTGACCAAAAGGTCTCATTCTTCCAAATTTTTTAGAAAACAAGCCTGAAACAATGTCTAAAGACTGTTGACATCTAGTGGAAGCCATAGGAATTGCAATCTGGGTCCTAACACATTAGATACTGTATAGGGATTCAATTGAAAAGCACCCACATCAGAAAAATACCACTTCCTGGATGGATTTTCCTCAGGTTTTCGCCTGACATATCAGTTATGTTATACTCAAAAACTTTATTTTAACAGTTTTGGAAACTTTAGCGTGTTTTCTATCCAATACTACCATGCATATGCATATCCTAACTTCTGGGCCTGAGTAACAGGCAGTTTACTTTAGGCACCTCAGTCATTCAAACTACCGAATACTGACCCCTATCCCTTACAATCCCCTTGAATGCATAGAACATACAGTGGATGGATACCGAAAGATAAATTAGATTTCAACTCATTCAAAAAGGCGAATCTGTTATGCAGGTGAGTGAGGACCCAAAAGCGGTTTAACAGAAACAGAGTCTTTTAATGTCCAAACACAGGGAAGACATAAATCCTCTTCAGATGTATCGGTTGACAAAATAGACAAACCGCAGAGAGGGCGACAAATAAATCATAAAGTCCTCTGATCTTTACAGGAGAGTCCCCTTCTAGCAGCAGAGGAGAATAGCAGGGTTAGCGGCAACAGACTGCTGGTCTCTCCGGGTAGGCGCGGGTTGTAGAGGACAGAGGTACCTGATCACACGTAGCATCTGATGAAGAGGCAGATTACGACAGGACGGGACAAGGGTGAAGCAAATGAGAATCTGACAAAGACAGAAGCAGAAACAGAGAGAGAAATAGAGACCTAATCAGAGGGAAAAAAGGGAACAGGTGGGAGAGAGTAAACGAGGTAGTTAGAGGAGATGAGGAACAGCTGGGGGAAGGAAAGGGAGAGAAGGTAACCTAATACGACCAGCAGGGGGAAACGAAGTGAAGAGAAAGAACAGGAACAAGACATAACATGACAATACATGACAGAATCTACTGAAGGACGTCAAAAACTTTGTATGGAAATAGTTTCTGAAATGGTGAAATGTTTTACTCTGCATAGGTACACTTCCTGGACAGCCTCACGTTCATTTGAATTTGAGATATCTTGTTATAGACAGAGATAGAATGACAATAGTAACTTATTCTAATAATTTTTTACCTCATCTAAACGTTTGTTCCTCTGTTACCTAACATTAACCTGTTGCCTCTACTTGGGACGCTTGCGTCCCAACTAGAGCTCTGGAAATGCAAATGCGCTACGCTAAATGCTAATAGTATTAGTTAAAACTCAAAAGTTCATTAAAATACACATGCAGGGTATCAAATTAAAGCTACACTCGTTGTGAATCCAGGCAACAAGTCCAATTTTTAAAATGCTTTTCGGCGACAGCATGAGAAGCTATTATCTGATAGCATGCACCAATACACTACAACAGAAAAGCACAGCAGGGGACGTAAACAAAATAATTAGCATTTCGGCGTTACACAAACCGCACAATAAAATAGAAAACAGTCATTACCTTTCACCATCTTCTTTGTTGGCACTCCTAGATGTCCCATAAACACTATTGGGTCTTTATTTCGATTAAATCGGGCCATATAAAGCCAAGATATCGTTATATGTAGACTGTGTGATAAACGAAAAAAACAGCGATTTCACAACGTAACGTCATTTTTTTAAATTCAAAAAGTAGACGATAAACTTTCACAAAACACTTCGAAATACGTTTGTAATGCTACTTTAGGTATTAGTAAACGTTAATAAGCGATAAAAATCATCCGTAGGCGATGTAAATATCATTAGCTGTCGTCTTGGAAAAAATTTCAGGAGAGAGCTCTTCCGGAATGATCTGGGCGGAGACCGGAGGTAAGTCGTGCCCCTCTTTCGGTTCAACCAAGAATCAAAGAGGATTCAATTCACAAGACTCTAGACAACATGGGGATGCTGTGGGAGTTGAATGCTCGGTCTTATCTAATTCGGCTCAATGTTAACAATTGCTGGAAGTGGCGCAAGGATATTTATTTCCATTTTCTGTGATCAGGTTTTCCTGCGCTTTCCGATGTAACGCACGTTATGTAATAGCCACAGTCGTGATTTAACCAGTTTTAAAAACGTCCGAGGGTTTCCTATCCACACATTCTAACCATATGAACGTACTATATTCCTGGCATGAGTAGCAGGGCGCTGAAATGTTGCGCGATTTTTAACAAAATGTTCAAAAAAGTAGAGGGTCGACTGAAGAGGTTAACAGTTCTCAACTGAATCTAGTGTAACAGAATAACTTTAGACCGTCCCCTCGCCCATACCCGGGCACGAACCAGGGACCCTCTGCACACATCAACAACAGTCACCCTCGAAGCATCGTTACCCATCGCTCCACAAAAGCCACGGCCCTTGCAGAGCAAGGGGAACCAACTACTTCAAGGTCTCAGAGCAAGTGACGTCACCGATTGAAAGGCTATTTAGCACCGCACCACCGCTAACTAGCTAGCCGTGTCACATCCGTTGCAGATTTGTATAGACATGACGTTTCATCGCTGATTCAATCTGTACTTTATTTTCCATCAGCAACACGTAAACTATTATTGACTCGTTCCTCATCCTTTCTTTTTTTTATATACTCAACTTTTCTGTCAAAGCTGAATTTAAAATAAATGTTGGCCCAAACTTAGCTCCATAATGAGAAAAAGTAGGTAAAAATTCAGTCAATTTATGATGAATTTGCTCAATTTGTCTCATATGTTCATTCATCTAGAAATGATTATGCTGCCATTTTACCATAAAGAGTTATTCACACACAGTTATTTTAACATACTGCACAACATCTTCAATAAACAAGTACATTGTATACAGTCATTACTATTCAACATGTCCCTGACCTGTGATTTGAACTCACAACCTCTTGGTTCACAGCATTCCAAACTCCCAGTTTTTCCACCATGGCTGTGTCAATAATTGATTTCAACTATATTGCTACACTTTGCACTTCAAAGTAAATCTCAGCTCTGTTAAAAGTACACTCAAGCAAAACAATTGTATTTCTCATAGTGATTCAGGAGTACCATTAAAACAGGTTAATATACCCCACCAACATTAGACAACTATACAGATACAACAAAAATTGGCTGAAATAAATCACTGATGACAGAATAGTTATATCAACTGGTAAATGACATAGACATGGTGGCATAGCAGGAAGATCAGTAATGTCATGAACTAAGAGGTTGTGGGATCAAACGACTGGGATCAGACTGCTTTTCAACAGACATTGGGAGAAGAAGTCACCTTTCAATAACCTAAAACACAAGGGCAAAAAATCTACCCTGGAGTTGCTTCCCAAGACAACGTTGAATGTTCCTGAGTGGCCCAGTTACAGGTTTGACAGAAAAAAGGCAAGACTTAAAAATGGTTGTCTAGCAATGATCCACTTGACAGAGCTGGAAGAAATTAAAAAAAAAGAGTAATGGGCAAATATTGTACAATCCAGGTGTGGAGATCTCTTAGAGAGAATTACCCAGAATGACTCAACTGTAATAAACCACCAAAGGTGCTTGTACAGAGCATTGAGTCAGGGGTGTGAATACTTATGGAAATGTATATTCTTGTATTTACATTTGCAAACATGTCTTAAAACATGTTTTCACTTTGTGATTATGTATTGTCTATAGATGGGGGGGAATCAGGGAACACTTTTGTCCTGAAAAGTTGAGTAAACATTAAAAATGTCTGTGGAACCAGTTACTTAACAACAACTAGATAGGTGGGTGTTTGTGTACAGTGCACACAGTATCGGTGGGTGTTTGTGTACAGTGCACACAGTATAGGTGGGTGTTTGTCTACAGTGTACTCAGTATCGGTGGGTGTTTGTGTACAGTGCACACAGTATCGGTGGGTGTTTGTGTACAGTGCACACAGTATAGGTGGGTGTTTGTGTACAGTGCACACAGTATCGGTGGGTGTTTGTGTACAGTGCACACAGTATCGGTGGGTGTTTGTCTACAGTGTACTCAGTATAGGTGGGTGTTTGTGTACAGTGCACACAGTATCGGTGGGTGTTTGTGTACAGTGCACACAGTATCGGTGGGTGTTTGTGTACAGTGCACACAGTATCGGTGGGTGTTTGTGTACAGTGCACACAGTATCGGTGGGTGTTTGTCTACAGTGTACTCAGTATAGGTGGGTGTTTGTGTACAGTGCACACAGTATCGGTGGGTGTTTGTGTACAGTGCACACAGTATCGGTGGGTGTTTGTGTACAGTGCACACAGTATCGGTGGGTGTTTGTGTACAGTGCACACAGTATCGGTGGGTGTTTGTGTACAGTGCACACAGTATCGGTGGGTGTTTGTCTACAGTGTACTCAGTATCGGTGGGTGTTTGTTTACAGTGCACACAGTATCGGTGGGTGTTTGTGTACAGTGCACACAGTATCGGTGGGTGTTTGTGTACAGTGCACACAGTATCGGTGGGTGTTTGTGTACAGTGCACACAGTATCGGTGGGTGTTTGTCTACAGTGTACTCAGTATCGGTGGGTGTTTGTTTACAGTGCACACAGTATCGGTGGGTGTTTGTCTACAGTGCACACAGTATCGGTGGGTGTTTGTGTACAGTGCACACAGTATCGGTGGGTGTTTGTGTACAGTGCACACAGTATCGGTGGGTGTTTGTGTACAGTGCACACAGTATCGGTGGGTGTTTGTGTACAGTGCACACAGTATCGGTGGGTGTTTGTGTACAGTGCACACAGTATCGGTGGGTGTTTGTCTACAGTGCACTCAGTATCGGTGGGTGTTTGTTTACAGTGCACACAGTATCGGTGGGTGTTTGTCTACAGTGCACACAGTATCGGTGGGTGTTTGTGTACAGTGCACACAGTATCGGTGGGTGTTTGTGTACAGTGCACACAGTATCGGTGGGTGTTTGTCTACAGTGTACTCAGTATCGGTGGGTGTTTGTTTACAGTGCACACAGTATAGGTGGGTGTTTGTGTACAGTGCACACAGTATCGGTGGGTGTTTGTGTACAGTGCACACAGTATAGGTGGGTGTTTGTGTACAGTGCACACAGTATCGGTGGGTGTTTGTGTACAGTGCACACAGTATAGGTGGGTGTTTGTCTACAGTGCACACAGTATCGGTGGGTGTTTGTGTACAGTGCACACAGTATCGGTGGGTGTTTGTGTACAGTGCACACAGTATTGAATTGACCCTGCTTTATATGAACCTGGCATTTCATCATTCAGCAACATTTTATAAACATAGGAAAGACATTTCTACTTGGAAAAGAATAATGGTGGGCGAGAGTAATGGACTTAGCCTGGGTGCCGGTCTGTCCCTGCTCTATTTAACAGCCAGAGCAGGCAGAAACAGACCGGCACTCAGGCTAAGTCCATTACTCTCGCTGTAGGTGGGCTGTCTAAATGAGGCCTTTCCTATGGGTTTGTGTTTTCATAGTAGCCGTTCTCTATGCGATGTACACAATGGGAACACGCTGTATAATAGTCCATTGATGATTTACTTGACTTACTTTGCTCCTTAAAGGGCCATTGACGAATGTCCTCCATCTCACTCAGTTCAGGGCCAGTTTGTCAAAGTCACAACCAGTTGAGACCGTTGTCTGTTATCTCTGCCTGGAAGTCTCTGTTTCAGGGTCGACTTGCTCTTCCTGTCTTTTCGTTAGCTGCTGGTCTCAGAACAGCTCTGGATATCTCTTTGGCGATGAAACGTAACGTCATAATGTATAATATACATGCCAAATGGCACCCTATTCTATTTATAGTGCACTACAGGACCCATTGGGCTCCAGTCAAAAGTAGTGCACTACAGGACCCATAGGGCTCCAGTCAAAAGTAGTGCACTACAGGACCCATAGGGCTCTAGTCAAAAGTAGTGCACTACAGGACCCATAGGGCTCTAGTCAAAAGTAGTGCACTACAGGACCCATAGGGCTCTAGTCAAAAGTAGTGCACTACAGGACCCATAGGGCTCCAGTCAAAAGTAGTGCACTACAGGACCCATAGGGCTCTAGTCAAAAGTAGTGCACTACAGGACCCATAGGGCTCTAGTCAAAAGTAGTGCACTACAGGACCCATAGGGCTCTAGTCAAAAGTAGTGCACTACAGGACCCATAGGGCTCTAGTCAAAAGTAGTGTACTACAGGAACCATAGGGCTCTAGTCAAAAGTAGTGCACTACAGGACCCATAGGGCTCTAGTCAAAAGTAGTGCACTACAGGACCCATAGGGCTCCAGTCAAAAGTAGTGCACTACAGGACCCATAGGGCTCTAGTCAAAAGTAGTGCACTACAGGACCCATAGGGCTCTAGTCAAAAGTAGTGCACTACAGGACCCATAGGGCTCTAGTCAAAAGTAGTGCACTACAGGACCCATGGGGCTCTAGTCAAAAGTAGTGCACTACAGGACCCATAGGGCTCTAGTCAAAAGTAGCTCACTAAAGGACCCATAGGGCTCTAGTCAAAAGTAGTGTACTACAGGAACCATTGGGCTTTAGTCAAAAGTAGTGCACTACAGGACCCATAGGGCTCTAGTCAAAAGTAGTGCACTACAGGACCCATAGGGCTCTAGTCAAAAGTAGCTCACTAAAGGACCCATAGGGCTCTAGTCAAAAGTAGTGCACTACAGGACCCATAGGGCTCTAGTCAAAAGTAGTGCACTACAGGACTCATAGGGCTCTAGTCAAATGTAGTGCACTACAGGACCCATAGGGCTCCAGTCAAAAGTAGTGCACTACAGGACCCATAGGGCTCCAGTCAAAAGTAGTGCACTACAGGACCCATAGGGCTCCAGTCAAAAGTAGTGCACTACAGGACCCATAGGGCTCCAGTCAAAAGTAGTGCACTACAGGACCCATATGGCTCTAGTCAAAGGTAGTGCACTACAGGAACCATTGGGCTCTAGTCAAAAGTAGTGCACTACAGGAAACATAGGGCTCTAGTCAAAAGTAGTGCACTACAGGAACCATAGGGCTCTAGTCAAAAGTAGTGCACTACAGGAACCATAGGGCTCTAGTCAAAAGTAGTGCACTACAGGACCCATAGGGCTCTAGTCAAAAGTATTCAGCCGGCTCAGCGCATCTGGTCTCCAGTGCATCTCCTCAGGCCAGGGTACATGGCACCACCCTTACGCATGGTGTCCCAGGTTTGCCAGCACAGCCCAGTGCGGGCTATTCCACCTCGCCGCACTGGCCTGGCTACAGGGAGCATCCAGCCAGGTAGGGTTGTGCAGGCTCGGTGCTCGAGACCTCCAGTGCGCCTTCACGGTCCGGTCTATACGGTGCCACCTACACGCACCAGCCCTCCGGTGGCAGTCCCCCGCACCAGGCTGTCTCTCCTCCTCTCTATAGGTGCTCCCGCCTGTCCAGCGCTGCCAGAGTCTCCCGTCTGTCCTGATCTGCCAGAGTCGCCATTCTGTCCTGAGCTGCCAGAGTCGCCCGTCTGTCCTGAGCTGCCAAAGTCGCCCGTCTGTCCCGAACTGCCAGAATCGCCCGTCTCTCAGGAGCTGCCAGAGCCGTCAGTCAGCCAGGAACTGCCAGAGCCGTCAGTCAGCCAGGAGCAGCCAGAGCCGTCCGTCAGCCAGGAGCTGCCAGAGTCGTCCATAGGCCAGGAGTTAACAGAGTCGTCCGTCAGCCAGGAGTTAACAGAGTCGTCCGTCAGCCAGGAGCTGCCAGAGTCGTCCATCAGCCAGGAGCTGCCAGAGTCGTCCGTAGGCCAGGAGTTAACAGAGTCGTCCGTCAGCCAGGAGCTGCCAGAATCGCCCGTCCATTTGGGACCCATTGCTAGGGTCCCCAGTCCGAGGTCGGCAGCGAGGGTCGCCGCTCTAAAGAGGCCACGGAGGCGGTTAAGGAGGCGGAGACAGACTAGGGTGGAGTGGGGTCCACGTCCCGCACCAGAGCCGCCACCGCGGACAGAACAGGGAGGGGGGGGGGTGGGGGGGGGTACTGTCACGTTCTGACCTTAGTTCTTTGGTTATGTTTTTGTGTAGTATGGTCAGGAGGTGAGTTGGGTGGTTTGTCTATGTTCCTTGTTCTATGATTTGGGATTTCTATGTTTGGCCTGGTATGGTTCTCAATTAGAATCAGCTGTCAATCGTTGTCCCTGATTGAAAACCATACTTGCCTGGTTTCACTTTTGAGTTGTGCGTGATTATTTTCCGTGTCAGTGTTTGTGCCACACGGGACTGTTTCCTTTGTTTCGTTCTTTCACTTTGTTATTTTGTATTGTTCAGTTGTACATATTAAAATGGACACTTACCACGCTGCAAATTGGTCCGATCTCTCCTACTCCTCGTCGGAAGAAGAAGACGAGCGTTACACCATAGAGTTCTAGTCAAAAGTAGTGCACTACATAGGGAACAGTGTACCATTTGAGACTCAACCCACAGGTTAAGTTTAATAATAATATTAATGACTTATTAGCCACCCCGTTTCCACGCCATTTGAAGAAGAAAAAAAGCATTGATTTAGCTTTTGTCAGAGGTGATAATATTCCATACACAATGCAGTTATTATACAGTTAATTAGCGGATGTAATTTGATGGATATCCAGCATGCATTGCACAGCGAGGGGGCTAATGTGAACAGACGGGAACCATTTATCTTTATTAGGCCGTTCTAGTTTCCTCCTCTATGCAGGGTGAAATGCACACTCTCACACACATACATGTCGCACACACACACACACACACACACACACACACACACACACACACACACGCACACACGTACACACACACACACACACACACACACACACACACACACACACACACACACACTGTCCTCTGAAATTGGAAAAAAAAGTCACTGGGAATTCACCAATCTAAAACCCTACAATTCACCTACAAAACATATTTCTAGATGTCAACATTATTTAAATTCTGTCCCCCTCCCCCACCCAGTTCCACCCCTGACTGTACGTACTGTATAGACTGTTACCTCCAAACTGCTGTCAGGGTTCTGTATAGGCTGTTACCTCCAAACTGCTGTCAGGGTACTGTATAGGCTGTTACCTCCAAACTGCTTTCAGGGTTCTGTATAGGCTGTTACCTCCAAACTGCTGTCAGGGTTCTGTATAGGCTGTTACCTCCAAACTGCCTTCAGAGTTCTGTATAGGCTGTTACCTCCAAACTGCCTTCAGAGTACTGTATAGGCTGTTACCTCCAAACTGCCTTCAGAGTTCTGTATAGGCTGTTACCTCCAAACTGCCTTCAGAGTTCTGTATGGGCTGTTACCTCCAAACTGCCTTCAGAGTTCTGTATAGGCTGTTACCTCCAAACTGCCTTCAGAGTTCTGTATGGGCTGTTACCTCCAAACTGCCTTCAGAGTTCTGTATGGGCTGTTACCTCCAAACTGCCTTCAGAGTTCTGTATGGGCTGTTACCTCCAAACTGCCTTCAGAGTTCTGTATAGGCTGTTACCTCCAAACTGCCTTCAGAGTTCTGTATAGGCTGTTACCTCCAAACTGCGGTCAGGGTACTGTATAGGCTGTTACCTCCAAACTGCTGTCAGAGTACTGTATAGGCTGTTACCTCCAAACTGCTGTCAGAGTTCTGTATAGGCTGTTACCTTCAAACTGCCTTCAGAGTACCGTATAGGCTGTTACCTCCAAACTGCCTTCAGAGTTCTGTATGGGCTGTTACCTCCAAACTGCCTTCAGAGTACTGTATAGGCTGTTACCTCCAAACTGCCTTCAGAGTTCTGTATGGGCTGTTACCTCCAAACTGCCTTCAGAGTTCTGTATAGGCTGTTACCTCCAAACTGCCTTCAGAGTTCTGTATGGGCTGTTACCTCCAAACTGCCTTCAGAGTTCTGTATGGGCTGTTACCTCCAAACTGCCTTCAGAGTTCTGTATGGGCTGTTACCTCCAAACTGCCTTCAGAGTTCTGTATAGGCTGTTACCTCCAAACTGCCTTCAGAGTTCTGTATAGGCTGTTACCTCCAAACTGCGGTCAGGGTACTGTATAGGCTGTTACCTCCAAACTGCTGTCAGAGTACTGTATAGGCTGTTACCTCCAAACTGCTGTCAGAGTTCTGTATAGGCTGTTACCTTCAAACTGCCTTCAGAGTACCGTATAGGCTGTTACCTCCAAACTGCCTTCAGAGTTCTGTATAGGCTGTTACCTCCAAACTGCCTTCAGAGTTCTGTATAGGCTGTTACCTCCAAACTACCTTCAGAGTTCTGTATAGGCTGTTACCTACAAACTGCCTTCAGAGTACTGTATAGGCTGTTACCTCCAAACTGCCTTCAGAGTTCTGTATAGGCTGTTACCTACAAACTGCCTTCAGAGTTCTGTATAGGCTGTTACCTCCAAACTGCTGTCAGGGTACTGTATAGGCTGTTACCTCCAAACTGCCTTCAGAGTTCTGTATAGGCTGTTACCTCCAAACTGCTGTCAGGGTTCTGTATAGGCTGTTACCTCCAAACTGCCTTCAGAGTTCTGTATAGGCTGTTACCTCCAAACTGCTGTCAAAGTTCTGTATGGGCTGTTACCTCCAAACTGCGGTCAGGGTACTGTATAGGCTGTTACCTCCAAACTGCTGTCAGAGTACTGTATAGGCTGTTACCTCCAAACTGCTGTCAGAGTACTGTATAGGCTGTTACCTCCAAACTGCCTTCAGAGTTCTGTATAGGCTGTTACCTCCAAACTGCTGTCAGAGTACTGTATAGGCTGTTACCTCCAAACTGCTGTCAGAGTACTGTATAGGCTGTTACCTCCAAACTGCCTTCAGAGTTCTGTATGGGCTGTTACCTCCAAACTGCCTTCAGAGTTATGTATGGGCTGTTACCTTCAAACTGTCTTCAGAGTTCTGTATGGGCTGTTACCTTCAAACTGCGTTTCCTGTGCTCCTGCTCATAACATTGGGTTGTCCTGCTGTAACCGCATCACAGGAACGTTGCCTCAACATTACAACAACTCTACACACACAGACCCGTACTGCCTCTCCTGCCCGTCATAACCCTAGGAGCTGGTCCCTGGGGCTGATATCTATTGGAGAACATCCCTTTGTCTAAACATAGCCTAACATGTGTCTGAAATGGCACCCTATTTATCTGCTTACTGTGAAAATACTGCCCTACTTTTGACCAGGGTCTTGGTAAAATGTATAGTGCACTATGTAGAGACTAGGATTCCATTTGGGACGCGTCGTTAGTCTAAACAACAGCAGCACAGCAACACAGCAACACAGCAACACAGCAACACAGCAGCACAACAACACAGCAACACAGCAACACAGCAACACAGCAACACAGCAACACAGCAACACAGCAACAACACAGCAACAAGCAACAACACAGCAACACAGCAACACAGCAACACAACAACACAGCAACGCAGAAACACAGCAACACAACAACACAGCAACACAACAACACAGCAGCAACACAGCAACACAGCAACACAGCAACACAACAACACAGCAACGCAGAAACACAGCAACACAACAACACAGCAACACAGCAACACAGCAACACAGCAACACAGAAACACAACAGCAACACAGCAACACAGCAGCACAGCAACACAACAGCACAACAGCAACACAGCAACACAGCAGCACAGCAACACAACAGCACAACAGCAACACAGCAACACAGCAACACAGCAACACAACAGCACAACAGCAACACAGCAACACAGCAACACAGCAGCACAACAGCACAACAGCAACACAGCAACACAGCAACACAACAGCACAACAGCAACACAGCAACACAGCAACACAGCAACATAACAGCAATACAGCAACACAGCAGCACAACATCAGCACAACACAGCAGCATAACAACACAACAGCAACACAGCAACACAACAGCAGCACAACAGCAACACAGCAACACAACAGCACAACAGCAGCACAGCAGCACAACAGCAACACAGCAACACAACAGCAGCACAACAGCAACACAGCAGCAACACAACAGCACAACAGCACAACAGCAACACAGCAGCACAGCAACACAACAGCAGCACAACAGCAATACAGCAACACAGCAGCACAACAGCAATACAGCAGCACAGCAGCACAACAGCAATACAGCAACACAGCAGCACAACAGCACAACAACACAGCAGCACAACAACACAACAACACAGCAACACAACAGCACAACAACACAGCAGCACAACAGCAATACAGCAACACAGCAGCACAACAGCACAACAACACAGCAGCACAACAGCAGCACAACAGCACAACAGCACAACAACACAGCAACACAACAACAGCAATACAGCAACACAGCAGCACAACAGCACAACAACACAGCAGCACAACAGCAGCACAACAGCACAACAGCACAACAGCAGCACAACAGCAATACAGCAACACAGCAGCACAACAGCAACACAACAGCACAACAGCACAACAACACAACAGCACAACAGCAACACAGCAACACAGCAGCACAGCAACACAGCAACACAGCAACACAGCAGCACAGCAACACAGCAACACAGCAACACAGCAACAACACAGCAACACAGCAACACAGCAACACAACAGCACAACAGCAACACAGCAACACAGCAACACAGCAACACAGCAACACAGCAGCACAACAACACAACAGCAGCAACACAGCAGCACAGCAACACAGCAACACAGCAACACAGCAGCAACACAGCAACACAGCAACACAGCAACACAACAACACAGCAGCACAACAACACAGCAACACAACAGCAACACAGCAGCAACACAGCAGCAACACAGCAACACAGCAACACAGCAACACAGCAACACAGCAGCAACACAGCAACACAGCAACACAGCAACACAGCAGCAACACAGCAACACAGCAACACAGCAACACAGCAGCAACACAGCAGCAACACAGCAGCACAACAGCAACACAGCAACACAACAGCACAACAGCAACACAGCAACACAGCAGCACAACAACACAGAAACACAGAAACACAGAAACACAGCAACACAGCAACACAGCAGCATAACAATACAGCAGCACAACAGCACAACAGCACAACAACAACACAGCAACACAGAAACACAGAAACACAGCAACACAGCAACACAGCAACACAGCAGCACAACAGCAACACAGCAGCAACACAGCAGCAACACAGCAACACAGCAGCACAACAGCAACACAGCAGCAACACAGCAACACAGAAACACAGCAACACAGCAGCACAGCAACACAGAAACACAGAAACACAGCAACACAGCAACACAGAAACACAACAACACAGCAACACAGCAACAGACCAGGCTGTACCGTTAGATCACAGATGTTTTAGTGCCAAGATGATTATTCCCACTGGCATCTGGGGGGAGATGGATGTACTGATGGATCAGTTTGTACACACCAGGTGTGTACAACACTGACAGGAGGGGTGTATGTCTGCCTGTCTGTCTGTCTGTCTGTCTGTCTGTCTGTCTGTCTGTCTGTCTGTCTGTCTGTCTGTCTGTCTGTCTGTCTGTCTGTCTGTCTGTCTGTCTGTCTATCTGTGTGAGTGAGAGAGTCTGTGTGCGCATGTGTGTGTGAGAGAGAGAGAGAGAGTGTGTGTGTGTGTGTGTGTGTGTGTGTGTGTGTGTGTGTGTGTGTGTGTGTGTGTGTGTGTGTGTGTGTGTGAACGAGCGTCAGTAGTGCACATGCTTGCGGGTCTATTGGCCCAGCAGCTACAGAGATAAACTTATCTAAGTCCCAAAGCCTTGTCCCTCCTCTCCCCCCATCCCTCCTCCCCATCCCTCCACAGCTCTCCTCTCCCCCCCATCTCTCCTCCCCATGCATCCACAGCTCTCCTCCCCATGCCTCCACAGCTCTCCTCCCCATCCCTCCTCCCCATGCCTCCACAGCTCTCCTCCCCATCCCTCATCCCCATTCCTCCTCCCCATGCCTCCACAGCTCTCCTCTCCCCCCATGCCTCCTCCCCATCCCTCCACAGCTCCCCTCTCCTCCCAATCCCTCCACAGCTCTCCTCTCCTCCCCATGCCTACACAACTCTCCTCTCCCCCATGCCTCCTCCCCATGCCTCCACAGCTCTCCCTCTCCTCCGCATCCCTCCTCCCATGCCTCCGCAGCTCTCCTCTCCTCCCAATCTCTTCACAGCTCTCCTCTCCTCCCCATCCCTCCTCCCATGCCTCCACAGCTCTCCTCTCCTCCCAATCCCTCCACAGCTCTCCTCTCCTCCCCATCCCTCCTCCCATGCCTCCACAGTTCTCCTCTCCTCCCAATCTCTTCACAGCTCTCTTCTCCTCCCCATCTCCCCCATGCCTCCACAGCTCTCCTCTCCATCCCATCCCTCCACAGCTCTCCTCTCCTCCCCATGCCTCCACAGCTCTCCTCTCCTCTCCATGCCTCCACAGCTCTCCTCTCCTCCCCATGCCTCCACAGCTCTCCTCTCCTCCACATGCATCCACAGCTCTCCTCTCCTCCCCATCTCCCCCATGCCTCCACAGCTCTCCTCTCCTCCCCATGCCTCCACAGCTCTCCTCTCCATCCCATCCCTCCACAGCTCTCCTCTCCTCCCCATGCCTCCACAGCTCTCCTCTCCTCTCCATGCCTCCACAGCTCTCCTCTCCTCCCCATGCCTCCACAGCTCTCCTCTCCTCTCCATGCCTCCACAGCTCTCCTCTCCTCCCCATGCCTCCACAGCTCTCCTCTCCTCCACATGCATCCACAGCTCTCCTCTCCTCCCCATGCCTCCACAGCTCTCCTCTCCACCCCATGCCTCCACAGCTCTCCTCTCCTCTCCATCCCTCCACAGCTCTCCTCTCCTCCCCATGCCTCCACAGCTCTCCTCTCCTCCACAACCCTCCCTTCCTCTCCCTATACCTCTCCAGGCCTCCCCAGCTTTCCCCAACTCTCCTATCAGAGCGAAGGAGACCATCTGTGGGTTGATAATTGAGGCCGTGGGGTTGAGAAACACTCCCCAACAGCTCGGCCATTATTCCACTGTACTGAGAGACACAGAGACAGAGCGAAAGAGTGCATGTGTACGTTTGTGTGAGACTGTTGTAACTCTGTTAGCAGGGTGAACAGAGCGAGCGCTGTGTTGGTGTCAATCCCACAACAGATTGAGGCGCTAGGAATTAATTAGCTCCTGTTGTGTTGTGTTGGGTGTTGGAGAGACAGGGAAAACTGCTGTGTTGAGTGTTGGAGAGACAGGGAAACCTGCTGTGTTGAGTGTTGGAGAGACAGGGAAACCTGTAGTGTTGTGTGTTGGATAGACAGGGAAACCTGTAGTGTTGTGTGTTGGAGAGACAGGGAAGACAGGGACAACTTTTGTGTTGAGTGTTGGAGAGAAAGGGAAAGGTGTTGTGTTGTGTGAACAGCCTATAGGTCTTCATAGAGAGACACAGAGGGGACTGAGGAGGAGCTCTCAGCTACTGCTCAGGGACAGGGACAACAACAACAACAATCTGTCCAACCCTGCAAAAAATTCAACAGGTCCTAAACCCATGTCAAACACTGCATAATTCATCTGTTAGATGACTACTCTTAGTAGCAGGTGTTGTGTGTCCTGTCTTCTTTAAGATGTGGTGATTATGTAGAAGAAAATCAGTCAAGAAACAAAGCTAGAGCTGTTTCTGTTTTTGTAAGTGTTGAAAAAACAGATTTGTCAAAAATGCTTGGGTCTCACATGGAACTGTGTTATTGATCATGTTACGATCTTTCCCAGGATCCTGAATTACAACGTTCCTATGTACATAAGATTACTAGTAGAGTAGTTGATAAGATAATGATGTTCTCCAGGTACATAACACAATTGAATTATATTACTCTCAGCCTGCAGACCAGAATTTGTAAGATCCTGGCCGAATGAAACAGACGGAGGCCCAGCTAAAATAGTTCAATGTCTATTCACGGGAACATTCTGAAGTCAAGAATACAAAACAATTCATTTTATACTGACTTCTCACGCCCACACATACACACAAACATACGCACACACTGTCTGTCTCACTACCCAGCCGACAGAGATAGTGACCTTGTCCTGCTACACACACTGTCTGTCTCACTACCCAGCCGACAGAGATAGTGACCTTGTCCTGCTACACACACTGTCTGTCTCACTACCCAGCCGACAGAGATAGTGACCTTGTCCTGCTACACACACTGTCTGTCTCACTACCCAGCCGACAGAGATAGTGACCTTGTCCTGCTACACACACTGTCTGTCTCACTACCCAGCCGACAGAGATAGTGACCTTGTCCTGCTACACACACTGTCTGTCTCACTACCCAGCCGACAGAGATAGTGACCTTGTCCTGCTACACACACTGTCTGTCTCACTACCCAGCCGACAGAGATAGTGACCTTGTCCTGCTACACACACTGTCTGTCTCACTACCCAGCCGACGGAGATAGTGACCTTGTCCTTGGGACGTTCTCTCCCAAATCTCTAGTCAGGTCGGCACCAAGTTCAGACAGTCTGCGTTTTAAAATACCACAAAGACATATTGTTTTACCCTAATCCTGACTAGGACTACACATTTATTGATTATGATTTCATACATTCTAATCAATTCCATACAATTATATGGTTTCAGGGCGGAATAGTCTAATCATTCAATTGACAGACAATTCTCACCTCTCAGTAGTTCAAAGCTAATGTGTGATAAGACATTGGTATTGTATTATCTCAAAAGTTATAGCCACTCATATAAATAAAATGTCTTTCAAGTTCTGTATAGCCACAGTCATGAAGTGAGTACAGTGTTATAATGGCATTCAAAATGTACTGGTCTCCAGTGTTATAATGCCATTCAAAATGTACTGTACACCAGTGTTATAATGGCATTCAAAATGTACTGTACACCAGCGTTATAATGCCAATCAAAATGTACTGTACACCAGTGTTATAATGCAATTCAAAATGGAGGAAGTATACAACCAGCATTATAATGCCATTCAAAATGGAGGAAGTATACAACCAGCATTATAATGCCATTCAAAATGGAGGAAGTATACAACCAGCATTATAATGCCATTCAAAATGGAGGAAGTATACAACCAGCATTATAATGCCATTCAAAATGGAGGAAGTATACAACCAGCATTATAATAGCAATAAAAATGAGGGGAGTACACGTCACCATTGTAATATCATTTAAAACCTTTAATATTTTCTCTGATTTATTCACCGACTGAATGATATTCCACAGGGACATATATACTGTATGTTGCGTAGATTTCAGTTAATCACATCATTATCCTACTACGTAGTGACATATTACTGCTGAATGTTAACACACATCACAAAGGACAGCAGTGCTCTTCCCATTGTGAATTATACGTCATATAGATCACTCTGAGTTATTGCAGGCGGTGGTAGATAACCGTTCTGTTATGCATTGTCTGCCGCTCTGGCATTTTACAAATTACAACGACTTACATTTTGATTACATTTGATTACAAATGCAACCAAATGCAGGATACATAAAAATAACACAAGCATGGTTCTAAAGTAGCTACTGATTTGGCTGGTGATTTGGCTACTAATTTGGCTGGTGATTTGGCTACTGATTTAGCTACCTATTTGGCTGGTGATTTGGCTACTGATTAGGCTGGTGATTTAGCTACTGATTTGGCTGGTGATTTGGCTACTGACTTAGCTACTGATTTGGCTGGTGATTTGGCTACTGATTTGGCTGGTGATTTGGCTACTGATTTGGCTGGTGATTTAGCTGGTGATTTGGCTACTGATTTAGCTACTGATTTAGCTACCTATTTGGCTGGTGATTTGGCTACTGATTTTGCTGGTGATTTAGCTACTGATTTGGCTAGTGATTTGGCTACTGAGTTAGCTACTGATTTGGCTGGTGATTTGGCTACTGATTTGGCTGGTGATTTGGCTACTGATTTGGCTACTGATTTGGCTGGTGATTTGGCTGGTGATTTGGCTGGTGATTTGGCTACTGATTTAGCTACTGATTTGGCTACCTTTTTGGCTGGTGATTTAGCTACCTATTTGGCTGGTGATTTGGCTTTTGATTTAGCTGGTGATTTGTCTACTGATTTGTCTGGTGATTTAGCTGGTGATTTGTCTACTGACTTGGCTGGTGGTTTAACTGCTGATTTGGCTGCTGATTTGGCTGGTGATTTGGCTGGTGATTTAGCTACTGATTTGGCTGGTGATTTGGCTACTGATTTAGCTACTGATTTGGCTACCTATTTGGCTGGTGATTTGGCTGGTGATTTAGCTGGTGATTTGTCTACTGATTTGGCTGGTGGTTTAACTGCTGATTTGGCTGGTGATTTAGCTGGTGATTTAGCTGGTGATTTGTCTACTGATTTGGCTGGTGATTTAGCTGGTGATTTAACTACTGATTTTGCTGGTGATTTGGCTACTGATTTGGCTGGTGATTTGGCTACTGATTTGGCTAATGAGGGTAGCTACTGAGGTAGCTACTGATTTGGCTGGTGATTTGGCTACTGATTTGGCTAATGAGGGTAGCTACTGAGGTAGCTACTGATTTGGCTGATGATTTGGCTACTGATTTGGCTACTGAGGTAGCTACTGATTTGGCTACTGAGGTAGCTACTGATTTGGCTACTGAGGTAGCTACTGATTTGGCTACTGAGGTAGCTACTGATTTGGCTACTGAGGTAGCTACTGATTTGGCTACTGAGGTAGCTACTGATTTGGCTGGTGATTTGGCTACTGATTTGGCTAATAAGGGTAGCTACTGAGGTAGCTACTGATTTGGCTGGTGATTTGGCTACTGATTTGGCTACTGAGGTAGCTACTGATTTGGCTACTGAGGTAGCTACTGATTTGGCTACTGAGGTAGCTACTGATTTGGCTACTGAGGTAGCTACTGATTTGGCTACTGATTTAGATCTTTAATGTTCATTTACACACACATGCCGATATACACACAGAGCTCTGCTACACACTAGACACTGGCAGATGGCTTGGTGCGTCATGATGTCTCATCTCTGTCACTCCCCCTGAGCTCCACTCTCCTGTAAATAGATGTGTGCAGAGCCATATATTTAGAGAGTTAGGCAGCAGTTACACGACACAACTCAAAATGCAACTAAACTCATCCCATGTCATCTGCTGTATGACATCGTGGTGTCATACAATGTTTTGTTTATCCAATTGTTTGGTTATTGTATGGATATAGACAAAATGCAGCTTGTACAATTTACCTAGCGAGCCACATTTACTTTGTAAAGCTACAGTAGCTAGCTAACAATGAGCTAACCGAGCTAGCAATGAATTAAGCTAGCTAGCACAGTTCCTGGTGACAATTTCAGTTTAAACTGGCCAGGGAAAGGTTCAAGTCAAAAATGACATGTATTAACTGCCAAATCATGTACATAAACCATGACAATCCATGACCTGCATTTTTATACTAATGTAGGCTAATGTATCTTCTTTCAACATTGATATCAGGTTGCACAGGACTGACACCTGTGTTGTTAACTTGACAACTGGGTCGGAATTCTGAACCTACGAATGAGTCATTATTCGTTTTGATTGGCTATTGCTTGTAACTAGTTGCACAAAATTGAAAAGTTTCAATTGGATTTAACCAATTAGCAGGTGAGTTGCTTATTAGTGTCAGGGGGAGTGTTTCACGAAGCAATCACAAAGTAACTCAGGGTCCGACGTTATTTGGATTGTGCAGATTTGACATATGTAGAAGCTCTACAGATGGTCAAACTATCAAGAAACTATCTGTTGATAAGCAACTGCTTGATTATGTTAGGTTTAGGGTTAGGTTTAGAGTTAGGTTTAGAGTTAGATTGAGGGTTAGGTTTAGAGTTAGGTTTAGAGTTAGATTGAGGGTTAGATTGAGGGTTAGGTTTAGGGTCAGGTTTAAGTTTAGGTTTAGAGTTAGGTTTAGAGTTAGGTTAGAGTTAGGTTAGAGTTAGATTGAGGGTTAGGTTTAGAGCTAGGTGTAGAGTTAGATTGAGGGTTAGGTTTAGGTTTAGAGTTAGGTTTAGAGTTAGATTGAGGGTTAGGTTTAGAGTTAGGTTTAAAGTTAGGTTTAGAACAGGGGTGAAAGTAGATTTAATTTCTTCCCTCAGTTTTATTTTGAATGGTCCTAACTATAGATAGGCTAGCTTTAGTATTGTTTTCAACTTGTACGTTGGAAAATTCACGGTTATTAAACAAGGTAATAATGAAAGGCTAAATAACTCAGTAGTAGCTACATCAATAAAAAAAACATTTAAAGTCGCAAAAGTGCATGTGAAATATACATTAAGGCAGTTCCGGCGCCGACTGAGATGGCCGCCTCGCTTCGCGTTCCTAGGAAACTATGCAGTTTTTTGTTTTTTTACGTGTTATTTCTTACATTAGTACCCCAGGTCATCTTAGGTTTCATTACATACAGTCGAGAAGAACTACTGAATATAAGATCAGCGCCAACTCACCATCAGTACGACCAAGAATATGTTTTCCGCGACGCGGATCCGGTGTTCTGCCTTTCAAACAGGACAACGGAATGGATCGCATGCAGCGACCCAAGGAAACGACTCCGAAAAAGAGGGAAACGAGGCGGTGTTCTAGTCAGACTCCGAAAAAGGGCACATCGCGCACCACCCAGCATTCTTCTTGCCAATGTCCAGTCTCTTGACAACAAGGTTGACGAAATCCGAGCAAGGGTAGCATTCCAGAGGGACATCAGAGACTGCAACGTTCTCTGCTTCACAGAAACATGGCTTACTGGGAAGACGCTATCCGATGCGGTGCAGCCAACGGGTTTCTCCACGCATCGCGCCGACAGAAACAAACATCTTTCTGGTAAGAAGAGTGGCGGGGGCGTATGCCTCATGACTAACGAGACATGGTGTGATGAAGGAAACATACAGGAACTCAAATCCTTCTGTTCACCTGATTTAGAATTCCTCACAATCAAATGTAGACCGCATTATCTTCCAAGAGAATTCTCCTCGATTATAATCACAGCCGTATATATCCCCCAAGCAGACACATCGATGGCTCTGAACGAACTTTATTTAACTCTTTGCAAACTGGAAACCATTTATCCGGAGGCTGCATTCATTGTAGCTGGGGATTTTAACAAAGCTAATCTGAAAACAAGACTCCTAAATTTTACCAGCATATCGATTGCGCAACCAGGGGTGGTAAAACCTTGGATCATTGTTACTCTAACTTCCGCGACGCATATAAGGCCCTGCCCCGCCCCCTTTCGGAAAAGCTGACCACGACTCCATTTTGCTGATCCCTGCCTACAGGCAGAAACTAAAACAAGAGGCTCCCACGCTGAGGTCTGTCCAACGCTGGTCAGACCAAGCTGACCCCACACTCCAAGACTGCTTCCATCACGTGGACTGGGACATGTTTCGTATTGCGTCAGATGGAAATATTGACGAATACGCTGATTCGGTGTGCGAGTTCATTAGAACGTGCGTCGAAGATGTCGTTCCCATAGCAACGATAAAAACATTCCCTAACCAGAAACCGTGGATTGATGGCAGCATTCGCGTGAAACTGAAAGCGCGAACCACTGCTTTTAATCAGGGCAAGGTGTCTGGTAATATGTCCGAATATAAACAATGCAGCTATTCCCTCCGCAAGGCTATTAAACAAGCTAAGCGTCAGTACAGAGACAAAGTGGAATCTCAATTCAATGGCTCAGACACAAGAGGCATGTGGCAGGGTCTACAGTCAATCACGGACTACAAGAAGAAACCCAGCCCAGTCACGGACCAGGATGTCTTGCTCCCAGGCAGACTAAATAACTTTTTGCCCGCTTTGAGGACAATACAGTGCCACTGACACGGCCTGCAACGAAAACATGCGGTCTCTCCTTCACTGCAGCCGAGGTGAGTAAGACATTTAAACGTGTTAACCCTCGCAAGGCTGCAGGCCCAGACGGCATCCCCAGCCGCGCCCTCAGAGCATGCGCAGACCAGCTGGCCGGTGTGTTTACGGACATATTCAATCAATCCCTATACCAGTCTGCTGTTCCCACATGCTTCAAGAGGGCCACCATTGTTCCTGTTCCCAAGAAAGCTAAGGTAACTGAGCTAAACGACTACCGCCCGTAGCACTCACTTCCGTCATCATGAAGTGCTTTGAGAGACTAGTCAAGGACCATATCACCTCCACCCTACCTGACACCCTAGACCCACTCCAATTTGCTTACCGCCCAAATAGGTCCACAGACGATGCAATCTCAACCACACTGCACACTGCCCTAACCCACCTGGACAAGAGGAATACCTATGTGAGAATGCTGTTCATCGACTACAGCTCGGCATTCAACACCATAGTACCCTCCAAGCTCGTCATCAAGCTCGAGACCCTGGGTCTCGACCCGCCCTGTGCAACTGGGTACTGGACTTCCTGACGGGCCGCCCCCAGGTGGTGAGGGTAGGCAACAACATCTCCTCCCCGCTGATCCTCAACACGGGGGCCCCACAAGGGTGCGTTCTGAGCCCTCTCCTGTACTCCCTGTTCACCCACGACTGCGTGGCCATGCACGCCTCCAACTCAATCATCAAGTTTGCGGACGACACAACAGTGGTAGGCTTGATTACCAACAGCGACGAGACGGCCTACAGGGAGGAGGTGAGGGCCCTCGGAGTGTGGTGTCAGGAAAATAACCTCACACTCAACGTCAACAAAACTAAGGAGATGATTGTGGACTTCAGGAAACAGCAGAGGGAACACCCCCCTATCCACATCGATGGATCAGTAGTGGAGAGGGTAGCAAGTTTTAAGTTCCTCGGCATACACATCACAGACAAACTGAATTGGTCCACTCACACAGACAGCATCGTGAAGAAGGCGCAGCAGCGCCTCTTCAACCTCAGGAGGCTGAAGAAATTTGGCTTGTCACCAAAAGCACTCACAAACTTCTACAGATGCACAATCGAGAGCATCCTGGCGAGCTGTATCACCGCCTGGTACGGCAACTGCTCCGCCCTCAACCGTAAGGCTCTCCAGAGGGTAGTGAGGTCTGCACAACGCATCACCGGGGGCAAACTACCTGCCCTCCAGGACACCTACACCACCCGATGTTACAGGAAGGCCATAAAGATCATCAAGGACATCAACCACCCGAACCACTGCCTGTTCACCCCGCTATCATCCAGAAGGCGAGGTCAGTACAGGTGCATCAAAGCTGGGACCGAGAGACTGAAAAACAGCTTCTATCTCAAGGCCATCAGACTGTTAAACAGCCACCACTAACATTGAGTGGCTGCTGCCAACACACTGTCATTGACACTGACCCAACTCCAGCCACTTTAATAATGGGAATTGATGGGAAATGATGTAAATATATCACTAGCCACTTTAAACAATGCTACCTTATATAATGTTACTTACCCTACATTATTCATCTCATATGCATATGTATATACTGTACTCTAGATCATCGACTGCATTCTTATGTCACTAGCCACTTTAACTATGCCACTTTGTTTACTTTGTCTACATACTCATCTCATATGTATATACTGTACTCGATACCATCTACTGTATGCTGCTCTGTACCATCACTCATTCATATATCCTTATGTACATATTCCTTATCCCCTTACACTGTGTATAAGACAGTAGTTTTGGAATTGTTAGTTAGATTACTTGTTGGTTATCACTGCATTGTCGGAACTAGAAGCACAAGCATTTCGCTACACTCGCATTAACATCTGCTAACCATGTGTATGTGACAAATAAAATTTGATTTGATTTGATTTGATTTTACATGCTAGCTTGTTAGCAGGCTACTGGTTTGATTGACACGTCGACACGGGATGCTCCCCAAAACATTGTCGCCTCTACCGTTCTGTTGAAAGCATTACAGGCGCCTACCGCGTCACGTGTGAAGCTGAAAGAAACAATTACTAGTCGTCAATAACAGATGCCGGGATTGGGAACTCTCCCTCCATATTTCCTTACCTTCTCTCTCTCCCACTCCATCATCAAATAGCTCTTTAAAGATAAGTGGTGAGATTGGGTTCCTTAATGCACACGCATACACACACTCACACGCAAGTGCACACACACTATCTCACGCTAACACACCCAGACTCTTTAAAGATGGGTGCTGAGATAGAGGTACTCCTAAATGGCTGTTAAGAGGATCACCTGAAGGACCTTGTCTGAACAGCACGCTACAAATTAATGAATTGTCTCTCTCTTCCTTTTCTCTCTCTCTCTATTTTAATAACTCATTCTCTCTCTCGCTCTCTCTCTCTCTCTCTTTCTTTAATAACTCTCTCTCTCTCTCTCGCTCTCTCTCTCTCTCTCTCTCTCTTTCTTAAATAACTCTCTCTCTCTTTCTTTCTTTCTTTCTTTCTCTCTCTCTCTCTCTCTTTCTTTAATAACTCTCTCTCTCTTTCTTTCTCTCTCTCTCTCTCTCTCTCTCTCTGTCTCTCTCTCTCTCTCTCTCTCTCTCTCTTTCATTAATATCTCTCTCTCTCTCTCTCACTCTCTCTCTCTCTCTCTCTCTCTTTCTTTCTCTTTCTTTAATAACACTCTCTCTCTTTCTTTGTCTCTCTCTCTCTCTCTCTCTCTCTCTCTTTCTTTAATAACTCAATCTCTCTTTCTCTCTCTCTCTCTCCATTTTGTTACATTACAGCCTTATTCTAAAATGTAAGACATAGATTTTTTCCCCCCTCTTGAATCTACACATAATTACAAAGTGAAAACAGGTTTTTAGAAATTTGTGCTAATTTAAAAAAAATAATAACTGAAATATGAAATGTATGTAAATATTCAAACCCTTTACTCTGTACATTGTTGAGACAACCTTTGGCAGTGAATACAGCCTTGTTTTCTTGGGTATGACGCTACAAACGTGGCACACCTGTATTTCTTCCATTCTTCTCTGCAGATACCCTCAAGCTCTGTCAGGTTGGATGGGGTGCGTCACTCCACAGCTATTTTCAGGTCACTCCAGAGATGTTCGATTGGGTTCAAGTCCGGGATCTGGCTGGGCCAATCAATGACATTCAGAGACTTATCCCGATGCCACTCCTGCATTGTCTTGGCTGTGTGCTTAGGGTCGTTGGCCTGTTGGAAGGTGAACCTTCGCCCAAGTCTGAGGTCCTGAGAGTTTTGGAGCAGGTTTTCACCAAGGATCTCCCTGTATTTTTCTCTGTTCATCTTTCCCTCGATCCTGACTAGTCTCCCAGTCCCTGGTGCTGAAAAACATTCCCACAGCATGATGCTGCCACCACCATGCTTCACCGTAGGGATGGTGCCATGTTTACTCCAGACGTGACGCTTGGCATTCAGGTCAAATAATTCAACCTTGGTTTCATCAGACCAGAGAATCTTATTTCTCATGGTCTGAGAGTCTTTAGGTGCCTTTTGACAAACTCCAAAGACAGTCATGTGCCTTTTACTGAGTAGTGGCTTCCGTCTGGCCACTCGACCATAAAGGCCTGATTGGTGGAGTGCTGCAGAGATGGTTGTCCTTCTGGATTGTTCTGCCATCTCCACAGAGGAACTGGAGCTCTGTCAGAGTGGCCATCGTATTCTTGGTCACCTCCCTGACCAAGGCCCTTATCCCCCTATTGCTCAGTTTGGCTGTATGGCCAGCTCTAGGAAAAGTCTTGGTGGTTCCAAACTTCTTCCATTTCAGAATGATGGAGGCCACTTTGATCTTGGGGTCCTTCAATGCTGCAGAAAGGTTTTGGTAACATTCCCCAGATCTGTGCCTCGACACAATCCTGTCTCAGAGCTCTCCGGACAATTCCTTCGACCTCATGGCTTTGGTTTTGTTTTGACATGCACAGTCAACTGTGGGACCTTATATAGACAGGGGTGTGCCTTTCCAAATCATGTCCAATCAATTGAACTTACAACAGGTGGACTCCAATCAAGTTGTAAAAACATCCCGAGGGATGATCAATGGAAACAGGAAGCACGTGAGCTCAGTTTCAATTCACATAGCAAAGGGTCTGAATACTTATGTAAATGAGATGTTTCTGTTTTTTATTTTTAATACATTTGCAAACATTTCTAAATACCTGTTTTAACTCTGTTATTATGGGGTATTGTGTGTAGATTGCTGAGGAATTTAATTAATTTAATGAATTTTACAGTAATGCTGTAGCGTAACAAAATGTGGAAAAAGTCTGAATTCTTCCCCAAGGGCACTATCCATATTCACAACACTCCCTCTCACTTTCATGCTCTCTCTATCTCACATCTATCCTATCTTATTATAGAAGGTTTTTGTCTCTCTAACGTGCACACTAACGTGCATACTAACGTGCACACTAACGTGCACACTGCCAATCTTCCTGAGGAAAGTCGACAGTGATTATAAGACAGGCAGAAGAGTGACGTGAGACATCAGGCTCTGTAGGCGCTCATTTTGTACATGTCACCCATCTACTGGTGTGTGGGGATCACCCCCACAAACACACACACACACACACACACACACACACACACACACACCCAGAGCCATGTATTTAGAAAGTTGGGACATTGAGGTTTCTGCTTTATTTATGCATTAACATGACACTACAACATTATATAACAGCCATGTTAGAACCCCAATAACATGACACGACAACATTCTATAACAGCCATGTTAGAACCCCAATAACATGACACGACAACATTCTATAACAGCCATGTTAGAACCCCAATAACATGACACGACAACATTCTATAGCAGCCATGTTAGAACCCCAATAACATGACACGACAACATTCTATAGCAGCCATGTTAGAACCCCATTAACATGACACGACAACATTCTATAGCAGCCATGTTAGAACCCCAATAACATGACACTACAACATTCTATAACAGCCATGTTAGAACCCCATTAACATGACACTACAACATTCTATAACAGCCATGTTAGAACCCCATTAACATGACACTACAACATTCTATAGCAGCCATGTTAGAACCCCAATAACATGACACTACAACATTCTATAGCAGCCATGTTAGAACCCCATTAACATGACACTACAACATTCTATAGCAGCCATGTTAGAACCCCAATAACATGACACTACAACATTCTATAACAGCCATGTTAGAACCCCATTAACATGACTCTACAACATTCTATACCAGCCATGTTAGAACCCCATTAACATGACACTACAACATTCTATAGCAGCCATGTTAGAACCCCATTAACATGACACTACAACATTCTATAGCAGCCATGTTAGAACCGCATTAGCATGACACTACAACATTCTATAGCAGCCATGTTAGAACCCCATTAACATGACACGACAACATTCTATAGCAGCCATGTTAGAACCCCAATAACATGACACTACAACATTCTATAGCAGCCATGTTAGAACCCCATTAACATGACAATACAATATATTATAACAGCCATGTTAGAACCCCATTAACATGACACTACAACATTCTATAGCAGCCATGTTAGAACCCCATTAACATGACACTACAACATTCTATAGCAGCCATGTTAGAACCCCAATAACATGACACGACAACATTCTATAGCAGCCATTTTAGAACCCCAATAACATGACACGACAACATTCTATAGCAGCCATGTTAGAACCCCATTAACATGACACTACAACATTCTATAACAGCCATGTCAGAACCCCATTAACATGACACTACAACATTCTATAGCAGCAATGTTAGAACACCATTAACATGACACGACAACATTCTATAACAGCCATGTTAGAACCCCATTAACATGACACAACAACATTCTATAGCAGCCATGTTAGAACCCCAATAACATGACACTACAACATTCTATAGTAGCCATGTTAGAACCCCATTAACATGACTCTACAACATTCTATAACAGCCATGTTAGAACCCCATTAACATGACACTACAACATTCTATAACAGCCATGTTGAACCCCATTAACATGACACTACAACATTCTATAGCAGCCATGTTAGAACCCCATTAACATGACACTACAACATTCTATAGCAGCCATGTTAGAACCGCATTAGCATGACACTACAACATTCTATAACAGCCATGTTAGAACCCCAATAACATGACACTACAACATTCTATAGCAGCCATGTTAGAACCACAATAACATGACACTACAACATTCTATAGCAGCCATGTTAGAACCCCAATAACATGACACTACAACATTCTATAGCAGCCATGTTAGAACCCCATTAACATGACAATACAATATATTATAACAGCCATGTTAGAACCCCATTAACATGACACTACAACATTCTATATCAGCCATGTTAGAACCCCAATAACATGACACGACAACATTCTATAGCAGCCATGTTAGAACCCCAATAACATGACACGACAACATTCTATAGCAGCCATGTTAGAACCCCATTAACATGACACTACAACATTCTATAACAGCCATGTCAGAACCCCATTAACATGACACTACAACATTCTATAGCAGCCATGTTAGAACACCATTAACATGACACGACAACATTCTATAACAGCCATGTTAGAACCCCATTAACATGACACGACAACATTCTATAACAGCCATGTTAGAACCCCATTAACATGACACTACAACATTCTAAAGCAGCCATGTTAGAACCCCATTAACATGACACGACAACATTCTATAGCAGCCATGTTAGAACCCCATTAACATGACACTACAACATTCCATAGCAGCCATGTTAGAACCCCATTAACATGACACTACAACATTCCATAGCAGCCATGTTAGAACCCCAATAACACGACACTACAACATTCCATAGCAGCCATGTTAGAACCCCATTAACATGACACTACAACATTCCATAGCAGCCATGTTAGAACCCCATTAACATGACACTACAACATTCCATAGCAGCCATGTTAGAACCCCAATAACACGACACTACAACATTCCATAGCAGCCATGTTAGAACCCCATTAACATGACACTACAACATTCTATAGCAGCCATGTTAGAACCCCATTAACATGACACTACAACATTCTGTAGCAGCCATGTCAGAACCCCATTAACATGACACTACAACATTCTATAACAGCCACAGTAGAACCCCATTAACATGACACTACAACATTCTATAGCAGCCATGTTAGAACCCCATTAACATGACACTACAAAATTATTTTACAGCCATGTTAGAACCCTATTAACATGACACTACAACATTCTATAGCAGCCATGTTAGAACCCCAATAACACGACACTACAACATTCTATAGCAGCCATGTTAGAACCCCATTAACATGACACTGCAACATTCTATAGCAGCCATGTTAGTACCCCATTAACATGACACTACAACATTCTTTAACAGCCATGTTAGAACCCCATTAACACGACACTACAACATTCTATAGCAGCCATGTTAGTACCCCAATAACATGACACTACAACATTCTATAGCAGCCATGTTAGAACCCCATTAACATGACACTACAACATTCTATAGCAGCCATGTTAGAACCCCATTAACACGACACTACAACATTCTATAGCAGCCATGTTAGAACCCCATTAACATGACACTACAACATTCTATAACAGCCATGTTAGAACCCCATTAACATGACACTACAACATTATATAGCAGCCATGTTAGAACCCCATTAACATGACACTACAACATTCTATAACAGCCATGTTAGAACCCCATTAACATGACACTACAAAAATATTTTACAGCCATGTTAGAACCCCATTAACATGACACTACAACATTCTATAGCAGCCATGTTAGAACCCCATTAACACAACACTAAAACATTCTATAGCAGCCATGTTAGAACCCCAATAACATGACACTACAACCTTCTATAGCAGCCATGTTAGAACACCAATAACATGACTCTACAACATTCTATAGCAGCCATGTTAGAACCCCATTAACATGACTCTACAACATTCTATAGCAACCATGTTAGAACCCCATTAACATGACACTACAACATTCTATAGCAGCCATGTTAGAACCCCAATAACATGACACTACAACCTTCTATAGCAGCCATGTTAGAACACCAATAACATGACTCTACAACATTCTATACAGCCATGTTAGAACCCCATTAACATGACACTACAACATTCTATAACAGCCACGGTAGAACCCCATTAACATGACACTACAACATTCTATAGCAGCCACAGTAGAACCCCATTAACATGACAATACAACATTCTATAGCAGCCATGCTAGAACCCCATTAACATGACAATACAACATTCTATAGCAGCCATGTTAGAACCCCATTAAAATGACACTACAACATTCTGTAGCAGCCATGTTAGAACCCCATTAACATGACACGACAACATTCTATAGCAGCCACGGTAGAACCCCATTAACATAACACTACAACATTCTATAGCAGCCATGTTAGAACCCCATTAACATGACTCTACAACATTCTATAGCAACCATGTTAGAACCCCATTAATAACATGACACTACAACATTCTATAGCAGCCATGTTAGAACCCCATTAACACTGACACTACAACATTCTATAGCAGCCATGTTAGAACCCCATTATCATGACACTACTGTCACGCCTTGGTCTTAGTATTTTGTGTTTTCTTTAATTATTTGTTCAGGCCAGGGTGTGACATGGTTTTATTGTATTGTCGTATTGTTTTTTTTGTAGACATTGGGATTGTGGCTGATTAGGGGTGTCTAGCATAGGCTTGGTTGCCTGAGGCGGTTCTCAATCAGAGTCAGGTGATTCTCGTTGTCTCTGATTGGGAACCATATTTAGGTAGCCTGGGTTTCACTGTGGGTTTGTGGGTGATTGTTCCTGTCTCTGTGTTAGTTTTCACCAGACAGGCTGAATAGGTTTTCTCGTTCTGTTTGTTGTTTTTGTATATATATAGTTATTTCATGTATCGTCTATTCTTCATTAAAGAACATGAGTAACCACCACGCTGCATTTTGGTCCGACTCTCCTTCAACAGACGAACGCCGTTACAACTACAACATTCTATAACAGCCATGTTAGAACCCCATGAACATGACACTACAAAATTATTTTACAGCCATGTTAGAACCCCATTAACATGACACTACAAAATTATTTTACAGCCATGTTAGAACCCTATTAACATGACACTACAACATTCTATAGCAGCCATGTTAGAACCCCATTAACATGACACTGCAACATTCTATAGCAGCCATGTTAGTACCCCATTAACATGACACTACAACATTCTATAACAGCCATGTTAGAACCCCATTAACACGACACTACAACATTCTATAGCAGCCATGTTAGAACCCCAATAACACGACACTACAACATTCTATAGCAGCCATGTTAGAACCCCATTAACATGACACTGCAACATTCTATAGCAGCCATGTTAGTACCCCATTAACATGACACTACAACATTCTATAGCAGCCATGTTAGAACCCCAATAACATGACACTACAACATTCTATAACAGCCATTTTAGAACCCCATTCACATGACACTACAACATTCTATAGCAGCCATGTTAGAACCCCAATAACATGACACTACAACATTCTATAGCAGCCATGTTAGAACCCCATTAACATGACACTACAACATTCTATAGCAGCCATGTTAGAACCCCATTAACATGACACTACAACATTCTATAACAGCCATGTTAGAACCCCATTAACATGACACTACAACATTCTATAGCAGCCATGTTAGAACCCCATTAACATGACACTACAACATTCTATAACAGCCATGTTAGAACCCCATTAACATGACACTACAAAATTATTTTACAGCCATGTTAGAACCCCATTAACATGACACTACAACATTCTATAGCAGCCATGTTAGAACCCCACAACACTAAAACATTCTATAGCAGCCATGTTAGAACCCCAATAACATGACACTACAACCTTCTATAGCAGCCATGTTAGAACCCCATTAACATGACACTACAACATTCTATAACAGCCACGGTAGAACCCCATTAACATGACACTACAACATTCTATAGCAGCCACAGTAGAACCCCATTAACATGACAATACAACATTCTATAGCAGCCATGCTAGAACCCCATTAACATGACAATACAACATTCTATAGCAGCCATGTTACCTCACCATTAACACTGAACGGGGAATATTTCAACAATGATATGTCTGGAATTAGAACAATATAAAACATTCTAAAAGTTGGCCTAAAGCTTTGATCACACCGACAGAGTTGTTGCATTTTGATTCACAAGAATTACATTTCTTATGGAACTCTGTGTTTGTCCTCGCAGCATTGCGTTGCTGAGGCAGTTGCAGTGCGTTCTGCGTGGAGCATACATTGGATATATAGAATGTTGGATATATCAAACGTTGGATTTATAGAACGTTGGATTTATAGAACGTTGGATTTATAGAACGTTGGATTTATAGAACATTGGATTTATAGAATGTTGGATTTATAGAACGTTGGATTTATAGAACATTGGATTTATAGAACGTATGCATCAAACTGTATGCGTAGAAGGCTTGACAGAAATGGTAGCAGAAGGTAAATGTTGAACTTTTGTTGCACACATATGCAGATGAGGCTGCGTACTATTTTGAGCAAGGGTGCTGTCAGTGTGATAGAAGGGTGCTGTCAGTGTGATAGAAGGGTGCTGTCAGTGTGATAGAAGGGTGCTGTCAGTGTGATAGAAGGGTGCTGTCAGTGTGATAGAAGGGTGCTGTCAGTGTGATAGAAGGCTGCTGTCAGTGTGATAGAAGGGTGCTGTCAGTGTGATAGAAGGGTGCTGTCAGTGTGATAGAAGGGTGCTGTCAGTGTGATAGAAGGGTGCTGTCAGTGTGATAGAAGGGTGCTGTCAGTGTGATAGAAGGGTGCTGTCAGTGTGATAGAAGGGTGCTGTCAGTGTGATAGAAGGGTGCTGTCAGTGTGATAGAAGGGTGCTGTCAGTGTGATAGAAGGGAGCTGTCAGTGTGATAGAAGGGTGCTGTCAGTGTGATAGAAGGGTGCTGTCAGTGTGATAGAAGGGTGCTGTCAGTGTGATAGAAGGCTGCTGTCAGTGTGATAGAAGGGTGCTGTCAGTGTGATAGAAGGGTGCTGTCAGTGTGATAGAAGGGTGCTGTCAGTGTGATAGAAGGGTGCTGTCAGTGTGATAGAAGGGTGCTGTCAGTGTGATAGAAGGGTGCTGTCAGTGTGATAGAAGGGAGCTGTCAGTGTGATAGAAGGCTGCTGTCAGTGTGATAGAAGGGTGCTGTCAGTGTGATAGAAGGGTGCTGTCAGTGTGATAGAAGGGTGCTGTCAGTGTGATAGAAGGGAGCTGTCAGTGTGATAGAAGGCTGCTGTCAGTGTGATAGAAGGGTGCTGTCAGTGTGATAGAAGGGTGCTGTCAGTGTGATAGAAGGGTGCTGTCAGTGTGATAGAAGGGTGCTGTCAGTGTGATAGAAGGGTGCTGTCAGTGTGATAGAAGGGTGCTGTCAGTGTGATAGAAGGGTGCTGTCAGTGTGATAGAAGGGTGCTGTCAGTGTGATAGAAGGCTGCTGTCAGTGTGATAGAAGGGTGCTGTCAGTGTGATAGAAGGGTGCTGTCAGTGTGATAGAAGGGTGCTGTCAGTGTGATAGAAGGGTGCTGTCAGTGTGATAGAAGGGTGCTGTCAGTGTGATAGAAGGGTGCTGTCAGTGTGATAGAAGGGAGCTGTCAGTGTGATAGAAGGCTGCTGTCAGTGTGATAGAAGGGTGCTGTCAGTGTGATAGAAGGGTGCTGTCAGTGTGATAGAAGGGTGCTGTCAGTGTGATAGAAGGGTGCTGTCAGTGTGATAGAAGGGAGCTGTCAGTGTGATAGAAGGCTGCTGTCAGTGTGATAGAAGGGTGCTGTCAGTGTGATAGAAGGGTGCTGTCAGTGTGATAGAAGGGTGCTGTCAGTGTGATAGAAGGGTGCTGTCAGTGTGATAGAAGGGTGCTGTCAGTGTGATAGAAGGGTGCTGTCAGTGTGATAGAAGGGTGCTGTCAGTGTGATAGAAGGGTGCTGTCAGTGTGATAGAAGGGTGCTGTCAGTGTGATAGAAGGGTGCTGTCAGTGTGATAGAAGGCTGCTGTCAGTGTGATAGAAGGGTGCTGTCAGTGTGATAGAAGGGTGCTGTCAGTGTGATAGAAGGGTGCTGTCAGTGTGATAGAAGGGTGCTGTCAGTGTGATAGAAGGGTGCTGTCAGTGTGATAGAAGGGTGCTGTCAGTGTGATAGAAGGGAGCTGTCAGTGTGATAGAAGGGTGCTGTCAGTGTGATAGAAGGGTCAGGCTGGAGTTACACAAACACACTTTAACGCAACTATGGTTAACAGCAACTGAGATGGGGAACACTTTCTTTGGATGCTTTACAGACTATCCGTAGCATTTCAACTACCTATATACACCAACTCTGATCCTATCTCTAACACTAACCTTAAACATTACCCTAAGCCCTATTCTAAACCAGGGGTGGAGGTAAGCCGAAAAAGTCTAGTATGGAGTACCTGCAAAATGAATAGGTTGAGTACACCATACCGGTAATACATGAGCCTATCACAATAATTAAAACGAGGATTGCAAGAAAACTGTAGGCTATTAGACCATTTATCATTATCACATGTAAGTGATCACATGACAAAATGAGTGAATAAACTAGATGTTGGAACATTGCTGCTATAACAGCCTCCACTCCTCTAGGAAGGCTTTCCACTAGATGTTGGAACATTGCTGCTATAACAGCCTCCACTCCTCTAGGAAGGCTTTCCACTAGATGTTGGAACATTGCTGCTATAACAGCCTCCACTCCTCTAGGAAGGCTTTCCACTAGATGTTGGAACATTGCTGCTATAACAGCCTCCACTCCTCTAGGAATGCTTTCCACTAGATGTTGGAATATTGCTGCTATAACAGCCTCCACTCCTCTAGGAATGCTTTCCACTAGATGTTGGAACATTGCTGCTATAACAGCCTCCACTCCTCTAGGAAGGCTTTCCACTAGATGTTGGAACATTGCTGCTATAACGGCCTCCACTCCTCTAGGAAGGCTTTCCACTAGATGTTGGAACATTGCTGCTATACCAGCCTCCACTCCTCTAGGAAGGCTTTCCACTAGATTTTGGAGCATTGCTGCTATAACAGCCTCCACTCCTCTAGGAAGGCTTTCTGGCTCTGTGCAAGCCAGTCAAGTTCTTCCACACCGATCTCGACAAATCATTTCTCTATGGACCTCGCTTTGTGCACGGGGGCATTGCCATGTTGAAACAGAAAACGGCCTTCCCCAACCTTTGCCACAAAGTTGGAAGCATAGAATTTTCTAGAAATGTCATTGTATGCTGTATCATCAAGATTTATCTTCGCTGGAACTAAGGAGCCTAGCCTGAACCATGAAAAACAGCCCCAAGCCATTGTTACTCCTTCACCAAACTTCACAGTTGACACTATGCATTCGGGTAGGTAGCGTTCTCCTGGCATCCGCCAAACCCAGATATGTCCGTCGGACTGCCAGATGAAGTGTGATTTATCACTCCTGAGAAAGCGTTTCCACTGAGTTCATTGGCGTCAAGCTGTACACCAATCCAGCCGAAGCTTGGCATTGCACATGGTGATCTTAGGCTTGTGTGCGGCTGCTCGGCCGTGGAAACCCATTTCATGAAGCTCCTGACGAACAGTTCTTGTGCTGACGTTGCTTCCAGAGTGAGTTTGGAACTCGGTAGTGAGTGTTGCAACAGAGGACAGATGATTATTACGCACTTCAGCACTCGGCGGTCCCGTTCTGTGAGCTTGTGTGGCCTACCGCTTCGTGGCTGAGCAGGACAGAAATTTGTGAACACCTAAAGGAGGGTATTTTTCCAGGAACATGGGTTGTTTATAATTAAGGCCCTGTGTTTTGCGCCATCTTGTGACATAGCAATACGTTATCTGGTATTTTAAGCCTTATCCAGAAATGAGAATTACATCAAAAATAAAGCAATTCTCTGAGGATGGTGTTGGACCATCTGACATAAAAGTCGAAGGTTTTTCATCAAACTGCCCGTGCATTCATCTCCTCCCGACTCGAGTACTGCAGGTCATTACTGTCCTGCAATCATCTCCTCCCGACTCGAGTACTGCAGGTCATTACTGTCCTGCAATCATCTCCTCCCGACTCGAGTACTGCAAGTCATTACTGTCCTGCATTCATCTCCTCCCGACTCGAGTACTGCAGGTCATTACTGTCCTGCATTCATCTCCTCCCGACTCGAGTACTGCAGGTCATTACTGTCCTGCATTCATCTCCTCCCGACTCGAGTACTGCAAGTCATTACTGTCCTGCATTCATCTCCTCCCGACTCGAGTACTGCAGGTCATTACTGTCCTGCATTCATCTCCTCCCGACTCGAGTACTGCAGGTCATTACTGTCGTGCATTCATCTCCTCCCGACTCGAGTACTGCAGGTCATTACTATCCTGCAATCATCTCAGGTTCCCTCCATCTTGATCAGCTCCTGGAAGAGAATGGCTGGGACGGTGGTCCAGTAGAACCCATCTTGATCTGCTCCTGGAAGAGAATGGCTGGGATGGTGGTCCAGCAGAACCCGTCTTGATCAGTATTTTTCTGCCCGTCTGTAATGTTGGACTGTGGAAGGCACAACTCAACCAGGTTTTGTCTTTAATACTTATTATATTAATAGTACTGGGTGACCCATCTTCTCCACATTGGAACACATATTCACAGTGGGATATATACATTCCCCCCCATCCTCACTTGCGGACATTCACTCATCCCACTAACACCATAGTGTTCTCTGACCATTACTCTGGGTATAGCCTACCTCCATCTGGAGTGACACTCACAAAGAACAGCCCTACTTCTTCTTCATTTCTCATAAAAAAAACACAGACCAATGTCTAAAGACTGTTGACATCTAGTGGAAACCCTAGGAACTGCAGCCAGGTTCCTATTAAAATAGGGCTTTCAATAGAAACTTGATGAGAAATACTATGATTTTTTTTCTCCCCCTGGATGGTTTGTCCTTGGGGTTTCGCCAAATCAGTTCTGTTATACTCACATACAGTATTTTAACAGTTTTAGAAACTTTAGAGTGTTTTCTATCCAAATCTACCATTATTATATATGCATTATTATATGCATATAGTAGCTTCTGGGCCTGAGTAGCAGGCAGTTTACTTTGGGCACACTTTTCATCCAGATGTGAAAATACTCCCCGCTATCACTAAGAAGTTTTAATATATAAAGTAAAAGTATTAATTCATTCAAATTCCTTATATTACATTAAGCAAACCAGACGGCACGATTTTCTAGTTTTTTATTTATTTACGGATAGTCAGGAGCACACTCCAACACTCAGACATTAATTTACAAACAAATAATTTATGTTAAGTGAGTCTGCCAGATCAGAGGCAGTAAGGAGGACCAGGGATGTTCTCTTGCATGAACGAGTACTATTGGGTGTCAGGGAAAATGTATGGAGTAAAAAACACAGTATTTTCTTTAGGAATGTAGTGAAGTAAAAGCTGTCAAAAACATAAATAGTAAAGTAAAGTACAGATACTCTCAAAAACCACGTAAGTAGTACTTTACACCACTGGGTATCATAGCATGGTCAAATGTATGCGAGAACCTAATAGCATAAATCGTCTTTGACAATAAAATGTGCAAATGAAAGGGCGGCATGTAGCCTAACCTCGCTGCCAGACGCTCCTCTCCTCTGTTTCAACAACAAAACAAAAACAAAGGCACGGGGCGAGTAGTGTCGCTGTTTTCCCAAATGCTAATTCTATCGTTAAGACACTTGATGTAATTCATTCATTTTAGACCATTTTAAATCTACCAGAAGCCTGGGTTGTGTCACTAAAGCCCAGAGAGTCATGGATACGTGACGTACCACTACATAGCCTGGTCTCATAGACAACACTTAACATAGGACATTCAGCCTGGTCTCAGGCTAGACGTAAGATAGTACATTTAAATCCGGGACACTCAAATGAGTATGATATGTTACGTTTGGTATGGTTACATAAGACAGATGGTTACTTAAGGGAAAAACTTGATTTCGAATCTCATCACGGACAACTTCACTTAACCCTAACCCCACGCCCTAGTCTAGCTAACATTTTCCAGCTAACGGGTTAAAGGGTTACATAATAAACATAATAAAATGTAGGCTAAAGGACTTAAGGGCTGGTTGGTTATTCACATACCAGTAAATTATCAACCTCTAGTTTTCCAATAAATGTACCTTTTTTTTTTACATGCAGGGTGTCAAGCTCTGATGTATTTAATTTCAATATGCAGAATCTGACTTACTTTTAAGAAGGCACTAAGAGACAGACCATCTATTTTAAAGTGAATGTGTGTGGGCCCACTTCAACTGGACCCAAGGTTGTGACAATGTTACCCCACTGCTCATTACCCTTCCTGGAACCATCAGCAGGATGGGTTTATAACCAGGCTCATGCAACGCCTGCACCTGAAACACAAACATCAAAACACTACATTTCTGATCTTCACAGAGACTATAAAAATAAACCAGTGTTTGGATAAATGGGCTCTATAGAACCGTATGCTCCAACTGCAGGCTTATACAATCTGTTCAATGATGACAAAGATAATTTAAAGCTGTCCATCTGCCATTTGTTAAATACAATTATTTCATTTCATATAGACCTGGTGCGTTACTGTCACGCTTACTCCCGCTCTCTCTCCCTCTCTCCAGCGCAGGTCTACTAACCACTGACCCTGGCAACAGTCATTACGCACACCTGCTCCCCGTCATTACGCACACCTGGTCATCATTATCTCCTTGATTACTCCCCCGTTATTTAGCCCTCGGTAAACAACAGTCATTAGGGAGTATTGATTTCTCTCACGTTCTGGTCATATGCATTGAGTCATTATTAAACTGACCTTCTGCACCTGCTTCCTGACTCCCGGGGTATTACAGAATGTTACCTTGCAAGCAGCATAAACCCATCTTCCAGAAGGACAAGGAACAGGGTCATCTACAACACGACCATCTGGCTCAACTGGGTACCGCAATGGAGAGGGTCCTCCGTGTTCTCCACTGCCTCCACACCACCAGCGAGGCTCTCTATACCCCTATCAGAGGGCCTCTGTATTAGATGCTGTATTGTACGTTTTATCACAACACATTCTGGTAACATCAAATTAGAAATATTTTAATAAGAACATATTGAAACAACTCATCAAAAACTGCAGAGCCATCTAAAAACTGCAGAGCCATCTAAAAACCTCAGAGCCATCTAAAAACTGCAGAGCCATCTAAAAACCGCAGAGCCATCTAAAAACTGCAGAGCCATCTAAAAACTGCAGAGCCATCTAAAAACTGCAGAGCCATCTAAAAACCTCAGAGCCATCTAAAAACTGCAGAGCCATCTAAAAATGGCCGTCGTACACAAGCCTAAGATGACCATTCGCAATGCCAAAATGGTTTGTCGAGATCGGTTTGGAAGAACTTGATTGACCTTTTCAGAGCCCTGACCTCAACCCCATTGAACACCTTTAAGATGAATTGGAATGCTGGCTGCGAGCCAGGCCTAATCGCCCAACATCAGTGTCCGACTGCTTTGGTGTTTGCAGAGAACCAAAGGGTGTTGTCCAGGGTCACGCCCAGGTTCTTTGAACTCTGGGAGGGGGACACAGTGGAGTTGTCTACCATGATGGAGAGGTCTTGGAGTGGGCAGGCCTTCCCTGGGAGGAAGAGCAGCTCTGTCATGTCAAGGTTGAGCTTGAGGTGGTGGGCCGACATCCAACCTGAGATATCTGCCAGGTACGCAGAGATGCTTGTCGCCACCTGGGTGGGGAAAGGAGAAAAGTAGTTGAGTGTTGTCCGGCATAGCAATGATAGGAGAGACCATGTAAGGATATGACGGAGCGACTTGGTGTATAGAGAGAAGAGGAGAGGATCTTGAACCGAGCCCTGGGGGACGCCAGTAGGGAGAGTACGTTATGCAGACACAGATCCTCTCCACATCACCTGGTAGGAGCGGCCTGCCAGGAAGGATGCAATCCAAGATTATGCAGAGTCTGAGACACCCAGCCCTGAAGGTGGAGAGGAGGATCTGATAGAGCCTGAGACTCCCAGCCCTGAGAGGGTGGCGAGGAGGATCTGATACAGCCTGAGATTCCCAGCCCTGAGAGGCTGGCGAGGAGGATCTGATGGTTCATGGTGTCAAAGGAGGCAGAAAGATCTATGAGGATGAAAACAGAGGAGTGGGAGTTTGCATTGGCAGTGCGAAGATCCTCCGTGACACCGAGGAGAGTGGTCTCGATTGAGTGACCCATCTTGAAGCCTTACTGGTTAGGGTCAAAACGATTGTTCGGAGAGGGATGAGAGTTGATCGGAGACAGCACGCTCAAGTGTTTTGGAAAGAAAATAAGAGATACTGGTCTGTAGTTTTGACGTCAGATGAATCGAGTGTTAGTTTCTTGAGGCGGGGAGCAACTGGAGCCATTTTCTTAGGGAACGAAGCCAGTGGTCAGGGATGAGCTGATGAGTTGATGAGGAACGGGAGAAGGTCCGCAGACCTTCCCATTCGGGGCCGGACCTTACTAGTTGCAAGATTTCTTCTGGAGAGAGAGGGAGAAAGAGGTCAATGCATAGCGTAGTTCTGTGTGAGTGAGACCAGTGGACTCAATAGGCTGAGTAAATGAGCAGCGGATGTCATTACAAATATTTTCAAAGTGACAAAGTTGTCCGCAGAGATGGAAGAGGGAGGAGGTGGAGGATTAAGGAGGGATGAGAAGGTGGAAAATAGTTTCCTAGGTTAAGGCAGAAACTTGAAATTTAGAGTGGTAGAAAGTGGCTTTAGCAGTGGAAATAGAGGAAGAGAAGGTGGAAAGGAGGGTGTGAAAGGATGATAGGTCCTCCAGAAGTTTAGTTGTCCTCCATTTTCGCTCAGCTGCCCCATTCTGTAAGCTCGCAATGAGTCACTCAGCCATGGAGCAGGAGTTGAGGGAGGGATGAGTCGGCCTGGGAGGAAAGGGGGCCGTGCGAGTGCACACAGACACATAAAAAATGGATTCCACAAGATAATCTGAGTCTGGGGAAGTAGATCAAGGTCCTCATTGTCAAAATCCATAAAATGTAGAAAGCTAACTGGTTAATTACCCCCCCCCCCAAAAAAAGATATATATATATATTACTGTTGGGGCAATTCCCCCTCATAGCAAATACCTGGCAAAAAAATGTAAGCAATGGTCACATGACCTACATGCCCACGGAGCAGTCGCTAAGGGGCAGAGTAGTAAGTAATTGAACAGCTTGTTTTGAACAATATATTTTTGAAAACTGGAAAATGTACACTGTTACCTCACTTTTATTAGCATTTAAAACGAACCGTAAATAATGTAATAATATATATATATAAAACATTTGGGGGACCAATCGCAAGTGGGGAGTCGCCCCTAACACACTTATGAGCGAGCTGCTGCTGGTTCTCTGGGGTGATCCATGTCTCTGTCAGGGACTGAAGGACAGCATAGGCTGAGATGAACTTGGTGTTCTTGATCGCAGATCAGCAGTTACAGATCAGGATTTCCACATGGGTTGCGTGCCCAGGGTAAACTAAATTAGAAGGGTTTCAACAAAGAGGTGGGGAGCATCTGTAAAGTCTACAGACAGAGAAGTGGTATAGAACAGGTATAGAAAACACACACATAGTTGCGAAAGCTACAAAAGAGCAAAATTATATCATCAGAAAGTAACTAGGTAAGATACTCAAGTGAGAAAATGGTGTAGAGACCCTCTAATAACTCCCAAGAACAACTCAGCAGAACAGTCTTTGTTTTCGGCGAAAGCCATAGTTTTAGCCACGAGACGACGCTGACACGACCACCTCTTACAGCATACATCTTACACCTTTTCCACCAAGAAAACAGGGGAGACCGAAGTACCAATCCAGTTTGGCCATGTCCACTAAACTTCAGAACTGATCAGGTCTCCCTCAAAGAGTTCCTCTACTTCCAGCTCCCTCTCTTTCTACAGAGAGAGAGAGAGAGAGAGTGAGAGAAGGAGAGAGAGTGAGAGAGGAGAGAAGAGAGAGCGAGTGAGAGAGGAGAGAGAGAGAGAGAGAGAGTGAGAGAAGGAGAGAGAGAGAGAGAGAGAGAGAGAGAGAGAGACACTACCTAAAAGGAAGTGAGGGAGGAGGAGAGTGAGATAGAGGGGGGGGAGAGAGTGAGCGAGAGAGAAAGAGACTACCTAAAAGGAATCGATTCCTAAACCTTCCATAACAAAGCCATCACCTACAGAGAGATGAACCTGGAGAAGAGTCCCATAAGCAATCTGGTCCTGGGGCTCTGTTCACAAACACAAACAAAAGTTAAATTAATGATTACAATTTTGGACAGGTAACTTTAAAAAATGTAGAAAGTAACCCGCCCAACCCTGCACGCACACACACACACACACACACACACACACACACACACACACACACACACACAGAATGAATGGTCTGACGGTCTGAATATATGTTGAATCCCCCATGGGTGCTGTGGATGGATGAGGTAGAAGGGCTGACATTGGCCTAATAAATAGTGCTGAGGATTTGGGGCCTCCTGCCCTGAGATTGTATTAGGTCCTTCTGATGAATTGGGAACAAGGAGCAATCCTCGATCCACTCCAAACAGAGACTATAACTCATGGTGGAAAGAAAAGCTCTGTTTCTGTTTTTTAGGCTACTGGTTCATAAAACCTCCACCAATAGAATAGTAATAGGAAATCTTTAGAGTCTAGAATGTTTAGAATTCGAAATGTTTAGTATTTAGAGTCTTTGGAATTTAGAGTCTTTAGAATTTAGAGTCTTTAGAATTAAGAATCTTTAGCATTTATAGTCTTTAGGCTGCCGTTACTCAACGCAATTTGCACTCAACACAATGCCACAGATATCTCAAGTTTTGAGGGAGTGTGCAATTGGCACGCTGACTGCAAGATTGTCCACCAGAGCTGTTGCCAGATAATTTAATGTTCATTTCTCTACCATAAATAAATTGCCTTCAAAGTTGTTTTTGAGAAATTGGTAGTATGTCCAACCGGCCTCACAACCACAGACCACGTGTAACCACACCAGCCCAGGACCTCCACATCTGGCTTCTTCACCTGCGGGATGGTCTGAGAGAAACCACCCGGGATCGCAAACTCTGGGTTTCCACAACCGAAGAATTTCTGCACAAACTGTCAGAAACCATCTAAGGAAGACTCATCTGCGTGCTCACCGGAAACAGCAGAGGGAACACCCCCCTATCCACATCGATGGAACAGTAGTGGAGAGGGTAGTAAGTTTTAAGTTCCTCGGCGTACACATCACAGACAAACTGAATTGGTCCACCCACACAGACAGCATCGTGAAGAAGGCGCAGCAGCGCCTCTTCAACCTTAGGAGGCTGAAGAAATTCGGCTTGTCACCAAAAGCACTCACAAACTTCTACAGATGCACAATCGAGAGCATCCTGTCGGGCTGTATCACCGCCGGGTTGTGGGCGCCTGGTACGGCAACTGCTCCGCCCACAACCGTAAGGCTCTCCAGAGGGTAGTGAGGTCTGCACAACGCATCACCGGGGGCAAAATACCTGCCCTCCAGGACACCTACATCACCCGATGTCACAGGAAGGCCATAAGGATCATCAAGGACAACAACCACCCGAGCCACTGCCTGTTCACCCCGCTATCATCCAGAAGGTGAGGTCAGTACAGGTGCATCAAAGCTGGGACCGAGAGACTGAAAAACAGCTTCTATCTCAAGGCCATCAGACTGTTAAACAGCCACCACTAACATTGAGTGGCTGCTACCAACACACTGACTCAACTCCAGCCACTTTAATAATGGGAATTGATGGGAAATTGATGGGAAATGATGTAAAATATATCACTAGCCACTTTAAAACTTGTTAGGGCCGTGGTCCCGTGGTGGGAACATCAATCAGCGGAAATGTTCAAGAGCGCCACCTATAGTGGTTGATAAAACTCAAACTTTCATTAAAATGGACATACAATGTACTGAATTAAAGCTACACTCGTTGTGAATCTATCCACCAAGTCAGATTTGTGAAATGCTTTTCGGCAAAAGCATGAGAAGCTATTATCTGATAGCATGTATCCCCCAGAATACAGCAACGTCACCTAACGACAGATTTTGCGATAGCCGGGGGCTACTCAAAACGCAGAAATAAAATATAAAACATTCATTACCTTTGACGAGCTTCTTTCTTGGCACTCCTAGATGTCCCATAAACATCATTTTGGGTCTTTTTTCGATTAAATCGGTCCATATATAGCCTAGATATCGATCTATGAATACTGTGTGAACAACGGAAAAAAATAGCGTTTTCTAACGTAACGTCATTTTTTTAAATTAAAAAAGTTGACGATAAACTTTCACAAAACACTTCGAAATACTTTTGTAATGCAACTTTAGGTATTAGAACACGTTAATAAGCGATAAAATTAATCAGGAGGCGATGTAAATTCTATAGGTGTCCGTCTGGAAATAATGTCCGGAGAAATCTCAACCAAAACATCCGGTCGGAGACCGGAGGATATCGGCTCCCTTGTGTGGGTTTGACCAAGAAACAAAGCCGAAGCAAATGACAAGACTCTAGACATCGTGTGGAAGCTGTAGATACTGCAACCTCGACCTCATTTAATCCGGTTCACCTTTAACAATTTCCTGGAAGTGGCGCATGGATATTTATTTCCATTTTCAGTGATCAGATTTTCCTGCACTTTTCGATGAAACGCACGTTCTGTTATAGTCACAGCCTTGATAAACCCGTTTTAGAAACGTCTGAGTGTTTTCTATCCACACATACTAATCATATGCATATACTATATTCCTGGCATGAATAGCAGGGCGCTGAAATGTTGCGCGATTTTTAACAAAAAGCTGCGAAAATTCGCAGCTTCCCTAAGAGGTTTTAAACAATGCTACCTAATATAATGTTTACATACCCTACATTATTCATCTCATATGTATACGTATATACTGTACTCTATATAATCTACTGCATCCTTATGTAATACATGTATCACTAGCCACTTTAACTATGCCACTTTGTTTACATACTCATCTCATATGTATATACTGTACTCGATACCATCTACTGTATCTCGCCTATGCCACTCTGTACCATCACTCATTCATATATCTTTATGTACATATTCTTTATCCCCTTACACTTGTGTCTATAAGGTAGTAGTTTTGGAATTGTTAGCTAGATTACTTGTTGGTTATTACTGCATTGTCGGAACTAGAAGCACAAGCATTTCGCTACACTCACACTAACATCTGCTAACCATGTGTACGTGACAAATAACATTTGATTTGATTTGACCGTCCTTACCACGGTCTCGACCTGACTGCAGTTGTGGATCTTGGGATCAATTTCCTGGTGTAAATCTTTGGCTGAATACCAAATCACTCCCTTCCCCTCTACCCTCCACCATGTGCACAAGGGAGTGACAATTATGGAACGTGTTAATTAGACCCTCCAAGAACCACTATCGTTCGAGCAACGCTGCCGACATCAGAGGGGAGTGGATCCATAAGGCACTGCGTTTCTGAGTTTGTGCAAAATTACAGAAAATAATGGAGCCTAATTATATGCCACGTTTGTCAGATTTCAAGACGTTAAACTATCAAAATAAAGAAAGTTGCACCTGGCCTCACCTGGCCTGACCTGGACTCACCTGGCCTCACCTGGACTCACCTGGCCTCACCTGGACTCACCTGGCCTCACCTGGACTCACCTGGACTCACCTGGCCTCACCTGGACTCACCTGGCCTCACTTGGACTCACCTGGACTCACCTGGCCTCACCTGGACTCACCTGGACTCACCTGGCCTCACCTGGACTCCCCTGGCCTCACCTGGACTCACCTGGACTCACCTGGCCTCACCTGGACTCATCTGGACACACCTGGCCTCACCTGGACTCACCTGGCCTCACCTGGCCTCACCTGGACTCACCTGGACTCACCTGGCCTCACCTGGACTCACCTGGACTCACCTGGACTCACCTGGCCTCACCTGGACTCACCTGGACTCACCTGGCCTCACCTGGACTAACCTGGCCTCACCTGGCCTCACCTGGACTCACCTGGCCTCACCTGGACTCACCTGGCCTCACCTGGTCACCTGGACTCCATGTCACGTTCTGACCATAGTTCTTGTGTGTTTTCCTTGTTTTAGTGTTGGTCAGGACGTGAGCTGGGTGGGCATTCTATGTTGTGTGTCTAGTTTGTCTATTTCTATGTTTGGCCTGATATGGCTCTCAATCAGAGGCAGGCGTTGGTCATTGTCTCTGATTAGGAACCATATTTAAGTAGGTTGTTTTGTGTTGGGTTTTGTGCGTGGTTGTTTCCTGTCTCTGTGTTCTCTGCACCAGATAGGACTGTTTCGGGTTTTGCCACGTTTATTGTTTTGTAGTGTGTTCATGTTTGAGTTTCTCTTATTAAAAAACCATGGACACATACCAGCTGCGCATTGGTCCTCCGATCCTTCTCGCCTCTCCTCCTCAGACGAGGAAAACCCTTACACTTCATCTTAAACACTGTGTCTTTCTTCAGAGTTTCAACACTTGACACAACGTATAACAGATGAAATTACCTCTCAAATTAAATGTTTAACTGAGGTTTACACGTTGTAAAAATAACTTTCATTTTTGAATTTCATACTTGTTATGCTATTGAAAAGGTGGAACTTAAATTCCATCATTCTAGTCGTGATTGTGTCCCGAAGTTGATGGGTTTATTGATCCTCTGAGTTAATCATCAGCAATACAAGTGCTCTCTGAGTGAGTTGGTACGGGCGAGGGGAGGGCTTTATCTTGGCTCCTGGATATTACCTTAGTCTTTGGTTTACAAAGCAAAGGCAACCCAATTTGAAGAAGACAATGTTTTCTGATCATTGGCTGGTCACTCCTAACCCATAGGAATCAAATCAAACTTAATTTGTCGCATCGCACTGAATACAAGCGTAGACTTTATCGTCAAATGCTTACTTACAAGCCCTTAGCCAACACTGCAGTTCAAGAGTTAAGAAAATATTTACCAAATAGACTAAAATTTAAAAAAGTAATAATAAAAAGTAACACAATAAGAATAACAATAACGAGGCTCTATACAGGGGGCACCGGTACGAGGGTACAGGTTAGTTGAGGTCAAATGACCTCATTTGAGGTCATTTCTACAAAAAGGGAGAGGGGGGGGGTGTCAATGTAACTTGTCTAGTGGCGTTTTTATGAATTGTTCAGCGGTCTAATGGCTTGGGGGTAGAAGCTGTTGAGGAGCCTTTTGGTCCTAGACTTGGCGCTCCGGTACCGGCTTACTGTGCGGTAGAGAGAAAACAGTCTATAACTTGGGTGACTGGAGTCTCTGACAATCTTATGGGCTTTCCTCTGACACCGCCTATTGTATAGGTCCTGGGTGGCAGGAAGCTTGGCCTGGGTTGTTCACACTACCCTCTGTAGCAGTTGCCATACCAGGCGGTGATGCAACCAGTCAGGATGCTCTTGATGGTGCAGCTGTAGAACCTTTAGAGGATCTGGGGACCCATGCCAAATGTCTCCTGAAGCCAAACGACTCATACACCTGGGAATCGTCCAATCCTACAGAGTACCACCAGCTAGGGTTAGGACCAGCCAAACGACTCATACACCTGGGAATCATCCAATCCTACAGAGTACCACCAGCTAGGGTTAGGACCAGCCAAACGACTCATACACCTGGGAATCGTCCAATCCTACAGAGTACCACCAGCTAGGGTTAGGACCAGCCAAATGACTCATACACCTGGGAATCGTCCAACCATTCAGTCCTTCCCAGGTACAGGCCTATACTGTAGGAATTGAGTATCCTCCAACCACACAGTACAGATTACTCACAGCTATAGACTGACCAACCCTTCACCGACAATTACATAGGCCTTGCGTGCCAAACAACTCACACACAATAGTTAGGACTATAATCCTGGCCAAAACAGTCACACACAATAGTTAGGACTATAATCCTGGCCAAAACAGTCACACATAATAGTTAGGACTATAATCCTGGCCAAAACAGTTAAACACAATAGTTAGGACTATAATCCTGGCCAAACCAGTCACACAATAGTTAGGACTATAATCCTGGCCAAACCAGTCACACACAATAGTTAGGACTATAATCCTGGCCAAAACAGTCACACAATAGTTAGGACTATAATCCTGGCCAAACCACTCACACACAATAGTTAGGACTATAATCCTGGCCAAAACAGTCACACAATAGTTAGGACTATAATCCTGACCAAAACAGTCACACAATAGTTAGGACTATAATCCTGACCAAACCAGTCACACAATAGTTAGTACTATAATCCTGGCCAAACCAGTCACACATAACAGCAGGTTTGTTTGTGTGGATTTAGAAGGAGAGTTCTGGTTGGATCCTTTGCCAGCCTGCTCCAGCCTATATGTGTGTGTGTGTGTGTGTGTGTGTGTGCGTGTGTGTGTGTGTGTGTGTGTGTGTGTGTATGTGCGTGTGCGTGTGCATGTGCGTGTGTGTGTGCGTGTGTGTGTGTGTGCGTGTGTGTGTGCATGAATGGGTAGCTAGCTAGTCATTACTGTACTATAGTCGACTGGGTCATTGATGACTGACTGTGCCAGACAGCCTGATGCTGCCAAATCACCTATCTGCCTGATGCTGTCTGTTCACACAGAGATTAAACATGAAACAACCAGCTGTTTTTATTTGCGTTCGTTTCCCAGAGGATTATGTAGCAACAGTAGAAACATGCATCATTTAGACAAAAGTGTCTGTTGCTTCTGTGTCTGATTCTTATTCCTTATAAGCCAGACATGAACAACAACAACAAAAACACACATAAAAAAAATGATGTTTTATTGTCACATACATTGGATAGGTGGAGTGTAATGTGTTGTTTTACAGGGTAAAAGGCAGTCTGGCTCTCTTTTGAGGTCTGTCACGCCTGCTCCTGCTCTCCCTCTCTGGCTGCTCGAGGGCGCCAGGCTGCCCTTCAATACACACACCTGTCACCATCATTACGCGCATCAGGACTCACCTGGACTCACCTGGCCTCACCTGGCCTCATCTGGCCTCACCTGGACTCACCTGGCCTCACCTGGCCTCACTTGGACTCACCTGGCCTCACCTGGCCTCACCTGGACACACCTGGACTCACCTGGACTCACCTGGCCTCACCTGGACACACCTGGCCTCACCTGTCCTCACCTGGCCTCACCTGGACTCACCTGGACACCTTCACTTTGTTATCTGTCTGTTCCTCAGTTATTTCCCTGTGTCAGCATTAATGTCTGTATGTTTTCCCCCTGTCCAGACCCTGTCTGTATTCTATTCCTGTCCGTTCCTCATTTAAATGTTCACTTCCTGTCCGTGCCTAATTTAAATGTTCACTTCCTGTCCGTGCTTCATTTAAATGTTCATTTCCTGTCCGTGCTTCATTTAAATGTTCACTTCCTGTCCGTGCTTCATTTAAATGTTCACTTCCTGTCCGTGCTTCATTTAAAATGTTCACTGCCTATCCGTGCTTCTCGTCTCCAGTGTCTGTCCTCACAAGGTCCTTACTACTGAATAGTGTTGGTTCCACGGGTGTAGGAGTCCAAATCAGAATACTAGAAGAGATGGTGACCCGCACGTATAGCTTTTAGGTGGCAGGTAGCCTAGTAGTTAAGAGAGCCTGTAACCGAACGGTCCCTGGTTCGAATCCCAGAGTCGACTAAGTGAATGATCTGTCGGTGTGTGCGTGCAGTGCATGTGTGTGACAACCAAAACAAAACCCATCTTGCAGGAGACAGATTGTGACTGTCCAAAATTGTAATCAGTAAAGTAACTTTTGGATTATCCGAACTCAGTAACGTAATCTGATTACTTGCAATTACTTTTTTGATTACTTTAAACTTTACGAGGCATTACAAGCAGACAAAAATGATCCATCAAACAGATCATAGCGGTCTCTGATTGGTGGTCATCATGTGATGTGTCATCATAGTGGTCTCTGATTGGTGGTCATCATGTGATGTGTCATCATAGTGCTCTCTGATTGGTGGTTATCATGTGATGTGTCATCATAGTGGTCTATGATTGGTGGTCATCATGTGATGTGTCATCATAGTAGTCTCTGATTGGTGGTTATCATGTGATGTGTCATCATAGTGGTCTATGATTGGTGGTCATCATGTGATGTGTCATCATAGTGGTCTATGATTGGTGGTCATCATGTGATGTGTCATCATAGTGGTCTCTGATTGGTGGTCATCATGTGATGTGTCATCATAGTAGTCTCTGATTGGTGGTCATCATGTGATGTGTCATCATAGTGCTCTCTGATTGGTGGTTATCATGTGATGTGTCATCATAGTGGTCTATGATTGGTGGTCATCATGTGATGTGTCATCATAGTGGTCTATGATTGGTGGTCATCATGTGATGTGTCATCATAGTGGTCTATGATTGGTGGTTATCATGTGATGTGTCATCATAGTGGTCTATGATTGGTGGTCATCATGTGATGTGTCATCATAGTGGTCTCTGATTGGTGGTCATCATGTGATGTGTCATCATAGTGGTCTCTGATTGGTGGTCATCATGTGATGTGTCATCATAGTGGTCTCTGATTGGTGGTCATCATGTGATGTGTCATCATAGTGGTCTCTGATTGGTTGTCATTATGTGATGTGTCATCATAGTGGTCTCTGATTGGTGGTCATTATGTGATGTGTCATCATAGTGGTCTCTGATTGGTGGTCATTATGTGATGTGTCATCATAGTGGTCTCTGATTGGTGGTTATTATGTGATGTGTCATCATAGTGGTCTCTGATTGGTTGTCATCATGTGATGTGTCATCATAGTGGTCTCTGATTGGTTGTCAGACTCACTCAGGTGGAACAAACTTTTTTTTCAATGCTGTATTGAATGTCATTGAGAAAACAGAAAAGTGTCATTTTTTTTCAAAATCGTTCCTGAATCCTGTAATGTGATTACCATAGTTTTCATGGTAACTGAGTACATTTACAGTTTTTATTTTTGTTATGTTTGTTATCTGATTACATCCCCAACCCTCTTTTGAAGGGGAGAGGTGATGATCAGGACAGGTGTGCAGATTACTGATGGGATACAGGTGCGGGTGAACATCGATCTCCCAACAAGCTAATTCGCCCGGCAACCAGACAGGGTGCGTTCCAGGACACCGGAAACACACTCCAGGACAGAAACACAGGCAAACACAGACTCAGGAAGCGGGATTCGTGACAAGTATAGATATGCTTAGCCTGTAGTATAGATATGCTTAGCCTGTAGTATAGATATACTTAGCCTGTAGTATAGATATGCTTAGCTTGTAGTATAGATATGCTTAGCTTGTAGTATAGATATGCTTAGCCTGTAGTATAGATATGCTTAGCCTATAGTATAGATATGCTTAGCCTGTAGTATAGATATGCTTAGCCTGTAGTATAGATATGCTTAGCCTGTAGTATAGATATGCCTATAGTATAGATATGCTTAGCCTGTAGTATAGATATGCTTAGCCTGTAGTATAGATATGCTTAGCCTGTAGTATAGATATGCTTAGCCTGTAGTATAGATATGCCTATAGTATAGATATGCTTAGCCTGTAGTATAGATATGCTTAGCCTGTAGTATAGATATGCTTAGCCTGTAGTATAGATATGCTTAGCCTGTAGTATAGATATGCTTAGCTTGTAGTATATATATACTTAGCCTGTAGTATAGATATGCTTAGCCTGTAGTATAGATATGCTTAGCCTGTAGTATAGATATGATTAGCCTGTAGTATATATATACTTAGCCTGTAGTTTAGATATACTTAGTCTGTAGTATAGCTATGCTTAGCCTGTAGTATAGATATGCTTAGCCTGTAGTATATATATACTTAGCCTGTAGTATAGATATGCTTAGTCTGTAGTATAGCTATGCTTAGCCTGTAGTATAGATATACTTAGCCTGTAGTATAGATATGCTTAGTCTGTAGTATAGATATGCTTAGCTTATAGTATAGATATGCTTAGTCTGTAGTATAGCTATGCTTAGCCTGTAGTATATATATATGCTTAGCCTGTAGTATAGATATGATTAGCCTGTAGTATATATATACTTAGCCTGTAGTATAGACATGCTTAGCCTATAGTATATATATGGTTAGCCTGTAGTATAGATATGCTTAGCTTGTAGTATAGATATGCTTAGCTTGTAGTATAGATATGCTTAGCCTGTAGTATATATATACTTAGCCTGTAGTATAGATATGCTTAGCCTGTAGTATATATATGCTTAGCCTGTAGTATATATATGCTTAGCCTGTAGTATAGATATGCGTAGCCTGTAGTATAGACATGCTTAGCCTGTAGTATATATATATGCTTAGCCTGTAGTATATATATGCTTAGCCTGTAGTATAGATATGCTTAGCTTGTAGTATAGATATGCTTAGCTTGTAGTATAGATATGCTTAGCCTGTAGTATATATATATACTTAGACTGTAGTATAGATATGCGTAGACTGTAGTATAGATATGCTTAGCCTGTAGTATAGATATGATTAGCCTGTAGTATAGATATGATTAGTCTGTAGTATAAAAATACTTAGCCTGTAGTATAGATATGATTAGCCTGTAGTATAGATATGCTTAGTCTGTAGTATAGCTATGCTTAGCCTGTAGTATAGATATACTTAGCCTGTAGTATAGATATGCTTAGCCTGTAGTATAGATATGCTTAGCCTGTAGTATAGATATGCTTACCCTATAGTATAGATATTCTTAGTCTGTAGTATAGCTATGCTTAGCCTGTAGTATATATATACTTAGCCTGTAGTATAGATATGATTAGCCTGTAGTATATATATACTTAGCCTGTAGTATAGATATGCTTAGCCTGTAGTATATATATGCTTAGCCTGTAGTATATATATGCTTAGCCTGTAGTATAGATATGCTTAGCTTGTAGTATAGATATGCTTAGCTTGTAGTATAGATATGCTTAGCCTGTAGTATATATATACTTAGCCTGTAGTATATATATGCTTAGCCTGTAGTATAGATATACTTAGCCTGTAGTATAGATAGACCTGAATCCAATCGAGAATCTGTGGAATGAACTGAAAACTGCTGTTCACAAATGCTCTCCATCCAACCTCACTGAGCTCGAGCTGTTTTGCAAGGAGGAATGGGAAAAAATTTCAGTCTCTCGATGTGCAAAACTGATAGAGACATACCCCAAGCGACTTACAGCTGTAATCGCAGCAAAAGGTGGCGCTACAAAGTATTAACTTAAGGGGGCTGAATAATTTTGCACGCCCAATTTTTCAGTTTTTGATTTGTTAAAAAAGTTTGAAATATCCAATAAATGTCGTTCCACTTCATGATTGTGTCCCACTTGTTGTTGATTCTTCACAAAAAAATACAGTTTTATATCTTTATGTTTGAAGCCTGAAATGTGGCAAAAGGTCGCAAAGTTCAAGGGGGCCGAATACTTTCGCAAGGCACTGTATGTATTCCCAGTCATGTGAAGTCCATAGATTAGAACCTAATGAATTAATTTACATTGATTTCCTTAGATGAACTATAACTGGCGTTCATGGCGTTCACGTTTTTTAAATTTACCCAATGTTCACGGGTCTGATGGACCCACAACATTATATTCCCCCAATGTTCACAGGTCTGATGGACCCACAACATTATATTCCCCCAATGTTCACCGGTCTGATGGACCAACAACATTATATTCCCCCAACGTTCACAGGTCTGATGGACCCACAACATTATACTCCCCCAATGTTCATGGGTCTGATGGACCCACAACATTATATTCCCCCAATGCTCACAGGTCTGATGGACCCACAACATTATATTCCCCCAATGTTCACAGGTCTGATGGACCCACAACATTATATTCCCCCAAAATACACTGGTCTGATGGACCCACAACATTTTATTCCCCCAATGTTCACGGGTCTGATGGACCCACAACATTATATTCCCCCAATGTTCACAGGTCTGATGGACCCACAACATTATATTCCCCCAATGTTCACTGGTCTGATGGACCCACAACATTATATTCCCCCAACGTTCACTGGTCTGATGGACCCACAACATTATATTCCCCCAACGTTCACGGGTCTGATGGACCCACAACATTATATTCCCCCAACGTTCACAGGTCTGATGGACCCACAACATTATATTCCCCCAACGTTCACAGGTCTGATGGACCCACAACATTATATTCCCCCAACGTTCACAGGTCTGATGGACCCACAACATTATATTCCCCCAACGTTCACAGGTCTGATGGACCCACAACATTATATTCCCCCAACGTTCACAGGTCTGATGGACCCACAACATTATATTCCCCCAATGTTCACAGGTCTGATGGACCCACAACATTATATTCCCCCAACGTTCACAGGTCTGATGGACCCACAACATTATACTCCCCCAACGTTCACAGGTCTGATGGACCCACAACATTATATTCCCCCAATGTTCACAGGTCTGATGGACCCACAACATTATATTCCCCCAACGTTCACAGGTCTGATGGACCCACAACATTATTGGGTTTTAAAACAATACAGCCATAACAATTTACATAAAAATACATAATTTATTAGATGTTGATTTACATCAATTAAAAGTAGTATAGACAGCATACATGGTTAATATTTGTCATTTACCTCTGCTAGATCACATACAGTATATTGATAAAAGCTCAATATTCTCTATATTTTTTAAATTATAATTATCATCAAGACATGGGTGGAATAAACCATGTTTATCTTGAACAAATATAAATTAAACAATGTTTTCATCACTATTGATGTGTATTGCTTTGATCTGAAAAAAACTGGAAGAAAATGTTTACATACTGTATTTTATGGAAATGATAAATGAACCCCATTGATCACGAATTCCTCCTGAATCCTCTTGACGATGGCTGCAGAAGCTGGAGTCCTTGGGATATGTTGCCTCCTCTGGATTTGAGGTCATACCAATGCCTTACCCAGCTCCTCTAGAAAGAGACATCTCCTCTGGAGTTGAGGTCATACCAAAGCCTTACCCAGCTCCTCGAGAAAGAGCCGTCTCCTCTTGAGCTTCAATCTGTTACAATCTGGGTTCAACACCATCCAGATGACAAACACATTGTACACCAAGATGTCCAAGAAGAATATCACAAGATGCCAGTGTAGGGTTCTTATTTAGCAGCGGTAGCCAGTCACCAGCTTGTCTAAATTGTCCACTGCTCCTTTTGTGGCATTGTAATCCATTATGATTTCTGGTTTTGGATGTTCCTGGCCACAGATTCTCCCATCCCTGTGCAGCGTACTCATGAGTACCACATGTTTGTCTTTCTTTGGCACATAGGACACTAGGGACGTGTCGGCAGTGAACACAAACTTAGAGGAATTGAAAGGCCTGTTCCGCGTATTCAACAGCTGAGTTGGGAGCTCTGGCTTGTTTTTTCATACTGTTCCTATCATCATCAGCTTCCTCTTGAGGAGCTCCTGTCCCAGCTTGTGCGAAGTAAAAAAGTTATTGCTTGTGATGTTGTGGCCACAGAGTCCCTGTGTCACGTCCAGCACAATAGCATCCTTTGGTTCTTCTCAGGGGCTCCTCCATCTGGCTTCCCTGTATACACTTGCGAGATCCACGCATATGATGAAGAAGCATCACAGGCAGCCCAGATCTTGATTCCATATTTTGTGGGTTTAGACGGTATGTACTGCCTGAAGGGGCAGCGGCCCCTAAATGGCATAACAGGGGAAGGCGGTCCACCCACTTGTCCCACTCTACTCCACTCCACTCCACGCCACGCCACTCCACTCTACTCTAAACTACTCTACTCTACTCTACTCTAAACAACTCCACTCCACTCTACTCTACTCTACTCTACTCTACACTACTCTACTCTACTCTACTCTACTCTACTCTACTCTACTCTACTCTAAACTACTCTACTCTACTCTACTCTACTCTACTCTCTACTCTACTCTACTCTACTCTACTCTACTCCACTCTACTCTACTCTATTCTAGTCTGCTGTACTCTACTCTACTCCACTCTAAACTACTCTACTCTACTCAACTCTACTCTACTCCATTCTGCACTATTCTACTCTACTCTAAACGACTCTACTCCATTCTGGACTACTCTACTCTACTCTGCTCTATTCTACTCTACTCTAAACTACTCTACTCTAAACTACTCTACTCTAAACTACTGTACTGTACTCTACACTACCCTACTCTATTCTACTCTGCTTTACTCTACTGTACTGACTCTAATGAACTCTTCTCTATCAACTCTACCCTACCATCTACTCTACTCTACCCTTCTCTACCCTCTACTCTACCATACTCTACCCTCTACTCTAACCTGCTCCACCCTCTACAAAACTCTACCCTCTATTCTTCTCTATTATAATGTACTCTACTCTACTCTACCCTTCTCTACCCTCTACTCTACCCTTCTCTACCCTCTACTCTACACTACTGTACCCTCTACTCTAACCTGCTCTACCCTCTACAAAACTCTACCCTCTATTCTACTCTATTATAATGTACTCTACTCTACCCTCTACTCTACCCTCTATTCTACTCTATTATAATGTACTCTACCCTCTACTCTACCCTCTTCTCTACTCTAAACTACTCTACTCAACTGTATTGAACTCTCCTCTTCTCTGCTCTACTCTACTTTAAACTACTCCACTCAAAACTACTCTAAACTACTATACTCTATTACATTCTATTCTACTCTACTCTACTCTGCTTTACTCTGCTGTACTAAACTATGCTGAACTCCACTGTACTGTACTGTAATGTACTGAACTCTACTGTACTCTACTGTACTGTAATGAACTCTACTCTCCTCTGCTCTCCTCTACTGTACTCTAATGTACTCTAATCTACATTACTTTATTATATTGTACTCTACTAAACTCTACTCGACTACTGTACTCTACTCTGTTCTACTGTACTCAACTCTACTCAACTCTACTGAACTCTACTCTACTGTACTGTACTCTACTCAACTCTACTCTGCTCTACTCTGCTCTACTGTACTGTACTGAACTATACTCCAATGTGTTGTATTGTACTGTACTGAACTATACTCTAATGTATTGTATTGTACTGTACTGAACTGTAGTGTACTGAACTATACTCTAATGTGTTGTATTGTACTGTACTGCACTCTACTGAACTCTACTCTGCTCTACTGTACTGTACTGCATTGTACTGTACTGAACTATACTCTAATGTGTTGTATTGTACTGTACTGAACTATACTCTAATGTGTTGTATTGTACTGCACTGAACTATACTCTAATGTGTTGTATTGTACTGTACTGCACTCTACTGAACTCTACTCTGCTCTACTGTACTGTACTGCATTGTACTGTACTGAACTATACTCCAATGTGTTGTATTGTACTGTACTGTACTCAGCTGTGCTCTGCTGAGCTGAGATGTCCAAACTTGAGAAACATGAGGAGAATGATATTAATATTCATAATTATCCATTTCTGTGTAGTACAGATCAGGGTCCCATGATATAACTCTGTTATTGATTGTAAATCCACTTCCCTTACTGTAGTTCAATACCCAAAATAGATTTCTTCAAGCAAGGGTTTGTTTGCCCTCCATTCACATTCTCTCCATTCATTCTGTCCATTCTCCATCCATGTCACGCCTGGCCATAGGCAGGCTTTTTATTCTCTATTTTGGTTTGGTCCGGGTGTGATTAGAGTGGGCGTTCTATGTTCTTTTTTCTATGTTTTTGTATTTCTTTGTTTTATGGCCTGGTATGGTTCCCAATCAGGGACAGCTGTCTGTCATTGTCTCTGATTGAGAACCATACTTAGGTAGCTCTTGCCCACCTGTGTTTTGTGGGTAGTTGTTTTCTCTTTTGTGTGAGTACCTAACAGAACTGTTGAGTTTTTGGTCCACTTTTGTTTCAGTGTTCAGGTTACAATAAACATCATGAACACGTACCACCCTGCACCTTGGTCCTCCACTCCTTCCAACAGCCGTTACACTCCATCTGTTCTCTCTCTCTCCATCTGTTCTCTCTCTCTCCATCTGTTCTCTCTCTCTCCATCTGTTCTCTCTCTCCATCTGTTCTCTCCATCTGTTCTCTCTCTCCATCTGTTCTCTCCATCAGTTCTCTCTCTCCATCTGTTCTCTCTCTCCATCTGTTCTCTCTCTCCATCTGTTCTCTCCATCTGTTCTCTCTCTCTCCATCTGTTATCTCTCTCTCCATCTGTTCTCTCCATCTGTTCTCTCTCTCCATCTGTTCTCTCTCTCCATCTGTTCTCTCCATCTGTTCTCTCTCCATTCATTCTCTCCATCTGTTCTCTCTCTCCATTCATTCTCTCCATCTGTTCTCTCTCTCCATCTGTTCTCTCCATTTGTTTTCTCCATCTGTTCTCTCTCTCCATTCATTCTCTCCATCTGTTCTCTCTCTCCATTCATTCTCTCCATCTGTTCTCTCTCTCCATCTGTTCTCTCTCTCCATCTGTTCTCTCCATCTGTTCTCTCTCTCCATCTGTTCTCTCCATCTGTTCTCTCTCTCCATCTGTTCTCTCTCTCCATCTGTTCTCTCTCTCCATCTGTTCTCTCTCTCCATCTGTCCTCTCTCTCCATCTGTTCTCTCTCCCCATCTGTTCTCTCTCTCCATCTGTTCTCTCCATCTGTTCTCTCTCTCCATCTGTTCTCTCTCTCCATCTGTTCTCTCCATCTGTTCTCTCTCTCCATTTGTTCTCTCTCTCCATCTGTTCTCTCCATCTGTTCTCTCTCTCCATTCATTCTCTCCATCTGTTCTCTCTCTCTCCATCTGTTCTCTCTCTCCATCTGTTCTCTCCATCTGTTCTCTCTCTCCATCTGTTCTCTCTCTCCATCTGTTCTCTCTCCCCATCTGTTCTCTCTCTCCATCTGTTCTCTCCATCTGTTCTCTCTCTCCATCTGTTCTCTCTCTCCATCTATTCTCTCCATCTGTTCTCTCTCTCCATTTGTTCTCTCTCTCCATCTGTTCTCTCCATCTGTTCTCTCTCTCCATTCATTCTCTCCATCTGTTCCCTCTCTCCATTCATTCTCTCCATCTGTTCTCTCTCTCTGCATTCATTCTCTCCATCTGTTCTCTCTCTCCATTCATTCTCTCCATCTGTTCTCTCTCTCCATTCATTCTCTCCATCTGTTCTCTCTCTCTATTCATTCTCTCCATCTGTTCTCTCTCTCTCTATTCATTCTCTCCATCTGTTCTCTCACTCCATCCGTTCTCTCCATCTGTTCTCTCTCTCTCCATTCATTCTCTCCATATGTTCTCTCTCTCCATTCATTCTCTCCATCTGTTCTCTCTCTCTGCATTCATTCTCTCCATCTGCAGAGCCCCCACACCACTAGAGGGATATCTTCAACCACCAACTTACCATCCCGAGACAAGGCCGAGTATAGCCCACAAAGATCTCCGCCACGGCACAACCCAAGGGGGGGAGCCAACGCAGACAGGAAGATCACGTCAGTGTCTCAACACACTCAATTGACACACCCCTCCTAGGGACGGCATGGACGAGCACCAGTAAGCCAGTGTCTCAGCCCCTGTAATAGGGTTAGAGGCAGAGAATCCCAGTGGAGAGAGGGGAACCGGCCATGCAGAGACAGAAAGGGCGGTTCGTTGCTCCAGAGCCTTTCCGTTCACCTTCACACTCCTGGGCCAGACTACACTCAATCATATGACCCACTGAAGAGATTAGTTTTCAGTAAACACTTAAAGGTTGAGACCGAGTCTGCGTCTTGCACATGGGTAGGCAGACCGTTCCATAAAAATGGGGCTCTATAGGAGAAAGCCCTGCCTCCAGCTGTTTGCTTAGAAATTATAGTGACAATTAGGAGGCCTGCGCCTTGCGACCGTAGTGTACGTGTAGGTATGTACGGCAAGACCAAGTCGGAAAGATAGGTAGGAGCAAGCCCATGTAATGCTTTCTAGGTTAGCAGTGAAACAGCCCTTGCCTTGACAGGAAGCCAGTGTAGAGAGGCTAGCACTGGAGTAATATGATCAAATTGTTTGGTTCTAGTCAGGATTCTAGCAGCCGTATTTAGCACTAACTGAAGATTATTTAGTGCTTTATCTGGGTAGCCGGAAAGTAGAGCATTGCAGTAGTCTAACCTAGAAGTAACAAAAGCATAGATTAATTTTTCTGCATAATTTTTGGACAGAAAGTTTCTGATTTTTGCAATGTTACGTAGATGGGAAAAAAGCTGTCCTTGAAAAAGTCTTGATATGTTCGTCAAAAGAAAGATCAGGGTCCAGAGTAACGCCGAGGTCCTTCACAGTTTTATTTGAGATGATTTGAGTTCTCTTTGTTTCTTGGGACCTAGAACTCTGTTTTGTCCGAGTTTAAAAGTTGAACATTTGCCACCATCCACTTCCTTCCGTCTGAAACACAGGCTTCTAGCGAGGGCAAATTTGGGGCTTCACCATGTTTCATTGAAATGTACAGCTGTGTGTCATCCACATAGCAGTGAAAGTTAACATTATGTTTTCGAATGACATCCCCAAGAGGTCAAATATATAATGAAAACAATAGTGGTCCTAAAACGAAACTTGAGGAACACCGAAATTTACACTTGATTTGTCGGAGGACAAACCATTCACAGAGACAAACTGATATCTTTCCGACAGATAAGATCTAAACCAGGCCAGAACTTGTCCGTGTAGACCAATTTGGGTTTCCAATCTCTCCAGAAGAATGTGGTGATAGATGGTATCAAAAGCAGCACTAAGGTCTAGGAGCACGAGGACAGAAGCAGAGCCTCGGTCTGACGCCTTTAAAAGGTAATTTACCACCTTCAAAAGTGCAGTCTCAGTGCTATGGTGGGGTCTAAAAGCAGACTGAAGCATTTCGTATGCAGTGTTTGTCTTCGGGAAGGCAGTGAATTGCTTTGCAATAGCTTTTTTCCAAAATTTCCGAGAGGAATGGAAGATTCGATATAGGCCGATAGTTTTTTATATTTTCTGGGTCAAGGTTTGGCTTTTTCAAGAGAGGCTTTATTACTGCCACTTTTAGTGCGTCTGGTACACATCCGGTGGATAGAGAGCCGTTTATTATGTTCAACATAGGAGGGCCAAGCACAGGAAGCAGCTCCTTCAGTGGTTTAGTTGGAATAGGGTCCAGCATGCAGGTTGAAGGTTGAGAGGCTAAGATTATTTTCATAATTGTGTCAAGAGATATAGACCTAAAACACTTGAGTGTCTCTCTTGATCCTAGGTCCTGGCAGAGTTGTGCAGACTCAGGACAACTGAGCTCTGGAGGAATACGAAGATTTAAAGAGGAGTCCGTAATTTGCTTTCTAATGATCATGATCTTTTCCTCAAAGAAGTACATGAATTTATCACTGCTGAAGTGAAGTTTATTGATGCTGAAGTGAAAGCCATCCTCTCTTGCAGAATGCTGCTTTTTAGTTAGCTTTGCGACAGTATCAAAAAGACATTTCGGATTGTTCTTATATTCCTTGATTAAGTTGTAAGAATAGGATGATCGAGCAGCAGTAAGGGCTCTTCGGTACTGCACGGTACTGTCTTAGCAAGCCAGTTGAAAGACTTCCAGTTTGGTGTGGCGCCATTTCCGTTGCAATTTTCTGGAAGCTTGCTTCAGAGCTCGGGTGTTTTCTATATACCAGGGAGCTAGTTTCTCATTACGTTTTTAGTTTTTAGGGGTGCAACTGCATCTAGGATCTTGCGCAAGGTTAAATTGAGTTCCTGATTTTTGTCCTCTGACGTCCTTGGGTAGGCAGAGGGAGTCTGGAAGGGATTCAAGGAATCTTTGTGTTGTCTGAGAATTTATAGCACTCCTTGGTTGGGGTCTGAGCAGATTATTCGTGGTGATTGCAAACGTAATATAATAGTGCTCCGATAGTCCAGGATTATGAGGAAAAACATTAAGATCCACAACATTTATTCCATGGGACAAAACTAGGTCCAGAGTAGGACTGTGACAGTGAGTAGGTCCAGAGACATTTTGGACAAAACCCACTGAGTTGATGATGGCTCCGAAAGCCTTTTGGAGTGGGTAGGTGGACTTTTCCATGTGAATATTAAACTCACCCAAAAATTTGAATATTATCTGCCATGACTACAAGGTCCGATAGGAATTCAGGGAACTCAGTGAGGAACGCTGTTTAAGGCCCAGGAGGCCTGTAAACAGTAGCTATAAAAAGTGATTGAGTAGGCTGCATAGATTTCATGACTAGAAGGTCAAAAGACGAAAACTTTAAATTTGAAATTTGCTGTCGTAAATGTTAGCAACACCTCCGCCTTTGCGGGGTGCATGGGGGATATGGTCACTAGTGTAACCAGGAGGTGAGACCTCATTTCACACAATAATCATCAGGCTTAAGCCATGTTTCAGTCAGGCCAATCACATCAAGATTATGATCAGTGATTAGTTCATTGACTATAACTGACTTGGAAGTGAGGGATCTAACATTAAGTAGTCCTATTTTGAGATGTGAGGTATCACAATCTCTTTCAATAATGACAGGAATGGAGGTCTTTATCCTAGTTTTGCCCAACCTAGGTCGAGGCACAGACACGGTCTCAATGGGAATAGCTGAGCTGACTACACTGACTATGCTAGTGGCAGACTCCACTAAGCTGGCAGGCTGGCTAACAGCCTGCTGCCTGGCCTGCACCCTATTTCATTGTGGAGCTATAGGAGTTAGAGCCCTGTCTATGTTGGTAGATAAGATGAGAGCACCCCTCCAGCTAGGATGGAGTCCGTCACTCCTCAGCAGGTCAGGCTTGGTCCTCTTTGTGGGTGAGTCCCAGAAAGAGGGCCAATTATCTACAAATTCAATCTTTTGGGAGGGGCAGAAAACAGTTTTCAACCAGCGATTGAGTTGTGAGACTCTGCTGTAGAGCTCATCACTCCCCTAACTGGGAGGGGGCCAGAGACAATTACTCGATGCCGACACATCTTTCTAGCTGATTTACACGCTGAAGCTATGTTGCGCTTGTTGACCTCTGACTGTTTCATCCTAACATTGTTGGTGCCGACGTGGATAACAATATCTCTATACTCTCTACACTCGCCAGTTTTAGCTTTAGCCAGCACCATCTTCAGATTAGCCTTAACGTCGGTTGCCCTGCCCCCTGGTAAACCGTGTATGATTGCTGGATGATTCGTTTTAAGTCTAATACTGCGGGTAATGGAGTCACCAATGACTAGGGTTTTCAATTTGTCAAAGCTAATGGTGGGAAGCTACGGCGTCTCAGACCCCGTAATGGGAGGAGTAGAGACAAGAGAAGGCTCGGCCACAGACTCCGACTCGCTGCTTAACCTCTCTAGGGTATGAGGGACGCTAGGGTATGTGGGACATAGGTTTAAAGATTAACTTCTTGTTAATCCAACCACAGTGTCAGATTTATAAAATTATTTTCGGCGAAAGCATACCTAGCCCATATCATATCTTCTGGGCCAGAGCAGCAGGTAGTTTCATTTGGGCATGCTTTTCATCCAAAATTACAAATGCTGCCCCCTACCCTAGAGAGGTTAATGGGGAAAACTGGTTGAAAGGTTCTGTCGGCTCAGTGAGTGACACCAAGCATTCCTACAGCATTTCCCTCTAGAAGCCATGAGAAAGTTGTCCGGCTGCGGGGACCGTGCGAGGAGATTTATACCAACGTTACTATCTGTATTTACTGGTGGCACAGACGCTGTTTCATCCTATCTTATACTGAAATTACCCTTGCCTAACGATTGTATCTGAAGCTGGGCTTGCAGCACAGCTATCCTCACCATAAGGCGATCGTTCTCCTGTATATTATGAGTACAGCGACTGCAATTAGAAGGCATCATGTTAATGTTACTACTTAGCTTTGGCTGATGGAGGTCCTGATGAACCATGTCCAGATAAAGCGTCCGGAGTGAAAAAGTTTAATGAAAAAAAGTTCAGTGAGGGAAAAACTAAAAATATAAACGGTAATTAAAAAGTAAAAACCGTAAGGTTGTCAGGTAGCAAAGTAAGATTGGCAACAAAACGCACAGCAACACGTAAACAAGTCTGCAAGTTGTGACCGTAGGGTACTATGGTGTTGAATGCTGAGCTCTAGTCAATGAACACCATTCTGACATAGGTATTCCTATTGTCCAGATGGGATGGGGCAGTGTGCATTGTGATGGCCATTGCATCGTCTGTAGATCTATTGTGACGGTAAGCAAATTGAAGTGGGTCTAGGGTGTCAGGTAGGGTGGAGGTGATGTTATCCTTGACTAGTCTCTCAAAGCACTTCATGATAACAGAAGTGAGAGCTACCGGGAACATCTTTAAGCATGTGGGGAAAGCAGACTGGGATAGAGGGAGATTGAAATTGTTCCGTAAACACTCCAGCCAGCAGTCTGCTCATGCTCTGAGGACGTGGCTAGGGATGCCGTCTGGGCTGGCAGCCTTGCAAGGGTTAACGCGCTTAAATGTCTCACTCACATCGGCCACGGAGAAGGAGAGCCCATAGTCCTTGGGGCTGCGTCGGTGGCACTGTGTTATCCACAAAGCGGGAAAAGAAGGTGCTTAGCTTGTCCGGGAGCATGATGTCGGTGTGGCTGGTTTTCCCTTTGTAATCTGTAATTGTCTGTAGACCCTTCCATATACGTCTCGTGTCTGAGCGTCTCTGTACTGACGTTTTGCCTGTTTGAGTGCCTTCAGTTTTGCGCGGATGCCGCCACAGTATCTGGTTTGGGTGAGTTTTAATAGTCACAGTAGGAGCAAAATCCCCTAAACACTTCCTGATAAACTCAGTCACTGTGTCCGTGTATACATCAACGTTATTCTCAGAGGCTACCTGGAACATATCCCAGTCCACGTGATCAAAACAATATTGAAGGATGGATTCCGATTGGTCAGACCAGCATTGAATAGACCTGGTGCTTCCTGTTTGAGTTTCTGCCTATAGGAAGGGAGGATGTCGTGGTCATTTCCTGTATTACTAAGTGAAAGGAGAGTTTACAAACCACACACAAGTCAGAGTTCAACTTTAAACTTAATATTTTAATAATATGAGCTTCACCATAGCCCTTTGACTCTCAGATCAATTCAGTGTCTATAAATGAATTCTGAGAGTGTCAACATAATGGCAACTGAGATCTTCTATAGCAAAGATCCACCCCCCCCCCAACTCACAATGGCAAACCACAGGTCTTAGGAAAACTGCACAAAAGAAGACTTACTTGAGAGAGGAGTATCCCACAGCCAGATAGCATTAGCTATAAATTATTGTTCAGTTCTTTCTCTAAGACGAGGTTCTACTTCTTGTTCTTGGTACTTCATATTGTCAAAACATTACCTCACCTAATGGCATATATCAAGTCTAGATACTCCCATCTCAAATACAACCCACCCCTGGACAAGCTCACTGAGAGGAGTGAACATCCGCAGAGTACGCCCCTGCCTCACACAGGAAGCGGCGCAGGTCCTAATCCAGGCACTTGTCATCTCCCGTCTGGATTACTGCAACTCGCTGTTGGCTGGGCTCCCTGCCTGTGCCATTAAACCCCTACAACTCATCCAGAACGCCGCAGCCCGTCTGGTGTTCAACCTTCCCAAGTTCTCTCACGTCACCCCGCTCCTCCGCTCTCTCCACTGGCTTCCAGTTGAAGCTCGCATCCGCTACAAGACCATGGCGCTTGCCTACGGAGCTGTGAGGGGAACGGCACCTCAGTACCTCCAGGCTCTGATCAGGCCCTACACCCAAACAAGGGCACTGCGTTCATCCACCTCTGGCCTGCTCGCCTCCCTACCACTGAGGAAGTACAGTTCCCGCGCAGCCCAGTCAAAACTGTTCGCTGCTCTGGCCCCCCAATGGTGGAACAAACTCCCTCACGACGCCAGGACAGCGGAGTCAATCACCACCTTCCGGAGACACCTGAAACCCCACCTCTTTCAGGAATACCTAGGATAGGATAAAGTAATCCTTCTCACCCCCTTAAAAGATTTAGATGCACTATTGTAAAGTGGCTGTTCCACTGGATGTCTTAAGGTGAACGCACCAATTTGTAAGTCGCTCTGGATAAGAGCGTCTGCTAAATGACTTAAATGTAATGTAAATGTAGGAGTGAGCCTCTAGGTCATATACTATGTCAAGATAAGTTTCAACATCAGAGGGGACATACAATGGTTCCAGACACTGCCATACTCCCCCAATGGGAAAAGTAGGGAGTGACTGGAGTACAGACATTGTGGAGCCCTTCGCATGGTTTAACAGGTACCCTCACATATGAAGACAATCCTGACCTCTCCCCTCTCTGGGCCCCAAGTGACATTCCCCACATAAGCATATTTATGAAAGTAGATAAAACATCTTATTTATCAATGTTACCTAACTAATTCTGATTCTGCTACGACAAGAAGCAAAATGGAGGCGTGATCTGATTTGCCGAAGGGAGGGCGGAGGAGTGGTCGAGTGGTTTCTCAGCACAGATACTACAGTCAATGTGTTGATAGAACTTTGGTGATGTTTTCCTCATATTTGCTTTGTTAAAATCCCCAGCTATAATAAATGCGGCCTGTGTAGTCCAGTGTAGTTCCTTGAGGGGGAATATACACGGCTGTGACTCTAACCGAAGAGAATTCTCTTGGGAGGTAATACGGTCTGCATTTGATTGTGAGTTTTTCGAGGTCGGTGAACAAAAGGACTTGAGATTCTGTATGTTATCACAATCACACCATGAGTAGTTAATCATGAAACATACACCACCGCCTTTTTTCAGTAACTGTTGACCTGTGTTCTATAGCTCCAGTAATTTACATTGTAACTATTGACCTGTGTTATTGTGATTCAGGGCCTCTTACCAGCCCTCGTTTTCACCGCTATAAACACATGCTCGCTAATGCTAATACTAGGCTAACTAGCTCCATTAGGATTGCTTGATCGCTAATGCTAGGCTATGCTAGGGTATGCTCGGCTAGCTTACTACACTTAGGGAGTCATAGGTAAGAGAGCTTGCACGTGCCAACGCTAGGTTAGCTAACTCTAGAGGAACTCAGAGACTAAGAGGGAGACATATCAAGTCTACAGCTAAAGCACTAACCCATGACCCTATCTGCTCTCTCACTCTCAAGCCTTCATTTGCTGGCAAAACTCACAACAACACCGGTGCTTCAAACTGTAAGCCCACGTATCCATGGAAACCTAGATAGACCACTCTAATAATATCCCAAAAGCAGCGGCTCGCAAAGTTTGTGAGAGAGAGAGAGCGAGAGAGAGAGGGAGCGAGAGAGAGAGAGAGAGAGAGAGAGAGAGAGGGAGCGAGAGAGAGAGAGGGAGCAAGAGAGAGAGAGAGAGAGAGAGAGAGAGGGAGGGAGAGAGAGAGAGCGCTCAGTAGTGGTCAGAGAGGATCAAAAACCTACTCCTCCTCAGGTGGAATGAGAGATATTGAGAGTATTCCAGCATTCCAAATGGCACCCTGTGCCCTATATCAGAGCCCCAAGGGCCCTGGTCTAAAGTAGTGTACTACATAGTGCATAGGGTGCCATTTCAGACACACACGAGTGGATGAGGTCAAACTGGTTATAGCTGGCAACACCCACATGGTGTGTACTTTACCAAACACACACAGACCACTGCTGACTACCAATGCAGCACTGTGCTGTCGTTGGTCCATTACTGCGGAATCTATTCTCTCTAAACCACATTCAGTGGTAGTTACGAATGCTGTTCAAATGGACACTGTCATTAGGCTGAGGATAGAGGACTCTGTTCTCTCCAAACCACATTCAGTGGTAGTTACGAATGCTGTTTAAATGGACACTGTCATTAGGCTGAGGATAGAGGACTCTGTTCTCTCCAAACCACATTCAGTGGTAGTTACGAATGCTGTTTAAATGGACACTGTAATTAGGCTGAGGATAGAGGACTCTGTTCTCTCCAAACCACATTCAGTGTTCATGCAGAATGCTGTTTAAATGGACACTGTAATTAGGCTGAGGATAGAGGACTCTGTTCTCTCCAAACCACATTCAGTGTTCATGCAGAATGCTGTTGAGTTTAATCAGATCTTATATCTGTATTATGAAACCTCTGAAACCTAAAAAAAAATAACATTATGGGTAAGATAGAAGAAACAGTCTATGAAGGAGTCAAAGATGTTTTTAAAGGATATGTCTGTCAGAACTCAATGTGTTGGATGTTTCAGAATGGTAAAGACAACAACCTGGCTAACATGTTCAGTGTTGGTGATGTGGAATGGGATCATTTGTCCTTCCTCAACAGTCACACTCTTCATCACCAGTTGGTTGTGTTGCTTGATGCACATCTCTTTTCACCACAATTTCAGAGAACGCTGTGGTCATGTTTACATTCCCAAAAGTGTCTTTCTTTCTTCCTTCCTTAATATACTCCTTCCTTCCATCTTATATTCTTTCTTGCTCTTTCTCTTTCTTTCTTTCTTTCCTTCCTTCCTTCCTTCAAATACTCCTTCCTTCCTTCTTATATTCTTTCGTTCTTTCATTCGTTCCTTCCTTCCTTCTTTCTTATATTCTTTCCTTCCTTCCTTCCTTCCTTCCTTCCTTCCTTCCTTCCTTCCTTCCTTCCTTCCTTCCTTCTTATATTTTTCCCTACCTTCCTTCAAATACTCTTTCCATCCTTCTTTTCTTTTCTTCCTTCCTTCCTATATTCCTTCCTTCCTTCAAATACTCCTTCCTTCTTATATTCTTTCGTTCTTTCGTTCCTTCCTTCTTATATTCCTTCCTTCCCATATTCCTTCCTTCCTTCCTTCCTTCCTTCCTTCCTTCCTTGCTATATTCCTTCCTTCCTTCCATCCTTACTTGCTATATTCCTTCCTTCCTTCCCATATTCCTTCCTTCCTTCCTTCCTTCCTTGCTATATTCCTTCCTTCCTTCCATCCTTCCTTGCTATTTTCCTTCCTTCCTTCCTTGCTATAATCCTTCCTTCCTTCTTTCCTTCCTTCCTATATTACTTCCTTGCTATATTCCTTCCTTCTTTCTCATATTCCTTCCTTCCTTCTTATATTCCTTCCTTCCCATATTCCTTCCTTCCTTAATTCCTTCCTTCCTTCCTTCCTTCCTTGCTATATTCCTTTCTTCCTTCCATCCTTCCTTGCTATTTTCCTTCCTTCCTTCCTTGCTATATTCCTTCCTTCCTTCTTTGCTTCCTTGCTATAATCCTTCCTTCCTTCCTTCTTTCCTTCCTTCCTATATTCCTTCCTTGCTATATTCCTTCCTTCCTTCTCATATTCCTTCCTTCCTTCTTATATTCCTTCCTTCCTTCTTATATTCCTTCCTTCCTTCTTATATTCCTTCCTTCCTTCCTATATTCCTTCCTTCCTTCCTATATTCCTTCCTTCCTTCTTTGCTTCCTTTCTATAATCCTTCCTTCTTTCCTTCCTTCCTTCCTTCTTATATTCCTTCCTTCCTTCCTTCTTTCGTTCCTTCCTTCCTTCCTTCCTTCTCATATTCCTTCTTTCCTTCTTATATTCCTTCCTTCCTTCTTATATTCCTTCCTTCCTATATTCCTTCCTTCCTTCTTATATTCCTTCCTTCTTATATTCCTTCTTTCCTTCCTTCCTTCCTATATTCCTTCCTTCCTTCCTATATTCCTTCCTTCTTTGCTTCCTTGCTATAATCCTTCCTTCCTTCCTTCTTTCTTTCCTTCCTTCCTTCCTTCCTTCCTCCCTTCCTTCCTTCCTTCCTTCCTTCTCATATTATTTCCTTCCTTCTTATATTCCTTCCTTCCTTCCTTCCTTCCTTCTCATATTCCTTCCTTCCTTCTTATATTCCTTCCTTCCTTGCTATATTCCTTCCTTCCTTCTTATATTCCTTCCTTCCTTCCTATATTCCTTCCTTCCTTCCTTCCTATATTCCTTCCTTCCTTCTTTGCTTCCTTGCTATAATCCTTCCTTCCTTCCTTCCTTCTTATATTCCTTCCTTCCTTCCTATATTCCTTCCTTCCTTCCTATATTCCTTCCTTCCTTCTTTGCTTCCTTGCTATAATCCTTCCTTCCTTCTTTCCTTCCTTCCTATATTCCTTCCTTCCTTCCTTCTTTCCTTCCTTCCTTCCTTCTCATATTCCTTCCTTCCTTCTTATATTCCTTCCTTCCTTCCTATATTCCTTCCTATATTCCTTCCTTCCTTCCTTCTTTGCTACCTTGCTATAACCCTTCCTTCCTTCCTTCCTTCCTTCCTTCCTTCCTTCCTTCCTTCTCATATTCCTTCCTTCCTTCTTATATTCCTTCCTTCCTATATTCCATCCTTCCTTCTTATATTCCTTCCTTCCTTCCTATATTCCATCCTTCCTTCTTATATTCCTTCCTTCCTTCCTATATTCCATCCTTCCTTCCTTCTTTCTTTCCTTCCTTCCTTCCTTCCTTCATTCCTTCCTTCCTTCCTTCTCATATTCCTTCCTTCCTTCCTTCTCATATTCCTTCCTTCCTTCCTTCTCATATTCCTTCCTTCCTTCCTTCTCATATTCCTTCCTTCCTTCTTATATTCCTTCCTTCCTTCTTATATTCCTTCCTTCCTTCTTATATTCCTTCCTTCCTTCTTATATTCCTTCCTTCCTTCCTATATTCCTTCCTTCCTTCCTATATTCCTTCCTTCCTTCTTTGCTTCCTTGCTATAATCCTTCCTTCCTTCCTTCCTTCTTATATTCCTTCCTTCCTTCCTATATTCCTTCATATATTCCTTCCTTCCTTCTTTGCTTCCTTGCTATAATCCTTCCTTCCTTCTTTCCTATATTCCTTCCTTCCTTCTTTCCTTCCTTCCTTCCTTCCTTCTCATATTCCTTCCTTCCTTCTTATATTCCTTCCTTCCTTCCTATATTCCTTCCTTCCTTCCTATATTCCTTCCTTCCTTCCTTCCTTCTTTGCTACCTTGCTATAACCCTTCCTTCCTTCCTTCCATCCTTCCTTCCTTCCTTCTCATATTCCTTCCTTCCTTCTTATATTCCTTCCTTCCTATATTCCATCCTTCCTTCTTATATTCCTTCCTTCCTTCCTATATTCCATCCTTCCTTCTTATATTCCTTCCTTCCTTCCTATATTCCATCCTTCCTTCTTATATTCCTTCCTTCCTTCCTTCCTAGATTCCATTATTCATTTCACATCCTGGATGTCTTACATACCAATCAGCTCCCCTTAATGATGAGTTTTCTGAAGAACCACGTGGGCATTGCATTGTTGGAGCCCAGACACCGTCAGAGATCCAGACAGAGAGGCACGGTTCATCTATAACAATAAGAATATACAAAAGATGTTGTCACATTGTATAAATGATTAGAGACAGGTGCAGGAATACGTAGCAGGGGGTTTTAATTCTCCGCCCAGCACGAAAGCAGAAACAGCAGAGCACAGGTACTCACATTCCAACGAACATGGGAACAATAACCGATCAGACAACGGTGAAGAAAGGGGCGCAATTATACAATTACTAATCAGGGGAAATGGTAACCAGGTGTGTATAATGAGACAAGACAGTCTGGGGTTGGTGGTAATGATCCAGTTCAGTGACGCCTAGAAGGCCGGTGATGTACACCTCTGGAACTGGTGCACGGAATGGGGGGGGATCCGTGACAGTTGTCTATGGTTTCTCTACGAATGACAGGAATTCAGAAGGTTCAGTTACTAATCAAAAGAATCTGAGAAGCCCTGAGCTGTGACCATTACCTTTCCAACCAGCCTTCCAACCAGCCTCCAATCAACTCTCTCAAACTGCATGACAGGATTGATGTAATCACCTTTTGACACCAGAGAAGAGAAAAAAATAACTGAATACTGCCTACAGGGTAGACAGAATCTAGTGGAGCAAATACCAAGAAATATTGCAGTTGGAAAACATGCAAACTTCAGCAGAGTCAGATAGGGACACAGTACTCTTATTTTCTCATCTGCAGCAGAGTCAGATAGGGACACAGTACTCGTATTTACCTGTATCCAGCAGAGTCAGATAGGGACACAGTACTCTTATTTACCTGTCTTCAGCAGAGTCAGATAGGGACACAGTACTCTTATTTACCTGTCTTCAGCAGAGTCAGATAGGGACACAGTACTCATATTTACCTGTCTCCATCAGAGTCAGATAGGGGCACAGTACTCTTATGTTCGTATCTTCAGCAGAGTCAGATAGGGACACAGTACTCTTATTTACCTGTCTTCAGCAGAGTCAGATAGGGACACAGTACTCTTATTTTCTCATCTGCAGCAGAGTCAGATAGGGACACAGTACTCATATTTACCTGTTTCCATCAGAGTCAGATAGGGACACAGTACTCCAGAGCCAGCCAGTGTGAATCCAGCTTCAATCCAACAGAAAACCCTGTGTACTACAACCTTGCTTTTCCTGACATGTATTATCTCATGTTTTCTACCGCTGTCTCAGATGTTTATTCAGACAACATCCATGTATTCTAGGAGTTCTGGGCACCTCATTAGAATGTTTCATGTTCCTGCCATGGCAACGGTATAAGAGAATATAAAACACACATGGAGACAGGGAAAGCATTCTGATAGGAAACAGATATGAAACAAGTTTAAAACAGGTAGGAAACAGATTGGAAACAGGTAGGAAACAGAAAGGAGACTGATAGGAAACAGATAGGAAACAGAGGGGAGAAGATAGGAAACCTAGGAAACAGATAGGAAACAGAGGGGAGAAGATAGGAAACCTAGGAAACAGATAGGAAACAGATAGGAAACAGAAAGGAGACAGATGGGAAACAGATAGGAAACAGAAAGGAGACTGGTAGGAAACAGATAGGAAACAGAGGGGAGAAGATAGGAAACCTAGGAAACAGATAGGAAACAGAAAGGAGACAGATGGGAAACCTAGGAAACAGATAGGAAACAGAAATGAAACAGATTGGAAACAGAGAGGAAACAGAAATTAGACAGATGGGAAACAGATAGGAAACCGAAAGGAAACAGATAGGAAACAGAAATTAGACAGATGGGAAACCTAGGAAACAGATAGGAAACAGAAATGAAACAGATTGGAAACAGAGAGGAAACAGAAATTAGACAGATGGGAAACAGATAGGAAACAGAACGGAGAAGATAGGAAACCTAGGAAACAGATAGGAAACAGATAGGAAACAGATAGGAAACAGAAAGGAAACAGATAGGAAACAGAAAGGAGACAGATAGGAAACCTATCTGACAGACAAATTGCAAGAGGAGAGGAAAGAAATGTCTGAAGAATAATAAGAAGATAGACTCAAACTGAGAGGTTTAGAGAGCGAGAGGGAGCTAGAGAGAGAGAGTGTGGCAGAGAGAAAGAGAGCTAGATTGAGAGAGTGGTAGAGAGGTAAAAGAGAGAGAGAAATAGAGTGAGAGAGGTAGAGAGGTTTAGAGAGAGAGAGAGCTAGAGAGAGAGAAAGGTAGAGAGGGATGAGAGAGTGAGCGAGAGATTGAGACAGATGGAGATATAGAGAGAGATAGAGACAGATGGATATATAGAGAGAGATAGAGACAGATGGATGTATAGAGAGGTTCACAGGAGAGGAAGGAAGCATCTAAAGATGTCGACTGACACATTATGTTCTCTAGGGGACAGGGATCTGTTTAGGACACAGACATTATGTTCTCTAGGGGAGAGGGATCTGTTTAGGACAAAGCCAGGAATGTTTTAGTAAGAGATAGAGTCTAACATGAGTGTACTAACACCTAACTTAGCTGAACTGAGCTTAACTGAGCTGAACTGAGCTGAGGAGACACTGCAGAGCACACCGATGGGACTGAACCCACTACAGGGCCACCCAGAACCACCTGCCAGTCTTTCATTTGAATAAATTCAGTTTCAGGAATCAGCTTTGTGTTTTGAGCCATGGACAGAAAAGGAGGAGAAGTGCTCACGGCTGGTGTTGCAGGTCTGGGATAAGCTCACTGACTGCAGAGATCACTGACTGCAGAGATCACTGACTGCAGAGATCACTCACTGCAGAGATCACTGACTGCAGAGATCACGGACTGCAGAGATCACGGACTGCAGAGATCACTGACTGCAGAGATCACTCACTGCAGAGATCACTGACTGCAGAGATGACTGACTGCAGAGATCACTCACTGCAGAGATCACTCACTGCAGAGATTACTGACTGCAGAGATCACTGACTGCAGAGATCACTGACTGCAGAGATCACGGACTGCAGAGATCACGGACTGCAGAGATCACTCACTGCAGAGATCACTGACTGCAGAGATCACTCACTGCAGAGATCACTGACTGCAGAGATCACTCACTGCAGAGATCACTCACTGCATAGATTACTGACTGCAGAGATCACTGACTGCAGAGATCACTGACTGCAGAGATCACTCACTGCAGAGATCACTGACTGCAGAGATCACGGACTGCAGAGATCACGGACTGCAGAGATCACTCACTGCAGAGATTACTGACTGCAGAGATCACTGACTGCAGAGATCACTGACTGCAGAGATCACGGACTGCAGAGATCACGGACTGCAGAGATCACTCACTGCAGAGATCACTGACTGCAGAGATCACTCACTGCAGAGATCACTGACTGCAGAGATGACTGACTGCAGAGATCACTCACTGCAGAGATCACTCACTGCTGAGATCACTGACTGCAGAGATCACTGACTGCAGAGATCACTCACTGCAGAGATCACTCACTGCATAGATTACTGACTGCAGAGATCACTGACTGCAGAGATCACTGACTGCAGAGATCACTGACTGCAGAGATCACTCACTGCAGAGATCACTGACTGCAGAGATCACTGACTGACTACAGAGATCACTGACTGACTGCAGAGATCACTGACGACAGAGATCACTCACTGACTACAGAGATCACTCACCGACGACAGAGATCACTCACTGACTACAGAGATCATTGACTGACTACGGAGATCACGGACTGCAGAGATCACTAAATACAGAGATCACTCACTGACTACAGAGATCACTGACTACAGAGATCACTGACTACAGAGATCACTCACTGACTACAGAGATCACTCACTGACTACAGAGATCACTGACTTGAAAACACTTATTTTTTTCACCATCCAGGGGTTTCAAAGAGGAGCTTGTTGTTTAAAGAAATATTCAGTTTATATTGGCTTGCTGTTGTTAATTAAAACATTTGATCACCGTTTGTCACGACTTCTACCGAAGGCGGCTCCTCTCTCTGTTCTGGCGGCTCTCGGCGGTCGGCGTCGCCGGTCTACTAGCCGTCACTGATCCCTTTTTCCTTCTCTGTTTGTTTTGTCTTTGGTTCTTTTTTCACACCTGCTTTCATTTGCTTTAATTTCTGTGTGTATAATTGTAACCTGTTGCCTGCCTAAGTTTGTGCGGGATTAGTCTTTTATTGTGATGTGCTCGGTTGGATGTACCGTTATTTGTTTCCACGGTTATGTAACGTGTCGGAACTTTGTTTGTTCCTCCGTGCGTTTTGCACGAGTTCTCTGTTAACGAGGGCGTTGTGCCATTCCTGTGTTGGTGGACAGTCTCATTAAAACACGCTTCCCAGGCATCCCTACTGTCCTGGGCCTCCTACACCTACCACCTGGTCCTGGGCCTCCTACACCTACCACCTGGTCCTGGGCCTCCTACACCTACCACCTGGTCCTGGGCCTCCTACACCTACCACCTGGTCCTGGGCCTCCTACACTTCCCACCTAGTCCTGGGCCTCCTACACCTACCACCTGGTCCTGGGCCTCCTACACCTACCACCTGGTCCTCCTGGGCCTCCTACACTTCCCACCTGGTCCTGGGCCTCTTACACCTACCACCTGGTCCTGGGCCTCCTACACCTACCACCTGGTCCTGGGCCTCCTACACCTACCACCTGGTCCTGGTCCTCCTACACCTAACACCTGGTCCTGGGCCTCCTACACCTAACACCTGGTCCTGGGCCTCCTACACCTACCACCTGGTCCTGGTCCTCCTACACCTAACACCTGGTCCTGGGCCTCCTACACCTAACACCTGGTCCTGGGCCTCCTACACCTAACACCTGGTCCTGGGCCTCCTACACCTAACACCTGGTCCTGGGCCTCCTACACCTAATACCTGGTCCTGGGCCTCCTACACCTAATACCTGGTCCTGGGCCTCCTACACCTGCCAAAGGTCCTGGGCCTCCTACACCTACCACCTGGTCCTGGGCCTCCTACACCTACCACCTGGTCCTGGGCCTCCTACACCTACCACCTGGTCCTGGGCCTCTTACACCTACCACCTGGTCCTGGGCCTCCTACACCTACCACCTGGTCCTGGGCCTCCTACACCTACCACCTGGTCCTGGGCCTCCTACACCTACCACCTGGTCCTGGGCCTCCTACACCTACCACCTGGTCCTGGGCCTCCTACATCTACCACCTGGTCCTGGGCCTCCTACACCTACCACCTGGTCCTGGGCCTCCTACCACCTGGTCCTGGGCCTCCCACCCTGGTCCTGGGCCTCCTACACCTAATACCTGGTCCTGGGCCCCCTACACCTACCACCTGGTCCTGGGCCTTATCACACCGTCTCAGGCATCCCTACTGTCCTGGACCTGACTCCTACACCTACCACCTGGACGCAAACTTATCACACCGTCTCAGGCACCCCTACTGTCCTGGGCCTGACTCCTACACCTACCACCTGGACGCAAACTTATCACACCGTTGTTTAGCCGCATATTCACTCCTGATAGAGAGGACATCTTCTCAAAGCTTCATTGGACAAAAAAATACTGTAAATAATGGAGGGGAAAAATGAATTATATGAGGTCATCCGATCATGAATAAACCTCAAAACACTGAATGCTTTTCCATTCCACTGAACATGTTGGCAATGGGCTTCCACACAGTACACATGGGATCAAATGAATGCACCGACGAATACAATATAGGCTGAAAGAGAGTAAAGGGGTCATGATGAGTAAATCAAAAATAAATATTTTTTACATCAAATAGACTGCAGGACTTCACCAAACGGCAGGACAATTAATACGGACTTTTATGACCTGGCTGGGTGAGACAGCTGTCACATCAGTCTGAAGAGAATCATTCTCTCCTCCAACAGAACCCCTTCACACATTCTGTCTGTCCCCCCAGGGACTAAACTGTGTTAGAAATGGAGGGAGGGGGGAGGGAGGGAGGGAGGGAGGGAGGGAGGGAGAGAGAGGTAGAGAGCGAGAGGCAGAGAGAGGGAGTTAAAGAGAGAGAGAGAAAGAGATAGAGAGAGAGAGAGAGGGAGGCAGAGAGAGAGAGAGAGGCAGAGGCAAAGAGAGGCAGAGACAGATAGAGAGAGGAGAGAGGCAGAGAGAGAGAGAGAGGCAAAGAGAGGCAGAGAGAGAGAGAGAGAGAGGGAGAGAAAGAAAGAGAGAGAGAAAGAGTGAGAGAGGGGGAGAGAAAGAGAGAGAGGCAAAGAGAGAGAGGAGAGTGAAGAGAGAGAGAGAGAGAGAGAGAGAGAGAGAGAAAGAGAGAGAGAGATAGAGAGAGGCAGAGAGAGAGAGAGAGAGTTGCAAAGAGAGACATAGAGAGTGAGAGAGAGAGAGAGAGAGAGAGAGAGAGAGAGAGAGAGAGAGAGAGAGAGAGAGAGACACTGTGAGAGAAGTTGTTTATCTTGGCATTTGGATCAATAGGACCTGACATTGATTTATCCAAACTCAGTTGAAGGGGCCGCCTCCTCAAGGTTTCCACAGTGACAAAAACAACAACAACAACAATGACTTTACCAACAACAACAACACAAAACAGGGAATAATATTATGACCTCGGCTGCATTTTCATTCCACAAAATACAATCACTAAGTAAAGCAATCAATTTCTTGGACAATCTGCTCTCACATTTCAAACCATTATAGGACTGCAGCTTTCAGCACTTCAATGTTTGTCTCTTCAGAAATGTCAAAGAAATTAGTTTGTGAGAACTTTTTGCTGTTTCTAAATTAAACCAACTAAGGTCATATACTGTAGTTAAATATGTAAATAATAATAATATTAATTTTTTTTAAAACTAGAACATTCTCTGTCTTCTGTATACAGAATACAGTATTTTCAAGTAGTTGTTGATTATTCTATGAATCTCTCTCAAGCCAAGGTGACTATTGTGTAGAGTCAAGAGATTCACAATAACACACTTCATGGATCGAGGACAACCTCCTACAAACACAGGGCCAAGACACACGCACGCTGTGTGTCCCCCCCGCCAGCGCACGCTGTGTCCCCCCCCCGCCAGCGCACGCTGTGTCCCCCCCGCCAGCGCACGCTGTGTGTCCCCCCGCCAGCGCACGCTGTGTCCCCCCCCCGCCAGCGCACGCTGTGTCCCCCCGCCCCGCCAGCGCACGCTGTCTCCCCCCGCCAGCGCACGCTGTGTCCCCCCCGCCAGCGCACGCTGTGTCCCCCCGCCAGCGCACGAAAACCTCTTCTAAGAAAGTCGAAGGCAGCACGTACCTCATGCAGTAGAGGATAGTAACTGTCTCTCAAATGACACCTTATTCCCCTTATAGTGCACTACATTTGATGGGGGCCCATAGGAGATTGGGGGCCCTAGGATATAGGGGCCCCTAGGAGATAGGGGGCCCCTAGGTGAAAAGTAGAGCACTATTGAAATAACATTTGAGATGCACACATTGTGAATAAAAAATTAACTGTTATTTCAAACATACGTATTTAGAAATCCTTCTAATAACAAATCTTCAGTGTTCTTTGATCTCAGAAATAGAAACCACTCCCCATATAGGAAAATCCATACCAAATATATACCAAACAAACATTTTAAACGCAACATTTCACAGATTTGATGTATTTCAAAAATATATTTTCAGGCTTAGCTAAAATGGTTACGGTGAGGGTTAGGTTAAAGGGTTAAGGTTAGGGTCAGGTTAAAGTTTTAAGGTTAGGGTTAGGGGAAGGGTTAAGGTGAGGGTTAGGTTAAATGTTTAAGGTTAGGGTTAGGGGAAGGGCTAAGGTGAGGGTTAGGTTAAATGTTTAAGGTTAGGGTTAGGGGAAGGGTTAAGGTGAGGGTTAGGTTAAATGTTTAAGGTTAGGGTTAGGGGAAGGGTTAAGGTTAGGGTTAGGTTAAATGTTTAAGGTTAGAGTTTGGTTAAAGGGTTAAGGTTAGGGTTAGGTTAAAGGGTTAAGGTTAGGGTTAGGGTTTGGTTAAAGGGTTAAGGTTAGGGTTAGGGTTAAGGTTAGGGTTAGGGTTTGGTTAAAGGGTTAAGGTTAGGGTTAGGGGAAGGGTTAAGGTTAGGTTAAAGGGTTAAGGTTAGGGTTAGGGTTAGGTTAAAGGGTTAAGGTTAAGGTTAGGGTCAGGTTAAAGGGTTAAGGTTAGGGTCAGGTTAAAGGGTTAAGGTTAGGTTAAAGGGTTAAGGTTAGGGTCAGGTTAAAGGGTTAAGGTTAGGGTCAGGGTTTGGTTAAAGAGTTATGGTTAGGGTTAGGGTTATGGTGATATTTAGCTAACATGCAAAATAGCTAAAAAGTAGTAAGTAGTTTAACAATTTCTAATTAGCTCTAAATGCTAAAGATGTACTTTATGAGATTTAAAGTCACAACCTTTAGGGTGTTAGATGTTATCAAACGTAATATATCCTATTAAATTGTGTGTTTTGGGCTTTACGTACAGAATAATATAAAATGCTCTGACACCAAGTTGCAGATGGACATGACAGAAAGGAATAGCACCGTGTCCATCAGTTGACCAACATCAACATCAACATCAACATCAACATCAACATCAACATTAACATTAACATTAACATCAACATCAACATCAACATTAACATCAAACATTAACATTAACATCAACATCAACATTAACATCAACATCAACATTAACATCAACATCAACATCAACATCAACATCAACATCAACATTAACATTAACATTAACATTAACATTAACATTAACATTAACATCAACATCAAATCAAATCAAATCAAATCACATTTATTTATATAGCCCTTCGTACATCAGCTGATATCTCAAAGTGCTGTACAGAAACCCAGCCTAAAACCCCAAACAGCAAACAATGCAGGTGTAAAAGCACGGTGGCTAGGAAAAACTCCCTAGAAAGGCCAAAACCTAGGAAGAAACCTAGAGAGGAACCAGGCTATGTGGGGTGGCCAGTCCTCTTCTGGCTGTGCCGGGTAGAGATTATAACAGAACATGACCAAGATGTTCAAATGTTCATAAATGACCAGCATGGTCGAATAATAATAAGGCAGAACAGTTGAAACTGGAGCAGCAGCACAGTCAGGTGGACTGGGGACAGCAAGGAGTCATCATGTCAGGTAGTCCTGGGGCACGGTCCTAGGGCTCAGGTCCTCCGAGAGAGAGAAAGAAAGAGAGAATTAGAGAGAGCATATGTGGGGTGGCCAGTCCTCTTCTGGCTGTGCCGGGTGGAGATTATAACAGAACGTGGCCAAGATGTTCAAATGTTCATAAATTACCAGCATGGTTGAATAATAGTAAGGCAGAACAGTTGAAACTGGAGCAGTAGCATGGCCAGGTGGACTGGGGACAGCAAGGAGTCATCATGTCAGGTAGTCCTGGGACATGGTCCTAGGGCCCAGGCCAGTTGAAACTGGAGCAGCAGCATGGCCAGGTGGACTGGGGACAGCAAGGAGTCATCATGTCAGGTAGTCCTGGGGCATGGTCCTAGGGCTCAGGTCCTCAGAGAGAGAGAAAGAAAGAGAGAAGGAGAGAATTAGAGAACGCACACTTAGATTCACACAGGACACCGAATAGGACAGGAGAAGTACTCCAGATATAACAAACTGACCCTAGCCCCCCGACACATAAACTACTGCAGCATAAATACTGGAGGCTGAGACAGGAGGGGTCAGGAGACACTGTGGCCCCATCGGAGGACACCCCGGACAGGGCCAAACAGGAAGGATATAACCCCACCCACTTTGCCAAAGCACAGCCCCCACACCACTAGAGGGATATCTTCAACCACCAACTTACCATCCTGAGACAAGGCCGAGTATAGCCCACAAAGATCTCCGCCACGGCACAACCCAAGGGGGGGGCGCCAACCCAGACAGGCTGACCACAACAGTGAATCAACCCACCCAGGTGACGCACCCCCCCCCAGGGACGGCATGAGAGAGCCCCAGTAAGCCAGTGACTCAGCCCCCGTAACAGGGTTAGAGGCAGAGAATCCCAGTGGAAAGAGGGGAACCGGCCAGGCAGAGACAGCAAGGGCGGTTCGTTGCTCCAGAGCCTTTCCGTTCACCTTCCCACTCCTGGGCCAGACTACACTCAATCATATGACCCACTGAAGAGATGAGTCTTCAGTAAAGACTTAAAGGTTGAGACCAAGTTTGCGTCTCTGACATGGGTAGGCAGACCGTTCCATAAAAATGGAGCTCTATAGGAGAAAGCCCTGCCTCCAGCTGTTTGCTTAGAAATTCTAGGGACAATTAGGAGGCCTGCGTCTTGTGACCGTAGCGTACGTGTAGGTATGTACGGCAGGACCAAATCAGAGAGATAGGTAGGAGCAAGCCCATGTAATGCTTTGTAGGTTAGCAGTAAAACCTTGAAATCAGCCCTTGCTTTGACAGGAAGCTAGTGTAGAGAGGCTAGCACTGGAGTAATATGATCAAATTTTTGGGTTCTAGTCAGGATTCTAGCAGCCGTATTTAGCACTAACTGAAGTTTATTTAGTGCTTTATCCGGGTAGCCGGAAAATAGAGCATTGCAGTAGTCTAACCTAGAAGTGACAAAAGCATGGAATAATTTTTCTGCATCATTTTTGGACAGAAAGTTTCTGATTTTTGCAATGTTACGTAGATGGAAAAAAGCTGTCCTCGAAATGGTCTTGATATGTTCTTCAAAAGAGAGATCAGGGTCCAGAGTAACGCCGAGGTCCTTCACAGTTTTATTTGAGACGACTGTACAACCATTAAGATTAATTGTCAGATTCAACAGAAGATCTCTTTGTTTCTTGGGACCTAGAACAAGCATCTCTGTTTTGTCCGAGTTTAATAGTAGAAAGTTTGCAGCCATCCACATCAACATTAACATTAACATCAACATCAACGCGCTCCACGTGAAACACAGAACAAACAGGCCAATGGACCTCATACTGTATATAGATGTCAGGGACTGAAAAATGTTCAAATTATTATTGTGGCGTCTAGCTCATCTCAAAGGAACACAGAGGGAACAACAAAGAGGATAGAGAGAATTGAGAGGCTAGAGGGGATAGAGAGAACAGAGAGGATAGAGAGGATAGAGAGAGGATAGAGGCTAGAGAGGATAGAGGACAGAGAGAATAGAGAGAATAGAGGACAGAAAGAATAGAGAGGGGATAGAGAGAGGATAGAGAGAATAGAGAGAGAGAGGATAGAGAGAATAGAATTCTAAATCAGAGGCAGGTGTTTATCGTTGTCTCTGATTGGGCACCATATTTAGGCAGCCATATTCTGTGGGTACTTTGTGGGTGATTGTTTCCTGTCTCTGTGTTCTCTGCACCAGATAGGACTGTTTCGGTTTTGCCACGTTTGTTATTTTGTATTTTGTGTAGTGTTCACGTTATTCGTCTTTTATTAAATCATGTTGAGCACGAACTACGCACGAACTACGCTCTTCAGACAAAGAGGAGGAAATCAGCCGTGACAGAATCACCCACCAACCAAAGACCAAACGGCGTGGTAACAGGCAGCGGCAGCAGCAGCAACAGCGGCAAGCATCACAGGACTTCTGGACTTGGGAGGAGATCCTAGACGGGAAAGGACCCTGGGCACAGCCAGAAGAATATCGCCGCCCCAAAGAAGTATACAGAATGGTGTCGTCTACGTAGAGGTGGATCAGGCAATCGCCCGCAGCAAGAGCGACATCATTGATATATACAGAGAAAAGAGTTGGGCCGAGAATTGAACCCTGTGGTACCCCCATAGAGACTGCCAGAGGTCCGGACAACATGCCCTCCGATTTGACACAATGAACTCTGTCTGCAAAGTAGTTGGTGAACCAGTCATTAGAAAAACCAAGGCTATTGAGTCTGTCGATAAGAATACAGTGATTGACAGAGTCGAAAGCCTTGGCCAGGTCGATAAAGACGGCTGCACAGTACTGTCTTTTATCGATGGTGGTTATGATATCGTTTAGTACCTTGAGCGTGGCTGAGGTGCACCCGTGACCGGAACGGAAGCCGGATTTCACAGCGGAGAAGGTACGGTGGGATTCGAAATGGTCAGTGATCTGTTTATTAACTTGGCTTTCGAAGACTTTAGATAGGCAGGGCAGGATGGATCTAGGTCTGTAACAGTTTGGGTCTAGGGTGTCTCCCCCTTTGAAGAGGGGGATGACAGCGGCAGCTTTCAAATCTTTAGGGATCTTGGACGATACGAAAGAGAGGTTGAACAGGCTGGTTGCAACAATAACGGTGGATAGTTTTAGCAAGAGAGGGTCCAGGTTTTGCAGCTCTTTCAGAACATCAGCTGTCTGGATATGGGTGAAGGAGAAGCTGGGGTGGCTTGGGCGAGTAGCTGCTGGGGGGGGTGGAGCTGTTGGCCGAGGTTGAAGTAGCCAGGAGGAAGGCATGGCCAGCCGTTGAGAGATGCTTATTGAAATGTATCAGTGGCCGAGGTTGGAGTAGCCAGGAGGAAGGCATGGCCAGCCGTTGAGAGATGCTTATTGAAATGTATCAGTGGTGACCGTGTTACCTAGCCTCAGTGAAGAGGGCAGCTGGGAGGAGGTGCTCTTGTTCTCCATGGACTTTACAGTGTCCCAAAACTTTTGGGAGTTAGAGCTACAGGTGGCGAATTTCTGCTTGAAAAAGCAAGCCTTTGCTTTCCTGACAGACTGCGTGTATTGGTTCCTGACTTCCCTGAACAGTTGCATATCGTGGGGACTATTCGATGCTATGGCAGTCCGCCACAGGAGTTTTTTTTGTGCTGGTCAAGGGCAGTCAGATCTGGAGTGAACCAAGGGCTACATCTGTTCTTATTTCAATATTTTTTGAATGGGGCATGCTTATAAAGATGGTGAGGAAATTACTTTTAAAGAATGACCAGGCATCCTCAACTGACAGGATGAGGTCAATATCCTTCCAGGATTCCCAGGACAGGTCAATTAGAAAGGCCTGCTCGCAGAAGTGTTTTAGGGAGCGTTTGACAGTGATGAGGGGTGGTCGTTTGACCGCGGACCCATAGCGGATACAGGCAATGAGGCAGTGATCGCTGAGATCCTGATTGAAAAAAGCGGAGGTGTATTTGGAGAGCAAATTGGTCAGGATAATGTCTATGAGGGTGCCCATGTTTACGGATTTAGGGTTTACCTGGTGGGTTCCTTGATGATTTGTGTGAGATTCAGGGCATCTAGCTTAGATTTTAGGACTGCCTGGGTGTTAAGCATATCCCAGTTTAGTACACCTATCAGAACAAACTCTGAAGCTAGATGGTGGGCGATCAATTCACAAATGGTGTCCAGGCCACAGCTGGGAGAGGAGGGGGATCGATAGCAGGCGGCAACAGTGAGAGACTTATTTCTGGAGAGGTAAATTTTTTAAATTAGAAGTTCAAACTGTTTGGGTATAGACCTGGAAAGTATGACCAAAGTTTGCAGGCTCTCTCTGCAGTAGATTGCAACTCCTCCCCCTTTGGCAGTTCTATCTTGACAGAAAATGTTGTAGCTGGGTATGGAAATCTCAGAAATGTTGGTGGCCTTCCTAAGCCAGGATTCAGACACGACAAGGACATCAGGGTTGGCAGAGTGTGCTAAAGCAGTGAGTAAAACAAACTTATGGAGGAGGCTTCTGAGGTTGACATGCATGAAACCAAGTTTTTTTTAATCACTGAAGTCAACAAATGGGGGTGCCTGGGGAAATGCGGGGGCCTGGGTTTACCTCCAAATCACCCGAGAAACAGAGGAGGAGTAGGATGAGGGTACGGCTAAAGGATGTCAAAACTGGTCGCCTAGAGCGTTGGGGACAAGGAATAAAAGGAGCAGATTTCTGGGCGTGGTAGAATATATTTAGGGCATAATGCGCAGACAGGGGTAATGTGGGGTGCGGGTACAGCGGGGGTAAGCCCAGGCACTGGGTGATGATAAGAGAGGTTCTAGCTTCTTTACTGGCAACTCGTTAGTATTTAGCTAACCACGGTTTGTGGTCATCAGCTATCCTTTAACTCGAAAATCTATCGCCAGTTTTGTACGGCGCAGCGCGGCTCGGAACGGAACATACCGGACCGATTTTTCTCTCCATGTCCCTGGATTTCAACTGCTCTCTGGACATTCACTCCCGGATCTCACAGCTAGCTGGCTGCTATCCGTGTGTCTATCTGCCTTCGTCGATTCCGGAGCAAACATCAATTACTCCGGAGCTAGGCGGAGCCCCACCGGGCCTTCACAACTGGACTGCCGACGTTATCTACCCGAAGGAGATCCGGCTGGCTCCTCCGTCGCGACGTTACCTGATCGCCCATCTGCGGCCTGCTAACCGTTAGCTGTCATACCGGCTGCTCTCAGAATAGACAATCGGACAATTTATTTATTTTTATTATTATTATGTTTCTTCTTGGGCCTCTATAACTATATCTATTGTTTTTATTTTTTTTGTTGTTGTGTGATTTGGACTAATCCCCTCTACCACACGGAACGCCACTAATCTACTGACGGAACGCAAGAGGTGGCTAACAACAGACCTCCATCCTATGCTAGCTTGCTACCGATGTCCTGGCTAGCTGTCTAAATCGCCGTGACCCCCAAACCAACCTCTCCACTCCCTGGACCCTTTTGATCACTCGACTAAGGATGCCTCTCCTTAATGTCAATATGTCTTGTCCATTGCTGTTCTGGTTAGTGTTTATTGGCTTATTTCACTGTAGAGCCTCTAGTCCTGCTCACTATACCTTATCCAACTTATTAGCTCCACCACCCACACATGCAATGACATCTCCTGGTTTCAATGATGTTTCTAGAGACAATATATCTCTCTTCATCACTCAATACCTAGGTTTACCTCCACTGTATTCACATCCTACCATACCTTTGTCTGTACATTATACCTTGATGCTATTTTATCGCCCCCAGAAACCTCCTTTTACTCTCTGTTCCAGACGTTCTAGACGACCAATTCTTATTGCTTTTAGCCGTACCCTTATTCTTCTCCTCCTATGTTCCTCTGGCGATGTAGAGGTGAATCCAGGCCCTGCAGTGCCTAGCTCCACTCCTATTCCCCAGGCGCTCTCTTTTGATGACTTCTGTAACCGTAATAGCCTTGGTTTCATGCATGTTAACATTAGAAGCCTCCTCCCTAAGTTTGTTCTTTTCACTGCTTTAGCACACTCTGCCAACCCGGATGTTCTAGCTGTGTCTGAATCCTGGCTTAGGAAGACCACCAAAAATTCAGAAATTTTAATTCCAAACTACAACATTTTCAGACAAGATAGAACTGCCAAAGGGGCGGTGTTGCAATCTACTGCAAAGATAGCCTGCAGAGTTCTGTCCTACTATCCAGGTCTGTACCCAAACAATTTGAACTTCTACTTTTAAAAATCCACCTCTCTAAAAACAAGTCTCTCACCGTTGCCGCCTGCTATAGACCACCCTCTGCCCCCAGCTGTGCTCTGGACACCATATGTGAACTGATTGCCCCCCATCTATCTTCAGAGCTCGTGCTGCTAGGCGACCTAAACTGGAACATGCTTAACACCCCAGCCATCCTACAATCTAAACTTGATGCCCTCAATCTCACACAAATTATCAATGAACCTACCAGGTACCCCCAAAGCCTTAAACACGGGCACCCTCATAGATATCATCCTAACCAACTTCCCCTCTAAATACACCTCTGCTGTCTTCAACCAAGATCTCAGCGATCACTGCCTCATTGCCTGCATCCGTAATGGGTCAGCGGTCAAACGACCTCCACTCATCACTGTAAAACGCTCCCTGAAACACTTCAGCGAGCAGGCCTTTCTAATCGACCTGGCCGGGGTGTCCTGGAAGGATATTGATCTCATCCCGTCAGTAGAGGATGCCTGGATATTTTGTAAAAATGCCTTCCTAACAATCTTAAATAAACATGCCCCATTCAAGAAAATTAGAACCAGGAACAGATATAGCCCTTGGTTCTCCCCAGACCTGACTGCCCTTAACCAACACAAAAACATCCTATGGCGTTCTGCATTAGCATCGAACAGCCCCCGTGATATGCAGCTGTTCAGGGAAGCTAGAAACCGTTATACACAGGCAGTTAGAAAAGCCAAGGCTAGCTTTTTCAAGCAGAAATTTGCTTCCTGCAACACTAACTCAAAAAAGTTCTGGGACACTGTAAAGTCCATGGAGAATAAGAACACCTCCTCCCAGCTGCCCACTGCACTGAAGATAGGAAACACTGTCACCACTGATAAATCCACCATAATTGAGAATTTCAATAAGCATTTTTCTACGGCTGGCCATGCTTTCCACCTGGCAACTCCTACCCCGGTCAACAGCACTGCACCCCCAACAGCAACTCGCCCAAGCCTTCCCCATTTCTCCTTCTCCCAAATCCATTCAGCTGAAGTTCTGAAAGAGCTGAAAAATCTGGACCCCTACAAATCAGCCGGGCTAGACAATCTGGACCCTTTCTTTCTAAAATTATCTGCCGAAATTGTTGCCACCCCTATTACTAGCCTGTTCAACCTCTCTTTCGTGTCATCTGAGATTCCCAAAGATTGGAAAGCAGCTGCGGTCATCCCCCTCTTCAAAGGGGGGGACACTCTTGACCCAAACTGTTACAGACCTATATCTATCCTACCATGCCTTTCTAAGGTCTTCGAAAGCCAAGTCAACAAACAGATTACCGACCATTTCGAATCTCACCATACCTTCTCTGCTATGCAATCTGGTTTCAGAGCTGGTCATGGGTGCACCTCAGCCACGCTCAAGGTCCTAAACGATATCTTAACCGCCATCGATAAGAAACATTACTGTGCAGCCGTATTCATTGATCTGGCCAAGGCTTTCGACTCTGTCAACCACCGCATCCTCATCGGCAGACTCGACAGCCTTGGTTTCTCAAATGATTGCCTCGCCTGGTTCACCAACTACTTCTCTGATAGAGTTCAGTGTGTCAAATCGGAGGGTCTGCTGTCCGGACCTCTGGCAGTCTCTATGGGGGTGCCACAGGGTTCAATTCTTGGACCGACTCTCTTCTCTGTATACATCAATGAGGTCGCTCTTGCTGCTGGTGAGTCTCTGATCCACCTCTACGCAGACGACACCATTCTGTATACTTCCGGCCCTTCTTTGGACACTGTGTTAAAACCCTCCAGGCAAGCTTCAATGCCATACAACTCTCCTTCCGTGGCCTCCAATTGCTCTTAAATACAAGTAAAACTAAATGCATGCTCTTCAACCGATCGCTACCTGCACCTACCTGCCTGTCCAACATCACTACTCTGGACGGCTCTGACTTAGAATACGTGGACAACTACAAATACTTAGGTGTCTGGTTAGACTGTAAACTCTCCTTCCAGACCCATATCAAACATCTCCAATCCAAAGTTAAATCTAGAATTGGCTTCCTATTTCGCAACAAAGCATCCTTCACTCATGCTGCCAAACATACCCTTGTAAAATTGACCATCCTACCAATCCTCGACTTTGGCGATGTCATTTACAAAATAGCCTCCAATACCCTACTCAACAAATTGGATGCAGTCTATCACAGTGCAATCCGTTTTGTCACCAAATCCCCATATACTACCCACCATTGCGACCTGTACGCTCTCGTTGGCTGGCCCTCGCTTCATACTCGTCGCCAAACCCACTGGCTCCATGTCATCTACAAGACCCTGCTAGGTAAAGTCCCCCTTATCTCAGCTCGCTGGTCACCATAGCATCTCCCACCTGTAGCACACGCTCCAGCAGGTATATCTCTCTAGTCACCCCCAAAACCAATTCTTTCTTTGGCCGCCTCTCCTTCCAGTTCTCTGCTGCCAATGACTGGAACGAACTACAAAAATCTCTTAAATTGGAAACACTTATCTCCCTCACTAGCTTTAAGCACCAACTGTCAGAGCATCTTACAGATTACTGCACCTGTACATAGCCCACCTATAATTTAGCCCAAACAACTACCTCTTTCCCAACTGTATTTAATTTATTTATTTATTTTGCTCCTTTGCACCCCATTATTTTTATTTCTACTTTGCACATTCTTCCATTGCAAAACTACCATTCCAGTGTTTTACTTGCTATATTGTATTTACTTTGCCACCATGGCCTTTTTTGCCTTTACCTCCCTTCTCACCTAATTTGCTCACATTGTATATAGACTTGTTTTTTTTTACTGTATTATTGACTGTATGTTTGTTTTACTCCATGTGTAACTCTGTGTCGTTGTATGTGTCGAACTGCTTTGCTTTATCTTGGCCAGGTCGCAATTGTAAATGAGAACTTGTTCTCAACTTGCTTACCTGGTTAAATAAAGGTGAAAAAAAAAAAAAAAAAAAGTTGCATCTAAGATAATGACTTGACACATTGGAAAGAATTAACAAAAAACAGAGCAAACTAGAATGCTATTTGGCCCTAAACAGAGTGTACACAGTGGCAGAATACCTGACCACTGTGACTGACCCAAACTTAAGGAAAGCTTTGACTATGTACAAACTCGTTGAGCATAGCTTTGCTATTGAGAAAGGCCGCCGTTGGCAGACCTGGCTCTCAAGAGAAGAGGTGAGGTGGAAACTGAGCTGCACTTCCTAACCTCCTGCCCAATGTATGACCATATTGGAGGCACATATTTCCCTCAGATTACACAGATCCACAAAGAATTCTAAAACAAACCCAATTTTGATAAACTCCCATATCTACTGGGTGAAATTCCACAGTGTGCCATCACAGCAGCAATGGTGTTTGAAGAACAAACACCATTGTAAATACAACCCATTATTATGCTTATTTATTTTTACCTTGTGTACTTTAACCATTTGCACATTGTTACAACACTGTATATATACATAATATGACATGTGTAATGTCTTTATTGTTTTGAAACTTCTGTATGTGTAATGTTGACTGTTAATTTGTATTGTTTATTTCACTTTTGTATATTATCTACCTCACTTGCTTTGGCAATGTTAACACATGTTTCCCATGCCAATAATGCCCCTTGAATTGAATTGAATTGAGAGGATAGAGAGGTTAGAGAGGATAGAGAGCATAGAGAGGATAGAGAGGATAGAGAGAATAGAGAGAATATAGAGAGTAAAGAGAATAGAGAGGATAGAGAGGTTAGAGAGGATAGAGAGGGTAGAGAGAAGAGAGAGGATAGAGAGAATAGATAGGATAGAGGGGATAGAGAGGATAGAGAGAATAGAGAGGATAGAGGATAGAGAGAATAGAAAGGATAGAGAAGATAGAGGATAGAGAGAATAGAAAGGATAGAGAAGATAGAGGATAGAGAGGAGAGAGAATAGAGAGAATAGAGAGGATAGAGAGGATAGAGAGAATAGAGAATAGAGAGAATAGAGAGGATAGACAGAATAGAGGATAGAGAGAATAGAGAGGATAGAGAGGATAGAGAGAATAGAGAGGATAGAGAGGATAGAGAGAATAGAGAGGATAGAGAGGACAGAGAGGATAGAGAGGATAGAGAGGATAGAGAGGAGAGAGAATAGAGAGGATAGAGGATAGAGGATAGAGAGGATAGAGGATAGAGAGAATAGAGGATAGAGAGGATAGAGGATAGAGAGAATAGAGAGGATAGAGAGAATAGAGAGGATAGAGAGGATAGAGAGAATAGAGAGGATAGAGAGAATAGAGAGGATAGAGAGGAAAGAGAATAGAGAGGATAGAGAATAGAGAGAATAGAGAGGATAGAGAGGATAGAGAGAATAGAGGAAAGAGAGAATAGAGAGGATAGAGATGATAGAGAGAATAGAGGATAGAGAGGATAGAGATAATAGAGATGATAGAGAGGATAGACAGAATAGAGAGAGAGAATAGAGAGAATAGAGAGGATAGAGAGAATAGAGAGGATAGAGAGAATAGAGGATAGAGAGAATAGAGAGGATAGAGAAGATAGACTATAGAGAGGAGAGAGAATAGAGAGGATAGAGAGGATAGAGAGAATAGAGAGGATAGAGAGGATAGAGAGGATAGAGGAAAGAGAGAATAGAGAGGATAGAGAGGATAGAGAGAATAGAGGATAGAGAGGATAGAGAGAATAGAGAGGATAGAGAGGATAGACAAAATAGAGGATAGAGAGAATAGAGAGGATAGAGAGGATAGAGAGAATAGAGAGGATAGAGAGGATAGAGAGAATAGAGGATAGAGAGAATAGAGAGGATAGAGAGAATAGAGGATAGAGAGGATAGAGGATAGAGAGGATAGAGAGAATAGAGAGGATAGAGAGAATAGAGACGATAGAGAGGATAGAGAGAATAGAGAGGATAGAGAAAATAGAGAGGACAGAGGATAGAGAGAATAGAGAGAATATAGAGGAGAGAGAGAATATAGAGGATAGAGAGGATAGAGAGGATAGAGGATAGAGAGAATAGAGAGGATAGAGAGAATAGAGAGAATAGAGAGAATATAGAGGATAGAGAGAATAGAGAGAATAGAGAGGATAGAGAGGATATATAGAGAGGGGATAGAGGGGATGGAGATTATGGAGAGGGTACGAGATAATGGAGCTTAAGGAGAGGATAGAGATGATAGTGAGGATATAGAGAATATATTTGATGGATAGGATGGAGAGGATAAAGAGAGAGAGAAACACGATTTAGATGATAGAGAGGATAGAGAGAATAGAGTGGATAGAGAGGATTTAGATATAGAGCGAATATAGAGGATAGAGAGAATAGAGGTTAGAGAGGATATAGAGAATAGAGAGGTTAGAGAGGATAGAGAGAATAGAGAGGTTAGAGAGGATAGAGAGAATATAGAGGATAGAGAGAATATAGAGGTCAGAGAGGATAGAGAGAATATAGAGGATAGAGAGAATGTAGAGGTTAGAGAGAATATAGAGGATAGAGAGGTTAGAGAGGATAGAGAGAATATAGAGGATAGAGAGGTTAGAGAGGATAGAGATGATAGAGAGGATAGACAGAATAGAGAGAGAGAATAGAGAGAATAGAGAGGATAGAGAGAATAGAGAGGATAGAGAGAATAGAGGATAGAGAGAATAGAGAGGATAGAGAAGATAGACTATAGAGAGGAGAGAGAATAGAGAGGATAGAGAGGATAGAGAGAATAGAGAGGATAGAGAGGATAGAGAGGATAGAGGAAAGAGAGAATAGAGAGGATAGAGAGGATAGAGAGAATAGAGGATAGAGAGGATAGAGAGAATAGAGAGGATAGAGAGGATAGACAAAATAGAGGATAGAGAGAATAGAGAGGATAGAGAGGATAGAGAGAATAGAGAGGATAGAGAGGATAGAGAGAATAGAGGATAGAGAGAATAGAGAGGATAGAGAGAATAGAGGATAGAGAGGATAGAGGATAGAGAGGATAGAGAGAATAGAGAGGATAGAGAGAATAGAGACGATAGAGAGGATAGAGAGAATAGAGAGGATAGAGAAAATAGAGAGGACAGAGGATAGAGAGAATAGAGAGAATATAGAGGAGAGAGAGAATATAGAGGATAGAGAGGATAGAGAGGATAGAGGATAGAGAGAATAGAGAGGATAGAGAGAATAGAGAGAATAGAGAGAATATAGAGGATAGAGAGAATAGAGAGAATAGAGAGGATAGAGAGGATATATAGAGAGAGGGGATAGAGGGGATGGAGATTATGGAGAGGGTACGAGATAATGGAGCTTAAGGAGAGGATAGAGATGATAGTGAGGATATAGAGAATATATTTGATGGATAGGATGGAGAGGATAAAGAGAGAGAGAAACACGATTTAGATGATAGAGAGGATAGAGAGAATAGAGTGGATAGAGAGGATTTAGATATAGAGCGAATATAGAGGATAGAGAGAATAGAGGTTAGAGAGGATATAGAGAATAGAGAGGTTAGAGAGGATAGAGAGAATAGAGAGGTTAGAGAGGATAGAGAGAATATAGAGGATAGAGAGAATATAGAGGTCAGAGAGGATAGAGAGAATATAGAGGATAGAGAGAATGTAGAGGTTAGAGAGAATATAGAGGATAGAGAGGTTAGAGAGGATAGAGAGAATATAGAGGATAGAGAGGTTAGAGAGGATAGAGAGGTTAGAGAGGATATAGAGAATAGAGAGGTTAGAGAGGATAGAGAGGATAGAGAGCTTAGAGAGGACATAGAGAATATAGAGAATGGAGAGGATAGAGAGGATGGAGAGGATAGAGAGAATATAGAGGATATAGAGAATGGAGAGGTTAGAGAGGATAGAGAGAATATAGAGGCTAGATAGAATATAGAGGTTAGAGAGGATAGAGAGGATAGAGAGAATATAGAGGATAGAGAGAATATAGAGGTTAGAGAGGATCATGAGAATAGAGAGGTTAGAGAGGATAGAGAGGATAGAGAAAATATAGAGGTTAGAGAGGATAGAGAGAATAGAGAGGATAGAGAGAATAGAGAGGATAGAGAGGAACTAGAGAATAGAGAGCTTAGAGAGGATATAGAGAATGGAGGATGACGGAGAAAGACAAGACAGTAAAAATGTAGTTGAGCTTCTTTTCTTCTTCTTTTATCTCTCTCACTCACACTTACTCCCTCTTCTTCCTTTTTCTCCTCCGTCAATCATCTTAGTTGCCAGGAGACCAGCAGCAGAACGGCTCTCTGGGGTTTTGGGGTTGGTGCTGCCTCAATGCCTCAGGGAGGGAGGAAGGTTGTTTCAAAGACAAGGAAAATGGCCAACCCAAATATCAGCTTTCTAATAATCAATCCTGGGTTTGGCTGGAAGGACATCTTTGATTTGGGGAACTAGTGAAGTTATGGACTCAGGAGGCCATTTTTTGTTAAGGGTAACTAATGAAGTCATCTGTGCCCCGGAAGCAATCTTACTCGACACCGTAGACCCACATCAGTTTGCATACTGCCCCAATAGATCCAGAGATAATGCATTCACCATCGCACTACACACTGCCATATCCCATCTGGACAAGAGGAATAGGAATGTAAGAATGCTGATTATTGACTATAGCTCAGCCTTTAAGACCATGGTACCCTCCAAGCTCATCATTAATAATAAGCTCGAGGACATGGGCCGGAAACCCGGCTGTGCAACTGGGTCCTGGACATCCTGACGGGCCGCCACCAGGTGGTGAAGGTAGGAAACATCACCTCCACTCAGCTGATCCTCAACACAAGAGCCCCACAAGGGTGCGTGCTCATCCCCCTCCTGTACTCTCTGTTCAACCATGACTGCATGGCCAAGCACTCCTCCAACTCAATCATCAAGTTCGCAGATGACACAACAGTATTCGGCCTGATTTCCAACAATGAAGAGACTACAGGGAGGAGGTGAGGGACCTGGCGGAAAGGTGCCAGGAAAATAACCTCTTACTCAACGTCAACAAAATAAAGGACCTGATCAAGGACTTCAGGAAACAGCAGAAGGCTGAAACCCCCTTATCCACATCGACGGGACCGCAGCGAAGCAGGACGAAAGCTTCAAGTTCCTCAGCGTCACTGACAAACTGAAATGGTCCACCCACATAGACAGTGTGGTGAAGAAGGCGCAATAGCAGAAACCGATGAGTTGTCAAGTGGTCGAGGAGAGTGTCAATTCATAATAGGGAAACCTCTTCGATAGCCTCCTTTCGGCGAGAAAGCAAAAATGTATCCTACCTAAGTCATGGCCCTCTTTGGATATAGCAAGCACCAACTCTCTATCTCTCTCACCACCTCTCTCTTCCCCCTACACCCAGGCTCTGTTATCTCAGGTCGTAAATTCCAGGAGGAGACTCTCTCCCTTGTGCAGTATAGAGAGAGGGTTTACAGTATAACAAAGGAACTTCTTCTACCTCACAGAGCTTGAGAACTGAACAATATCCATGTTTTGGAGAATGTGTAAACAGTCGGTGGAGAATCCAGCTACGACCGGTCCATTTTGTCTAATGTTTGTGACCTCGTGAGAGACAATACAGCCATATCACCATAACTATGTTATTACAAGAGTCTTCGTTATGAGATTTGCATCTAATTATTGTATTATAATAAATGAGTAAAGATGAAACTATTTGTGCAATTATGCAAAGTATTTTAATCTGTTTAACGAAAGAGAATCAAATTCCCTTTTATTGCTTAAGTCGTTGGCCTGCTGATCTGGCATCATGGGACAGCCCTTTCCTGCTGTTCGAATATAAACCCCACCAGGAGAAGCCAAATTCAGGCCTTGCCTATCTCGGGTCAGCTGAGGGAGCTAAGGTTTGAGTAGAGACCAGGAAAAACCTCAGGGCAAGCTAAGGTTGTAATGGTTGCTGAATTCTTAACCACGTGGTTAAACTCGGAGACTATCGATTCCGATAGAATAAGAGCATATCTTCGATACTAATTACTAGTCTGCACTTAGGAATTGTGTACCATTGAATGCGAAAACCGACAACTGACGAAACATCTATTCTATTAGAACATTTCTGAATGGAACTCTGAAGTATCCATTCTAGCCACGGAGACTCCAGGGACGCAAAGAGAAGTTCAGATGAACTTTCCAACAGAAAGACGGATGATTCCAACAGAGATCCCGACGACACACTGAGCGTAAATATATATATATATTGATTGCAATTATTCCAGAATGAGTGAGTGTTCATGTGCAAAGGATTAGCATTTCAATTGTTATAATTATCAACTCTGTAGTGTCTTTTGTCTTTTGCACCCTTCTCAGGACCTTTGTCTACCAAGCCGTCATATCGGTTCAGCCCACTAGGGCACATCCCCCTACCATTTCCAGGTAACCATATCTACTGTTTGTTTGTTTTGCATTTCTGTGATTATTTAGTTAGTAAATAAATTCTTAAACCAATTGGTGTATGGGTGATTTATAGTAAAGACTGGGTTCGTGCAGATGATCAATGATTTACGATGTTCGGAATGAGACTAACGTGAGGTAAAGAATGATTCATTAATTAGAAGACTAATTGATCAGATATTAAAATATCTGAAAAGTTATATTAGGAAAATTATAACTTTGTAATCTGAATATTTTCCTTGGTGTTCCAACTTCCTAGTTAATAATTACATTTACATGATTAGTTTAATCACATAATAATAATTACAGAGAATTGATTTGATAAAATAACAGTCTTCACTTTTAATGATGCCAAAGACACGGCATCACGGGAGAGTTTGAAATCTGACACACCCTCTTTGAATCAGCTATTGTTTTCTTGAAAGAGCTAAATATATATAGCACCAAGGTTTTTGAAATAATTTGAGATTTGAGATTCTTCAAAGTAGCCAGCCTATGCCTAAATGACAGCTTTTCACACTCTTGCATTCTCTCAACCAGCTTCACCTGGAATGTTTTTCCAAGAGTCTTGAGGGAGTTCCCACATACGCTGAGCACTTGTTGGCTGCTTTTCCTTCACTCTGTGGTCCAACTCATCCTTAACCATCTCAATTAGGTTGAAGTCGGATAATTGTGGAAGCCAGGTCATCTGATGCAGCACTCCATCACTCTCCTTCTTGGTCAAATAGCCCTTACACATCCTGGAGGTGTGTTTTGGGTCATTTTCCTGTTGAAAAACAAATGATAGTCCCACTAAGCACAAACCAGATGGGATGGCATATCGCTCCAGAATGCTGTGGTAGCCGTGCTGGTTAAGTGTGCCTTTAATTCTAAATAAATCACAGACAGTTTCACCAGCAAAGCATCATCACACCATCACACCTCCTCCTCCATGCTTCACGATGGGAACCACACATGCAGAGATAATCCGTTCACCTACTCTGCATCTCACAAAAACACAGACCAAAGGACAGATTTCCACCGGTCTAAAGTCCGTTGCTCGTGTTTCTTGGCCCAAGCAAGTCTCTTCTTATTATTGGTGTCCTTTAGTAGTGGTTTCTTTGCAGCAATTCGACCATGAAGGCCTGATTCACGCAGTCTCCTCTGAACAGTTGATGTTGAGATGTGTATGTTACTTGTGAAGCATTTATGAACTCTGTGAAGCATTTACTTGGGCTGCAATCTGAGGTGCAGTTAACTCTAATGATCTTATCCTCTGCAGTAGAGGTAACTCTGGGTCTTCCTTTCCTGTGGCGGTCCTCATGAGAGCCAGTTTCATCATATCGCTTTATGGTTTTTGAAACTGCACTTGAAGAAACGTTCGATGTTATAGAAATGCTCCGTATTGACAGACCTTCATGTCTTAAAGTAATGATGGATTGATGTTTCTCTTTGCTTATTTCAGCTGTTCTTGCCATAATATGGACTTGGTCTTTTACCAAATAGGGCTATCTTCTGTATAACACCCCTACCTTGTCACAACACAAAGGATTGGCTCAAACGCATTAAGGAAAGAAATTCCACAAATGAACTTTTAACAAGGCACACCTGTTAGTTGAAATGCATTCCAGGTGACTACCTCATGAAGCTGGTTGAGAGAATACCAAGAGTGTGCAAAGCTGTCATCAAGGCAAAAGGGTGGCCACTTCGAAGAATCTCCCATATGAAATCTATTTTTATTTGTTTTACCCTTTTTTTGGTTACTAAATGAATCCATATGTGTTATTTCATAGTTTTGATGTCTTCACTATTATTCTACAATGTAGAAAAGAGTAAAAAATAAAGACAAATCCTTGAATGAGTAGGTATGTCCAAACTGTTGACTCGTACTGTATGAAGAGGTACTGAGTGGGACTCTCATCACTGATGTGATGTGTTGGATTTGCCCTAAACTCAACGTTTTAACCACATAATGTTAATTTCTTTCCCACATGTTTTGCATTATTACTTTAGTGCCTTGTTGCAAACAGGATGCATGTTATGGAATATTTTTATTCAGGCTTCCTTCCTTATAGATAGTTGAATATGTTTTGGTCATTCAAAACTCCTGTTAAAAACTATTATTGCACAGAGCATGTGACGTATTAAGTTCACATCTCTACTGCTTTTATTTAGGCTTGGGGGTTGAATACTTTTTTTTTTTTTTTTTTTTTATTGACTCAAGACATTTCAGCTTTTCATTTTTAATACATTTGTAAACATTTAAAACAAAAACAAAAATCCACTTTGACATTATGGAGAATTGGCCAGTGGCACAACATCTCCATTTAATTTACATTCAGGCTGCAAAAACAAACATTTACAAAAAGGGGTGAGGCCTTTATCTCTTTTGGCTGAATATATATTTATATTATATTAATACATATTTGTTCTTGAGGTTTGATGAATATAAAAACAGGTCACAGCTTTAGTGACACTTTAGAAGTTACCAGAAGAAGCTTCATCCTCTGGTCATTTTCTACAGATGAAAAAAGATAGAAGTCAAAAGAAAGAAAACTGATTTGAAAAGTGCACAAACTCACTTGCTCACACACACACACACACACACACACACACACACACACACACACACACACACACACACACACACACACACACACACACACACACACACACACACACACACACACACACACACACACACACACACACACAGTTCTGAAGGTTACCAGGTCAGATTTGGGCAGAGATCCAGCTCTTGCAGGATTTAAGTGTAATGATAGTTTCCTCCAGCTCTATGTGATAATGGACATTAAGAGTGGTCATTAAACATAAAGAATACTGACTAGTCCCATTGGCCCTTTTCTCAAGTGATGAAAAGGTGTGTGTGTCGTGAGAATACTTGTATTGAGAAGACGAGTCTGAAGGTTCAAAAAGAGTCTCTCTCTCTCTCGATATATATACAGTGCAGCAAAAAAAGTATTTAGTCAGCCACCAATTGTGCAAGTTCTCCCACTTATAAATATTATAATTAAATACTTATTTTCCACCATAATTTGCAAATAAATTCATTAAAAATCCTACAATGTGATTTTCTGGATTTTTTTTCTTTCTCATTTTGTCTGTCATATTTGAAATGTACCTATGATGAAAATTACAGGCCTCTCTCATCTTTTTAAGTGGGAGAACTTGCACAATTGGTGGATGACTAAATACTTTTTTGCCCCAATGTATACATATATATATATATATATATATATATATATATATATATATATATATATACACCCACACCCACAGTGCATTCGGAAAGTATTCAGACCCCTTCCCCTTTTTCTGCGTTACAGCCATATTCTAAAGTGGATTTAAAAAAAATGTCCTCATCATTCGACAGACAATACCCCACAATGACATCACAATACCCCACAATGACATCACAATACCCCACAATGACATCACAATACCACATAATGACCTGAATGCCAAGCATCACGTCTGGAGGAAACCTGGCAAAATACTTACGGTGAAGCATGGTGGTGGCAGCATCATGCTGTGAGGATGTTTTTCAGCAGTAGGGACTGGGAGACTAGTCAGGATCAAGGAAAAGATGAATGGAGCAAAGTACAGAGAGAGCCTTGATGAAACCCTGCATAAATTGTTCGTCAAATTTGATCTGATCTTCATCTAAGTCAAAACAATAGACCAACATATTGTGCTTAAACTAATAACAAAGCAATTGTTGTATTTTTCTTGTCTATATTGAATACATCAATTAAACATTCACAATGTAGGTTGGAAAAAGTATTTAAAACCCAAGGCTAATGACTTGGGTTTCAGGAGTCAGCTAACCTGGAGTCCAATCAATGAAATGAGATTGGAGATGTTGGTTAGAGCTGCCTTGCCCTATAAAAAAACACTCACAAAAATTGAGTTTGCTATTCACAAGAATGATGTGAACGATGCCTTGAACAAAAGAGATCTCAGAAGACCTAAGATTAAGAATTCTTGACTTGCATAAAGCTGGAAAGGGTTACAAAGTATCTCTAAAAGCCTTGATGTTCATCATCAGACAAATTGTCTACAAATGGAGAAAGTTCAGCACTGTTGCTACTCTCCCTAGGAGTGGCCGTCTGTAACGGCTGTCATCTGTGGAAGAAGGAGAGGACCAAAGCACAGCGTCGTTAGCGTTCATCTTTTTAATAAGAAACTGAACACTTCAAAAATACAAAACAACAAAGTGACAAACGAAACAGTTCTATCTGGTGCAGACACACAAAGACTGAAAATAACCACCCACAAAACACAAAGGAACAGGCTACGGTTCTGAATCAGGGACAACGATAGACAGCTGCCTCTGATTGAGAACCATATCAGGCCAAACACAGAAATAGAAAATATAGAAAAACTAACATAGACTGCCCACCCCAACTCACGCCCTGACCATCCTAAATAAAGACATAACAACGGAATAGAGCTGCCTTGCTATTCACAAGAAGCATTGCCTGATGTGAGCTAACCTGGAGTCCAATCAATGAAATGAGATTGGAGATGTTGGTTAGAGCTGCCTTGCTGTTCACAAGAAGCACTGCCTGATGTGAACCATGCCTGGAACAAAAGAGATCTCAGAAGACCTAAGATTAAGAATTGTTGACTTGCATGACTCTGGAAAGGGTTACAAAAGTATCTCTAAATGCCTTGATGTTCATCAGTCCACGGTAATACAAATCGTCTATAAATGGAGAAAGTTCAGCACTGTTGCTGCTCTCCCTAGGAGTGGCCGTCCTGCAAAGATGACTGCAAGAGCACAGTGCAGAAAGTTCAATGAGGTTTAGAAGAATCCTAGAGAGTCAGCTAAAGACCTACAGAAATCTCTGCAACATGTTAACATCTCTGTTGACGAGTCTACGATACGTAAAACACAAAACAAGAATGGTGTTCATTGGAGGATACCAAGAAAGAAGCCACTGCTTTCCAAAAAAAAACATTGCTGCAAGTCTGAAAAAAAGTGCACCTGGATGTTCCACAGCGCTACTGGCAAAATATTCTGTGGACAGATGAAACTAAAGTTGAGTTGTTTGGAAGGTACACACAACACTATGTGTGGAGAAAAAAAATGCACAGCACACCAACATCAAAACCTCATCCCAACTGTAAAGTATGGTGGAGGGAGCATCATGGTCTGGGGCTGCTTTGCTGCCTCAGGGCTGGACAGCTTGCTGTCATCAACGGAAAAATGAATTCCCAAGTTTATCAAGACATTTTGAAGGAGAATGTAAGGCTATCTGTCCGCCAATTGATGCTCAACACAAGTTGGGTGATGCAACAATACAACGACCCAAAACACAGAAATAAATCAACAATGGAATGGCTAAAACAGAAGAAAATACCTCTTCTAGAGAGTCCTGACCTCAACCCGATTGAGATGCTGCGGCATGACCTCAAGAGAGCAGTTCACACCAGACATCCCAAGAATATTGCTGAACTGAAACAGTTTTGTAAAGAGGAATGGTCCAAAATTCCTCCTGACCGCTGTGCACATCTGATCCACAACTACAGGAAACGTTTGGTTGAGGTTATTGCAAAAGGGGATCAACCAGTTATTAAATCCAAGGGTTCATATACTTTTCCCACCCTGCACTGTGAATGTTTACACGGTGTGTTCAATAAAGACATGAACAATTATAATTGTGTGTTACTGGTTTAAGCAGACTGTGTTTGTCTATTGTTGTGACTTAAATGAAGATCAGATCCAATTTTATACCCAATTTATGCAGATATCCAGGTATTTCCAAAGGGTTCACATCCTTTTCCTTGTCACTGTCTATATATATATATATATATATATATATATATATATATATCTTTCTCTGTCTCCTTTTATCTACTGCAAGGATGGTAAAAAATGTGAAAATGGACGTTTCATTGAGAGTTTTCCTTGGAGGGTTGATGCCTATAAGAGACACTCAGCACTTGGGTGATAAGTCCTTAAAAGTGTCTGAATGTGTCGTGCCTCAGCAGAAGTTATACTGCCACTGCCTCTAGAATACGTAACAGCGCGAGTCTGGGTTCAAATCGAATCTGACCCACTGCGATTCTAACAAAGCCTCTCTTCCTACCTTTCCTGTCAGTCTTTAACTGGCCTTTCTAGTAAATACGCAAGAAATACAAAATGGAACGGTTATTGCTGCAAAAGAGCAACTGTGTGTTGTAATGGATAAAAGTAAGGCTCAAAACACTATGGAATAATCAATACTTATCTGTAATAAGACAAACGTCCATTTATAGCAAGTTGGACTCAAACGTAAAATCTGTGTCCATTCATCCACGACTGTCTCGTTCTAGACCTACTCTCCAGAACACATAACACGTACCAGTACCAGCTGATGTGACCACTACAGTCTGATATCATCCTTTTATTCCTACAGATCACTGGAGTGCACTTGCATTGAGACCTGAGACAGGTTGTAAAAGAGTAAACATCACGTCCTCTGAGTATCCACACGACACAACAGAGGAACAGACAGTTATCGCGTGACATTTATGATGTTCGGCAGCATCCGCAACAGTGTTACAATGTTGAAACCAGCCTGCATTCTTTAGCAGGTACTCAAGGAGATTCAGCACAATGTGTGTGTGTGTGTGTGTGTGTGTGTGTGTGTGTGTGTGTGTGTGTGTGTGTGTGTGTGTGTGTGTGTGTGTGTGTGTGTGTGTGTGTGTGTGTGTGTGGAGTTGAGAGAACAAGGTTGCTGTGTGTGTTTGGTCAACCTTTGTTCAATTGTGGGTATGTGGCTAATGTCCCCTATTGGTCATTAAACACTGTGATATACCACGCTATCGCCCCCTATTGGCCATAAAACACTGTGATATACCACGCTACCACCCCCTATTGGCCATAAAACACTGTGATATACCACGCTATCGCCCCCTATTGGCCATAAAACACTGTGATATACCACGCTACCACCCCCTATTGGCCATAAAACACTGTGATATACCACGCTATCGCCCCCTATTGGCCATAAAACACTGTGATATACCACGCTACCACCCCCTATTGGCCATAAAACACTGTGATAAAGCATGCTATCTCACACTATACATAATACAATGAAATACATAATACACTACATTATACAATACATTATGTAATATATAATACACAATATAATACACAATACAATACACAATACAATACATAATACACTACATTATACAATACATTATGTAATATATAATACACAATACAATACACAATACAATACACAATACAATACATAATCGACATCCAAGTCTTCAGGTTGTGCGTCTTGTGTTGTACAGATGAGTGTCTGAACTGCGTTACCTGGGGGTGGCAGAGAGTTTCATGTAGTCATGGCGATATTTAATACTGTTCTGGAACGTGGAGACGGTGAAGAGATCTCTGGTTGCATGTCTTGTGTTGTACAGATGAGTGTCTGAACTGTGAAGAGATCTCTGGTTGCATGTCTTGTGTTGTACAGATGAGTGTCTGAACTGTGAAGAGACCTCTGGTTGCATGTCTTGTGTTGTACAGATGAGTGTCTGAACTGTGAAGAGATCTCTGGTTGCATGTCTTGTGTTGTACAGATGAGTGTCTGAAAGAGATCTCTGGTTGCATGTCTTGTGTTGTACAGATGATCTGAACTGAAGTCTCTGGTTGCATGTCTTGTGTTGTACAGATGAGTGTCTGAACTGTGAAGAGACCTCTGGTTGCATGTCTTGTGTTGTACAGATGAGTGTCTGAACGGTGAAGAGATCTCTGGTTGCATGTCTTGTGTTGTACAGATGAGTGTCTGAACTGTGAAGAGACTTCTGTATGTCTTGTGTTGTAGATGAGTGTCTGAACGGTGTTACCAACTGCTTGAACAGACAGTTCGGTCCCTTCAACACATCGCACAATGACCACAATGGTGATGCAGTCAATCTCTCCTCAACTCTGAGCCAGGAGAGACTGACATGAATGTCACTGAGGCGCCTTCCCTCCGTGTTCATCTAAGTGCTGCACTGTTCTGGACCCTCTGAAATGTATCAATGTCCTTATTTGCGTGTCACATGACCACACAACAGAGCCTTAGGCCAGCAGTCCAAGAGCGAAAAAATAATTAAAAGTTCATGCCAAGGTCATACCAACAATCATTTTGCTATTTGATTATTAACTTTAAGACCTCGTTAAGTATCAACATTAAATAATACATATTGTGGGGATGAAAATCTGTACTTGACCTTACGAACACGTTGAATAACAGATTCACTACATGGAACAACAGATAGTCCCCCCCCCCCAAAGTGTCTGTCCTTTAATCTTATATCTGAAAGATATAGATCCGGAAGAATTTACTATTTATTTTTTTCACTTTCATTTTTTAAATACTGTATTTTTTTTTTTAAAGGAGAACGCCAACCGTTTCGGAGGGACCTTTGGGCATCCTAGAGCAAAACAACGTGTTCGTGAGAGTCTCATCTCATCTTAGAGGAGTTATAACAGTTGGTTCTCATCTCATCATAGAGGAGTTATAACAGTTGGTTCTCATCTCATCATAGAGGAGTTATAACAGTTGGTTCTCATCTCATCATAGAGGAGTTATAACAGTTGGTTCTCATCTCATCATAGAGGAGTTATAACAGTTGGTTCTCATCTCATCATAGAGGAGTTATAACAGTTGGTTCTCATCTCATCATAGAGGAGTTATAACAGTTGGTTCTCATCTCATCATAGTAATAACAGTTGGCCGTTCTTCAATGCCACAGATGATTTTGTGAGAAGACAGATTTTTGCAGGAAGTCTTATGGTCTGATACAACAATAAAAAAATTACTCTAGCTCTGTCAAGGTTTACCGCAGAAGCATAAGAGTTATATAAACGGATGTGGTGGATTCTCCTCCACTTCCTCCTCTGAGGAGCCTCCAATGCATGCATGTATCATGCCAATGTTGTGAATGCTTACGACAGGTGTACTATCAACACATCAAGTAGTGGCAGAAAAAGTAAGTGGCTGGAAGGTGCGCGTTTGTGAGAGTCTGTGTATGTTTGTGTGTGTGTTTGTCTCTGTGTGTGTGTGTTTCACTGCGTGTGTGTGTGTGTGTGTGTGTGTGTGTGTGTGTGTGTGTGTGTGTGTGTGTGTGTGTGTGTGTGTGTGTGTGTGTGTGTGTGTGTGTGTGTGTGTGTGTGTGTGTGTGTGTGTGTGTGTGTGTGTGTTTGTATCCTGCAGGGATGTTAGCAGCTGTCTCACAGAGGAATGAGTGTGCGTCATAAATGGCGCCCTGATCCCTACATAGTACCCAACTTTAGGCCCTGGTCCAAGGGAATAGGGGAGGGCCTCTGTATTTGGGATGCAACCCCGGAGGCAGCACAGTCTTCATGTGAACTGACATGTGTCCTAAATATAGAACTCAGGAATGAGTTTCTCTCTTCCAGAAGACACACACACACACACAGACACACAGACACACACACACACACACACACACACACACACACACAGACACACACACACACACACAGACACACACACACACACACACAAACACACACACACATAGACACACACACACACACACACACACACACACACACACACACAGACACACACACATAGACACAAGGACACACACAAACAAACACAAACAACACACACACAAACACACACACAGACAACACACACATATAGACACACACACATAGACACAAGGACACAAACAGAGACACACACACATAGACACACACACACAGACACAGACACACATAGACACAAGGACACACACACAAACAGACACACACACACACACACACACACACACACACAGACAGACAGACAGACAGACAGACAGACAGACAGACAGACAGACAGACAGACAGACAGACAGACAGACAGACACACACACACACACACACAGACAGACAGACAGACAGACACACACAGACACACACGCAGACACACACACACACAGAGATACACACGCACTTAGACACATACACACACACACACAGACATACACAAACACAAACAACACACACAAACACACACACAGACAAACAGACACCACACACACAAACAGACACACACACACAGACACACACACAAACAGACACACAAACAGACACACAGACAACACACACAAACAGACACACACAAACACACACAAACAGACAACACACACACAAACAGACACACACAAACACACACACAGACATACAGACAACACACACACAAACACACACACAGACACACAGACAACACACACACAAACACACACACAGACAACACACACACAAACAGACAACACACACAGACACACAGACAAAACACACACAAACAGACAACACACACACGACACACACAGACACACAGACAAAACACACACAAACACACACACAGACACACAGACAACACACACACAAACAGACAACACACACACGACACACACAGACACACAGACAAAACACACACAAACACACACACAGACACACAGACAACACACACACAAACAGACAACACACACACGACACACACACAGACACACAGACAACACACACACAAACAGACACACATAAACTTGTATTTGTAACCAATTTAGGACTCTTCACAAATACATACCTTTTGAGGACCCTACTTTCCAGACAGCATAGAAAGACAGAAATTACACTCATGAGTTAGAAAACAAATCTATTATGAGGAAATCACCTAAAGTGACTGACTCCTTGAAAAAAAGTACACTTGAAATGTAACCAACTACTTGAGACTGTCCATTGCAATGCATTGCCATCAGCCATCGAGAGAATGAATTAAATCTATAAAAGCTATCCAACTACCTGCGTTGTTCCTAATGGAAGCGTAAAATAATTAACAAGTTTAAACTGCACACAGACACACACACACACACACAGACACACAGACACACACATAGACACACACACACATAGGCACACACAGTTAGTAACCGAAAGGTTGCCAGATTGAATCCCCGAGCTGACAAGGTAAAAATCTGTCGTTCTGCCACTGAACAAGGCAGTTAACGACCCACTGTTACTAGGCCGTCATTGAAAATAATAATTTGTTCTTAATTAACTGACTTGCCTAGTTAAATAAAGGTCAAAAAAATAAAAAATAGACAGGGTGCATGATTAAAAGTCTGAAGTTGTGCCCTGTCATACAACCTACAGGATTAAAAGATGTAAATATAGCTATGATCAAAAATATCAGTGTTTTAGCAGTAGAGGCAGTACCGTTCTGTCACCTTTCACCTGTTGGGCACCTTGGACATTCAATTCAATGTTAAAGGCAATACTTTTAAGCTTGTTTGCCAAATTGCATGATACCAAACTATTTATTTCCGTACGTATCTGATTCATGACGATAAATGCCAACCTGCACCTATCTGTGCATAGATGTTTTTAAGAACATAAAAAAGTGTACATGTGTTCATTTAGGCCCATATATAGATACTCAGTCCTTAAACCCTTATCTGAGAGGACTTTAACAGCAATATTGTAATGGCTCCATCTTGCCCTCTGGTTAGGTTAGAGGCCAACCTTATGAGGAGAATGCCTTGTAACAGTGAGAGTAGTAGAATGAAATTGACCACAGATGCTGGTTCAAATAGCAAGTGGGTGGGATTGGATGGAGTAGTAGTAGTAGTAGTGGTAGTGGTAGTATAAGTAGTAGTAGTAGTAGTAGACATAGTAGTAGTAGTGGTAGTAAAAGTAGTGGTAGTGGAAGTAGTACATTTACATTTACATTTAAGTCATTTAGCAGACGCTCTTATCCAGAGCGACTTACAAATTGGTGCGTTCACCTTATGACATCCAGTGGAAGTAGTAGTAGTAGTAGTAGTAGTAGAAGTAGTGGTAGTAGAAGTAGAAGTAGTAGTAGTAGTAGACATAGTAGTAGTAGTGGTAGTAGTAGTAGTGGTAGTATAAGTAGTAGTAGACATAGTAGTAGTAGAAGTAGTAGTAGACATAGTAGTAGTAGTGGTAGTAGAAGTAGTGGTAGTAGAAGTAGTATAAGTATAAGTAGTAGTAGACATAGTAGTAGTAGTAGTAGTAGCAGAAGTAGTAGTAGACAAAGTAGTAGTAATAGTAGTAGTATAGTAGTAGTAGTAGAAGTAGTAGACATAGTAGTAGTAATAGTAGACATATTAGTAGTAGTAGTATTAGTAGTAGTAGTAGTAGTAGTAGTAGAAGTAGTAGACATAGTAGTAGTAGTAGACATAGTAGTAGTAGTAGTAGAAGTAATAGTAGTAGTAGTAGTAGTAGTAGTAGTAGTAGAAGTAGTAGACATAGTAGTAGTAGTAGACATAGTAGTAGTAGTAGTAGTAGAAGTAGTAGTAGACAAAGTAGAAGTAGTAGTAGTAGAGTAGTAGTAGTAGTAGTAGTAGACGTAGTAGTAGTAGAAGTAGTAGTAGACAAAGTAGTAGTAGTAGTAGTATTAGTAGTAGTATAGTAGTAGTAGTAGTAGTAGTAGTAGAAGTAGTAGACATAGTAGTAGTAGACATAGTAGTAGAAGTAGTAGTAGTAGACATAGTAGTAGAAGTAGTAGTAGTAGTAGTAGTAGTAGTAGTAGAGAAACCATAAGTAGTAGTAGTAGTAGTAGTAGTAGTAGTAGTAGTAGTAGTAGTAGTAGTAGTAGTAGTGGTGGTAGTAGTAGTAGTAGACATAGTAGTAGAAGTAGTAGTAGTAGACATAGTAGTAGTAGTAGAAGTAGTAGTAGTAGTAGTTGTAGTAGTAGTAGTGGTAGTAGTAGTAGTGGTGGTAGTAGTAGTAGTAGTGGTAGTAGTAATTTGTAGTAGTAGTCTTCAGTAAAGACTTAAAGGTTGAGACCGAGTTTGCGTCTCTGACATGGGTAGGCAGACCGTTCCATAAAAATGGAGCTCTATAGGAGAAAGCCCTGCCTCCAGCTGTTTGCTTAGAAATTCTAGGGACAATTAGGAGGCCTGCGTCTTGTGACCGTAGCGTACGTGTAGGTAGGTACGGCAGGACCAAATCAGAGAGATAGGTAGGAGCAAGCCCATGTAATGCTTTGTAGGTTAGCAGTAAAACCTTGAAATCATCCCTTGCTTTGACAGGAAGCCAGTGTAGAGAGCCTAGCACTGGAGTAATATGATCAAATTTTTTGGTTCTAGTCAGGATTCTAGCAGCCGTATTTAGCACTAACTTCAGTGCTTTATCCGGGTAGCTGGAAAATAGAGCATTGCAGTAGTCTAACCAAGAAGTGACAAAAGCATGGATAAATTTTTCTGCATCATTTTTGGACAGAAAGTTTCTGATTTTTGCAATGTTAGGTAGATGGAAATAAGCTGTCCTCGAAATGGTCTTGATATGTTCTTCAAAAGAGAGATCAGGGTCCAGAGTAACGCCGAGGTCCTTCACAGTTTTATTTGAGACGACTGTACAACCATTAAGATTAATTGTCAGATTCAACAGAAGATCTCTTTGTTTCTTGGGACCTAGAACAAGCATCTCTGTTTTGTCCGAGTTTAATAGTGGAAAGTTTGCAGCCAACCACTTCCTTATGTCTGAAACACATGCTTCTAAGCGAGGGCAATTTTGGGGCTTCACCATGTTTCATTGAAATGTACAGCTGTGTGTCATCCGCATAGCAGTGAAAGTTTACATTATGTTTTCGAATAACATCCCCAAGAGGTAAAATATATAGTGAAAACAATAGTGGTCCTAAAACGGAACCTTGAGGAACACCGAAATTTACAGTTGATTTGTCAGAGGACAAACCATTCACAGAGACAAACTGATATCTTTCCGACAGATAAGATCTAAACCAGGCCAGAACATGTCCGTGTAGACCAATTTGGGTTTCCAATCTCTCCAAAAGAATGTGGTGATCGATGGTATCAAAAGCAGCACTAAGGTCTAGGAGCACGAGGACAGATGCAGAGCCTCGGTCCGATGCCTTTAAAATGTAATTTACCACCTTCACAAGTGCCGTCTCAGTGCTATGATGGGGTCTAAAACCAGACTGAAGCATTTCGTATACATTGTTTGTCTTCAGGAAGGCAGTGAGTTGCTGCGCAACAGCCTTCTCTAAAAATGTTGAGAGGAATGGAAGATTCGATATAGGCCGATAGTTTTTTATATTTTCTGGGTCAAGGTTTGGCTTTTTCAAGAGAGGCTTTATTACTGCCACTTTTAGTGAGTTTGGTACACATCCAGTGGATAGAGAGCCGTTTATTATGTTCAACATAGGAGGGCCAAGCACAGGAAGCAGCTCTTTCAGTAGTTTAGTTGGAATAGGGTCCAGTATGCAGCTTGAAGGTTTAGAGGCCATGATTATTTTCATCATTGTGTCAAGAGATATAGTACTAAAACACTTGAGCGTCTCTCTTGATCCTAGGTCCTGGCAGAGTTGTGCAGACTCAGGACAACTGAGGTTTGGAGGAATACGCAGGTTTAAAGAGGAGTCCGTAATTTGCTTTCTAATAATCATAATCTTTTCCTCAAAGAAGTTCATGAATTTATCACTGCTAAAGTGAAAGTCATCCGCTCTTGAGGAATGCTGCTTTTTAGTTAGCTTTACGACAGTATCAAAAAGGAATTTCGGATTGTTCTTATTTTCCTCAATTAAGTTAGAAAAATAGGATGATCGAGCAGCAGTAAGGGCTCTTCGGTACTGCACGGTACCGTCCTTCCAAGCTAGTCGGAAGACTTCCAGTTTGGTGTGGCGCCATTTCCGTTCCAATTTTCTGGAAGCTTGCTTCACAGCTCGGGTATTTTCTGTGTACCAGGGAGCTAGTTTCTTATGAGATTTTTTTTTAGTTTTTAGGGGTGCAACTGCATCTAGGGTATTGCGCAAGGTTAAATTGAGATCCTCAGTTAGGTGGTTAACTGATTTTTGTCCTCTGGTGTCCTTGGGTAGGCAGAGGGAGTCTGGAAGGGCATCAAGGAATCTTTGTGTTGTCTGTGAATTTATAGCACGACTTTTGATGTTCCTTGGTTGGGGTCTGAGCAGATTATTTGTTGCAATTGCAAACGTAATAAAATGGTGGTAGTAGTAGTAGTAGTAGTAGCAATAGTAGTAGTAGTAGTAGTTGTAGTTGTAGTTGTAGTAATATTAGTGGTAGTAGTAGCAGTAGTAGCAATAGTAGTAGATGTAGTAGTGGTAGACATAGTAGTAGTAGTAATAGTAGTAGTAGTAGTAGTGGTAGTAGTAGTAGTGGTAATAGTAGTAGTAATGGTGGTAGTAGTAGTAGTGGTATTAGTAGTGTTAGTGGTAGTGGTAGTAGTAGTAGTGGTAGGGGAAGTAGTAATGGTAGTCGTAGTAGTAGTGGTAGTGGTAGTAGGAGTAGTGGTAGTAGTAGTAGTGGTAGTAGTAGTAGTAGGAGGAGTAGTGGTAGTGGTAGTGGTAGTGGTAGTGGTAGTAGTGGTAGGGCTGGTAGTAATGGTAGTAGTAGTAGTAGTGGTGGTAGTAGTAGGAGTAGTGGTAGTAGTAGTATTAGTGGTAGTAGTAAGAGTAGTGGTAGTAGTAGTAGTAGTAGTAGGAGTAGTGGTAGTAGTAGTAGTAGTGGTAGTAGTAAGAGTAGTGGTAGTAGTAGTAGTAGTGGTAGTAGTAGTGGTAGTGGTAGTAGTAGTAGTAGTAGTAGTAGTGGTAGTAGTAGTAGTAGTGGTAGTAGTAGTAGTAGTGGTAGTAGTAGTAGTAGTTGTAGTAGTAGTAGTAGTAGTAGTGGTAGTAGTAGTGGTAGTGGTAGTAGGAGTAGTGGTAGTAGTAGTTGTAGGAGGAGTACTGGTAGTGGTAGTGGTAGTAGTAGTAGTGGTAGGGGTAGTAGTAATGGTAGTAGTAGTAGTAGTGGTAGTAGTAGGAGTAGTGGTAGTAGTAGGAGTAGTGGTAGTAGTAGTAGTAGTGGTAGTAGTAGTGGTAGTAGTAGTAGTAGTGGTAGTAGTAGTGGTAGTGGTAGGAGTAGTGGTAGTAGTAGGAGTAGTGGTAGTAGTAGTAGTAGTGGTAGTAGTAGGAGTAGTGGTAGTAGTAGTAGTAGTGGTAGTAGTAGGAGTAGTGGTAGTAGTAGGAGTAGTGGTAGTAGTAGTAGTAGTGGTAGTAGTAGGAGTAGTAGACGTGGTAGTTCATTAATTTAAACTCGTTCTCTACTTTGAACAGTATTTCCTCATTACATTACACTCATTTTCTGTTGTGAACAGTATTTCGTCGTTAACATTTTGTTCATTTTATTTTCTTCCTTCACGTCACTGTGATTTTGTGGCTCACAGCTAAAATAGCAGATCACTTTAGTCACTATTGGATTAGGTTTAAATATGAATAGGAGAATGATAACGGATGACATGGCGATCCAATGTACTTTATCTGCCTGATGCCGTCATCAAATTAAAGGATAATTTAGTCAGTTGAAATGAATGGTAATCTCTATTTAATTTGAATCTACGACTCTATGGATGAAATTAACTAATGACCTTCTTTACCACTTATGTGAAAAAGCACAGAGAGAGAGAGAGAGAGAGAGAGAGGGAGAGAGAGAGAGAGAGAGAGAGAGAGAGAGAGAGAGAGAGAGCGAAAGAGTGAGAGGGATATTGAGTGAGTGGGTGAGTGAGGGTAAATGAGAGAGAGAGAGAGAGAGAGAGAGAGATTAAGTGAGGGAGAGCCTCATATGCCGTTGTGATTACGAGTGGCTTTCGCTGCATCCTCCTTACTGCACTACACAGCACTACACACACTACACAGCACTACACAGCCCTACACAACACTACACAGCCCTACAGGGCACTACACAGCCCTACACAGCACTACACACACTACACAGCACTACACACACTACACACACTACATAGCACTAAACAGCCCTACACGGCACTACAGGGCACTACACACACTACACAGCCCTACACATCCCTACACAGCACTACACACACTACACAGCACTACACAGCCCTACACGGCACTACAGGGCACTACAGGGCACTATTCAGCACTACAGGGCACTACACAGCACTACACAGCACCACAGAGCACTACACGGCTCTACAGGGCACTACAGGGCACTACAGGGCACTACACGGCTCTACAGGGCACTACAGGGCTCTACAGGGCTCTACACAGCACTACACAGCACCACAGAGCACTACACGGCTCTACAGGGCACTACAGGGCACTACAGGGCACTACACGGCTCTACAGGGCACTACAGGGCTCTACAGGGCACTACAGGGCACTACAGGGCTCTACAGGGCACTACAGGGCACTACAGGGCACTACACGGCTCTACAGGGCACTACAGGGCACTACAGGGCTCTACAGGGCACTACAGGGCACTACTACTATTATTCAACCATGCTGGTCATTTATGAACATTTGAACATCTTGGCCACGTTCTGTTATAATCTCCACCCGGCACAGCCAGAAGAGGACTGGCCACCCCACATATGCTCTCTCTAATTCTCTCTTTCTTTCTCTCTCTCTCGGAGGACCTGAGCCCTAGGACCGTGCCCCAGGACTACCTGACATGATGACTCCTTGCTGTCCCCAGTCCACCTGACTGTGCTGCTGCTCCAGTTTCAACTGTTCTGCCTTATTATTATTCGACCATGCTGGTCATTTATGAACATTTGAACATCTTGGTCATGTTCTGTTATAATCTCTACCCGGCACAGCCAGAAGAGGACTGGCCACCCCACATAGCCTGGTTCCTCTCTAGGTTTCTTCCTAGGTTTTGGCCTTTCTAGGGAGTTTTTCCTAGCCACCGTGCTTTTACACCTGCATTGTTTGCTGTTTGGGGTTTTAGGCTGGGTTTCTGTACAGCACTTTGAGATATCAGCTGATGTACGAAGGGCTATATAAATAAATTTGATTTGATTTGATTTGATTTACAGGGCTCTACAGGGCACTATAGGGCTCTACAGGGCACTACAGGGCACTACAGGGCACTACACGGCTCTACAGGGCACTACAGGGCACTACAGGGCACCCCACGGCTCTACAGGGCACTACAGGGCACTACAGGGCACTACACAGCACTACACAGCACCACAGAGCACTACACAGTAGTACAGAGCACTACACAGCACCACAGAGCACTACACACTACTACACAGCACTACTGTTAATCATATTCCATTCACACAATTCAATGTAACATCAAACGTTTAGGCTACTACATGATGCTGACATTTTCCCTATGAAAAACATCCCCACAGCATGATGCTGACACCACCATGCTTCACTGTGGGGATGGTTGTCTCGGGGTGATGAGAGGTGTTGGGTTTCACCAGACATAGCATTTTCCTTGATGGGCAAAAAGCAACATTTTTGTCTCATCTGACCAGAGTACCTTCTTCCGTATGTTTGGGAAGTCTCCCACATACCTTTTGGGGAACACCAGATGTGTTTGCTTATTTTTTTCTTTAACCTGTTGCTTCTACTCGGGACGCTTGCGTCCCAACTAGAGCTCTGGAAATGCAAATGCGCTACGCTAAATGCTAATAGTATTAGTTAAAACTCAAAAGTTCATTAAAATACACATGCAGGGTATCGAATTAAAGCTACACTCGTTGTGAATTCAGGCAACAAGTCAGATTTTTAAAATGCTTTTCGGCGAAAGCAGGAGAAGCTATTATCTGATAGCATGCAACACCCCAAAAGACCCACAGGGGACGTAAACAAAATAATTAGCATTTCGGCGTTACACAAACCGCACAATAAAATAGAAAACATTCATTACCTTCACCATCTTCTTTGTTGGCACTCCTAGATGTCCCATAAACACTATTTGGGTCTTTATTTCGATTAAATCGGTCCATATAAAGCCTAGATATCGTTATATGTAGACTGTGTGATAAACGAAAAAAACATTGTTTCAAAACGTAACGTCATTTTTTAAAATTCAAAAAGTCGACGATAAACTTTCACAAAACACTTCGAAATACGTTTGTAATGCAACTTTAGGTATTAGTAAACGTTAATAAGCGATAAAATTCATCAGGAGGCGATGTAAAGATCATTAGCTGTCCGTCTGGAAAAATGTCCGGCTAGAAACTCAACGAAAATATCCGGTCCTAGACCGGAGGAGATACGGTGTCCTGCATGTGTCTGACCAAGAAAAAACTCGAAGGGAAATGACAAGACTCTAGACACCGTGTGGAAGCTGTAGGTACTGCAACCTCAGTCAATTAATTGTGGTTCACCTTTATCAATGGGTTCAAGTAGCGCATGGATATATTTTCCCATTTTCAGTGATCAGTTTTTCCTGTGCTTTTCGATGTAAATGCCGTTCTGGTAAAGCCACAGCAGTGATTTAACCAGTTTTTTAAACGTCTGAGTGTTTTCTATCCACACAGACTAAGCAAATGCATATACTATATTCCTGGCATGAGTAGCAGGGCGCTGAAATGTTTTTGAACAGAATGTTCAAAAAAGTAGAGGATCGACTTAAGAGGTTAAGCAATGGCTTTTTTCTGGACACTCTTCCGTTATGCCCAGCTCTGTGGATTGAACAGCTTAAAGTGGTCCTATGGACAGATACTCCAATCTCCACTGTGGAGCTTTGCAGCTACTTCAGGGTTATCTTTGGTCTCTTTGATGCCTCTCTGATTAATGCCCTCCTTGTCGAGTTTTGTTGGGCGGCCCTCACTTGGCAGGTTTGTTGTGGTGCCATATTCTTTCCATTTTCTAATAATGGATTTAATGGTTCTCCGTGCTATGTTCAAAGTTTCTGATCTTTTTTTATAATCCAACCCTGATCTGTACTTCTCCACAACTTCGTCCCTGACCTGTCTTCACAGTGCCTCTTGCTTGGTGGTGCCCCTTGCTTAGTTGTGTTGCAGACTCCTGGACCTTTCAGAACAGTTGTGTATATACATTGAGATCATGTGACCAATCATGTGACACTTAGATTGCACACAAGTGGACTTTATTTAACTAATTATGCGACTTCTGAAGGTAATTGGTTGCACCAGATCTTATATTCATCGACCTGGCCAAGGCTTTCGACTCGGTCAATCACCACATTCTTATTGGCAGACTCGACAGCCTTGGTTTCTCTAATGATTCACCAACTACTTCTCAGATAGAATTCAGTGTGTCAAATCGGAGGGCCTGTTGTCCGGACTTCTGGCAGTCTCCATGGGGGTACCACAGGGTTAAATTATTGGACCGACACTTTTCTCTGTATACATCAATGATGTCGCTCTTTCTGCTGGTGATTCTCTGATCCACCTCTATGCAGACGACACCATTCTGTATAACTCTGGCCCTTCTTTGGACACTGTTTTAAGTAACCTCCAAGCAAGCTTCAATGCCATACAACACTCCTTCTGTGGCCTCCAACTGCTTTTAAATGCTAGTTTAACTAATTGCATGGTCTTCAACAGATTGCTGCTTGCACCCGCCTGATCGACTAGCATCACTACTCTGGATGGTTCCGACTTAGAATATGTGGACAACTACAAATACCTAGGCGTCTGGTTAGACTGTAAACTATCCTTCAAGACTCACATTAAGCATCTCCTATCCAAAATCTAGAATTGGCTTCCTATTTCGCAACAAAGCTTCCTTCACTTATGCTGCCAAACACACCCTCGTTTTTGTCGCACCGATTTGCTTTACCTTGGCCAGGTCGCAGTAGTAAATGATAATTTGTTCTCAACTGACCTACCTGGTTAAAGAAAGGTGAAAATTTTAAATTTAAAAATAAATATAAATGTAGGGGCTTCATAGGAAAGGGGTGAATACATGTGCAAAAATTAAACATGTAACTTTTTTAATTTTCACTTCACCAATTTGGACTTTGTTCATTACATGAAATCCAAATAAAAATAAATTTCCTGTGCAGGTTGCAAATGCAACAAAATAGGAAAAGCGCCAAGGGGGTTGAATACTTTTGAAAGGCACTGTAAGGGTATGGAAGGTTGGTGAGAACCTAGAGCCTCCTAGGTTTTGTATTGAAGTCAATGTACCCAGAGGAGGACGGAAGCTAGCTGTCCTCCAGCTACACCATGGTGCTACCCTACAGAGTGCTGCTGAGGCTAATGTAGACCTTCATTAAAACAGTGTATTTAATCAATGAATTGGTAACGTGAATATATGTAGTAAAGTTTTTTCTAAAATTAATGTTTCACTATTTTTCTGAAATTCACCGAAGAGGATGGTCCTCCCATTCTTCCTCCGAGGAGCCTCCACTGATGTTGTATGCGTGTTTGAAGAAGTATGTAAGCAGTTTGTTGTGCTATGAGGTGTAATCAACAACGAGACAAGACATTCCCACCATCAATAAGGTCATGTGCATGACTCATAATGACGGAGGCTAATGCTTATCAGGTCATGCTTACAGCTACTTCCAGTTAGTGAAACTGAGGTTTTCTCAACCCTTTGGGGCTTTCACCAAGTTTTTCTGATAAAAAAAAAATGATTGCAGGGAAAACTTAAATCAGTTTTACCTCATTTCTATCAGCATGTTAAATGTGCAACCGCAGGGGGAAAACAACTCTAGACCACCTTTACTCCACGCACAGAGATGCATACAAAGCTCTCCCTTGCCCTCCATTTGGCAAATCTGACCATAATTCTATCCTCCTGATTCCTGCTCACGAGCAAACATTAAAGCAGGAAGCACCAGTGACTCAGTTTATAAAAGTGGTCAGATGAAGCAGATGCTAAACTACAGGACTGTTTTACTTGAACAGAGTTGAATATGTTCCAGGATTCCTCCGATGGCATTGAAGAGTACACCACATCAGTCACTGGCTTTATCAATAAGTGCATCAATGACATCGTCCCCAGAGTGACTGCACGTACATACCCCAACGAGAAGTCATAGATTACAGGCAACAGCCGCACTGAGCCATTGGGCAGAGCTGCAGCTTTCAAGGAGAAAGTCTCTAACCCGGAAGCTTATAAGAAATCCCGCTATGCCCTCCGACGAACCATCAAACAGCCAAAGCGTCACTACAGGAATAAGATCGAATCGTACTTCACCGGCTTGGACTCATCGGATGTGGCAGAGCTTGCAAACTATTACAAACTACAAAGGGAAGCACAGCCACAAGCCTACCAGATGAGCTAAATAACTTATATAGGCCAGTAACACTGAAACATGCGCGAGAGCATCAGCTATTCCGGACGAATGTGTGGATCACACTCTCCGCATCCAATGTGAGTGAGACCTTTAAACAGGTCAACATTCACAAGGAATCAGGGCCGGCCAGATTACCAGGACGTGTACTCCGAGCATGCGCTGACAATCTGGCAAGTGTATTCACTGACATTTTCAACCTGTCTGAGTCTGTAATACCAACATGTTTTAAGCAGACCACAATATTCCCTGTGCCCAAGGACACAAAGATAACCTGCCTAAATGACTACTGACCACAGCACTCACATCTGTAGCAATGAAATGCATTAAAAGGCTGGTAATGGCTCACATCAACACCATTATCCCAGAAAGCCTAGACCTACTCCAATGTTCATACCGCATCAACAGATCCACAGATGATGCAATATCTATTGCACTCCACACTGCCTTTTCACACCTGGACAAAATGAACGGTAAATCACAATGTTTTATGACCAATAGGGGGCGATAGCGTGGTATATCACAGTGTTTAATGACCAATAGGGGGCGATAGCGTGGTATATCACAGTGTTTTATGGCCAATAGGGGGTGATAGCGTGGTATATCACAGTGTTTAATGACCAATAGGGGGTGATAGCGTGGTATATCACAGTGTTTAATGACCAATAGGGGGTGATAGCGTGGTATATCACAGTGTTTAATGACCAATAGGGGGTGATAGCGTGGTATATCACAGTGTTTAATGACCAATAGGGGGTGATAGCGTGGTATATCACAGTGTTTAATGACCTCTAGGTGGAGATAGCGTGGTATATCACAGTTTAATGACCAATAGGGGGCGATAGCATTGTATATCACAGTGTTTTATGGCCAATAGGGGGCGATAGCGTGGTATATCACAGTGTTTTATGGCCAATAGGGGGTGGTAGCGTGGTATATCACAGTGTTTTATGGCCAATAGGGGGTGATAGATAGCGTGGTATATCACAATGTTTTATGGCCAATAGGGGGTGATAGCGTGGTTTATCAGTGTTTTATGGCCAATAGGGGGCGATAGCGTGGTATATCAGTGTTTTATGGCCAATAGGGGGCGATAGCATGGTATATCACAGTGTTTTATGGCCAATAGGGGGTGGTAGCGTGGTATATCACAGTGTTTTATGGCCAATAGGGGGTGATAGCGTGGTATATCACAATGTTTTATGGCCAATAGGGGGTGATAGCGTGGTTTATCAGTGTTTTATGGCCAATAGGGGGCGATAGCGTGGTATATCAGTGTTTTATGGCCAATAGGGGGCGATAGCATGGTATATCACAGTGTTTTATGGCCAATAGGGGGTGATAGCGTGGTTTATCAGTGTTTTATGGCCAATAGGGGGCGATAGCATGGTATATCACAGTGTTTTATGGCCAATAGGGGGTGATAGCGTGGTATATCACAGTGTTTTATGGCCAATAGGGGGTGATAGCGTGGTATATCACAGTGTTTTATAGCCAATAGGGGGCGATAGCATGGTATATCACAGTGTTTAATGACCAATAGGGGGTGATAGCGTGGTATATCAGTGTTTTATAGCCAATAGGGGGTGATAGCGTGGTATATCACAGTGTTTTATGACCAATAGGGGGCGGTAGCGTGGTATATCACAGTGTTTTATGACCTCTAGGGGGCGATAGCGTGGTATATCACAGTGTTTTATGCGGACATAACCACGATTGGACAAAGTTTGACCAACCTTAACAGACACACACATCAACCTTGGCCTCTCTACTCCACACACACACACACACACACACACACACACACACACACACACACACACACACACACACACACACACACACACACACACACACACACACACACACACACACACACATTGTGCTGAATCTCCTTGAGCACCTGCTAAAGAATGCAGGCTGGTTTCAACATTGTAACACTGTTGCTGCTGCTGCCGAACATCGTAAATCGTAAAAAACGGCCATGTCTCTCTGTCTGTCTGTTCCTCTGTTGTGTCGTGTGGATACTCAGAGGACGTGATGTTTACTCTTTTACAACCTGTCTCAGGTCTCAATGCAAGTGCACTCCAGTGATCTGTAGGAATAAAAGGATGATATCAGACTGTAGTGGTCACATCAGCTGGTACTGGTACGTGTTATGTGTTCTGGAGAGTAGGTCTAGAACGAGACAGTAGTGGATGAATGGACACAGATTTTACGTTTGAGTCCAACTTGCTATAAATGGACGTTTGTCTTATTACAGATAAGTATTGATTATTCCATAGTGTTTTGAGCCTTACTTTTATCCATTACAACACACAGTTGCTCTTTTGCAGCAATAACCGTTCCATTTTGTATTTCTTGCGTATTTACTAGAAAGGCCAGTTAAAGACTGACAGGAAAGGTAGGAAGAGAGGCTTTGTTAGAATCGCAGTGGGTCAGATTCGATTTGAACCCAGACTCGCGCTGTTACGTATTCTAGAGGCAGTGGCAGTATAACTTCTGCTGAGGCACGACACATTCAGACACTTTTAAGGACTTATCACCCAAGTGCTGAGTGTCTCTTATAGGCATCAACCCTCCAAGGAAAACTCTCAATGAAACGTCCATTTACACATTTTTTACCATCCTTGCAGTAGATAAAAGGAGAGAGAGAGAGAGAGAGAGAGAGCAAGGGAGATAGAATGAGAGACAAGGGTTATATATACAATTGAAGTCGCAAGTTTACATACACTTAGGTTGTAGTCATTAAAACTCATTTTTCAACCACTCCACACATTTCTTGTTAATTAACAAACTATAGTTTTGGCAAGTCGGTTAGGACATCTACTTTGTGCATGACACAAGTCGTTTTTCCAACAATTGTTTACAGACAGTTTGTTTCACTTTCAATTCACTGGATCACAATTCCTGTGTGTCAGCAGTTTGCATACACTAAGTTGACTGTGCCTTCTAACAGCTATTTTGATCCTTTTGCACAGTATCTCTACTTGTACACTCATCTACTGCACATCTATTCATTCCAGTGTTTAATTGCTACATTGTCATTATTTTGCCTCCATGGCCTATTTATTGCCTTTTACCTCCCTTATCCTACCTCAGTTGCACACACTGTATATAGACTTTTTACTTTTGTATTATTGACTGTATGTTTGTTTATTCCATGTGTAACTCTGTGTTGTCGTTTGTGTCAAACTGCATTGCAGTTGTAAAAGAGATCTTGTTCTCGACCTGGTTAAATAAATGTGAAATAAATTAAACGAAAAATGTGAACTTCAGACTTCAACTGTATGTACAGTCCGAACATATCCAGTCCCTTTGACTTCTTCCACATTTTTGTTACATTACAGCCTTATTCCGAAATGGATTAAATTGTTTGTTTTTGCAAACTACACACAATATCATATATAATAATAATATCATCCCATAATGACTCATTTTTTAAATGTATTAAAAACAAAAAAAATGGAAATATCACATTTACATAAGTATTCAGACCCTTTACTCAGTACTTTGTTGAAACAGCTTTGGAAGCGATTACAGCCTCAAGTCTTCTTGGGTATGACGCTACAAGCTTGGTACACATGTTTTCGGGGAGGTTTTCCAATTTGTATTGCGCCCTATCTCCCTATCTCCTCTCTCTCTTCTACCTCTCTAATCTCTACCTGTCTTCTACCTCTCTAATCTCTACCTGTCTTCTACCTCTCTAATCTCTCTCTTCTACCTCTCTAATCTCTACCTGTCTTCTCCCTATCTTCTCTTTCTCTTCTACCTCTCTAATCTCTACCTGTCCTCTACCTCTCTAATCTCTACCTGTCTTCTCCCTATCTTCTCTCTCTCTTCTACCTCTCTAATCTCTACCTGTCTTCTCCCTATCTTCTCTTTCTCTTCTACCTCTCTAATCTCTACCTGTCTTCTACCTCTCTAATCTCTACCTGTCTTCTCCCTATTTTCTCTCTCTCTTCTACCTCTCTAATCTCTACCTGTCTTCTACCTCTCTAATCTCTACCTGTCTTCTACCTCTCTAATCTCTACCTGTCTTCTCCCTATTTTCTCTCTCTCTTCTACCTCTCTAATCTCTACCTGTCTTCTACCTCTCTAATCTCTACCTCTCTAATCTCTACCTCTCTAATCTCTACCTGTCTTCTCCCTATCTTCTCTTTCTCTTCTACCTCTCTAATCTCTACCTGTCTTCTACCTCTCTAATCTCTACCTGTCCTCTACCTCTCTAATCTCTACCTGTCTTCTCCCTATTTTCTCTCTCTCTTCTACCTCTCTAATCTCTACCTGTCTTCTACCTCTCTAATCTCTACCTGTCTTCTACCTCTCTAATCTCTACCTCTCTAATCTCTACCTCTCTAATCTCTACCTGTCTTCTCCCTATCTTCTCTTTCTCTTCTACCTCTCTAATCTCTACCTGTCTTCTACCTCTCTAATCTCTACCTGTCCTCTACCTCTCTAATCTCTACCTGTCTTCTCCCTATCTTCTCTCTCTCTTCTACCTCTCTAATCTCTACCTGTCTTCTACCTATCTTCTCTTTCTCTTCTACCTCTCTAATCTCTACCTGTCTTCTACCTCTCTAATCTCTACCTGTCTTCTCCCTCTCTAATCTCTACCTGTCTTCTCCCTATCTTCTCTCTCTCTTCTACCTCTCTAATCTCTACCTGTCTTCTCCCTATCTTCTCTTTCTCTTCTACCTCTCTAATCTCTACCTGTCTTCTACCTCTCTAATCTCTACCTGTCCTCTACCTCTCTAATCTCTACCTGTCTTCTCCCTATCTTCTCTCTCTCTTCTACCTCTCTAATCTCAACCTGTCTTCTCCCTATCTTCTCTTTCTCTTCTACCTCTCTAATCTCTACCTGTCTTCTACCTCTCTAATCTCTACCTGTCCTCTACCTCTCTAATCTCTACCTGTCTTCTCCCTATCTTCTCTCTCTCTTCTACCTCTCTAATCTCTACCTGTCTTCTCCCTATCTTCTCTCTCTCTTCTACCTCTCTAATCTCAACCTGTCTTCTCCCTATCTTCTCTTTCTCTTCTACCTCTCTAATCTCTATCTGTCTTCTACCTCTCTAATCTCTACCTGTCTTCTACCTCTCTAATCTCTACCTGTCTTCTACCTCTCTAATGTCTACCTGTCTTCTCCCTATAATCTCTTTCTCTTCTACCTCTCTAATCGCTACCTGTCTTCTACCTCTCTAATCTCTACCTTTCTTCTCCCTATCTTCTCTTTCTCTTCTACCTCTCTAATCTCTACCTGTCTTCTACCTCTCTAATCTCTACCTGTCCTCTACCTCTCTAATCTCTACCTGTCTTCTCCCTATCTTCTCTCTCTCTTCTACCTCTCTAATCTCTACCTGTCTTCTACCTCTCTAATCTCTACCTGTCTTCTACCTCTCTAATCTCTACCTGTCTTCTCCCTATTTCCTCTCTCTCTTCTACCTCTCTAATCTCTACCTGTCTTCTACCTCTCTAATCTCTACCTGTCTTCTCCCTATCTTCTCTTTCTCTTCTACCTCTCTAATCTCTACCTGTCTTCTACCTCTCTAATCTCTACCTGTCCTCTACCTCTCTAATCTCTACCTGTCTTCTCCCTATCTTCTCTCTCTCTTCTACCTCTCTAATCTCTACCTGTCTTCTCCCTATTTTCTCTCTCTCTTCTACCTCTCTAATCTCTACCTGTCTTCTACCTCTCTAATCTCTACCTGTCCTCTACCTCTCTAATCTCTATCTGTCTTCTCCCTATCTTCTCTCTCTCTTCTACCTCTCTAATCTCTACCTGTCTTCTCCCTATCTTATCTCTCCCTCTCTTATCTCTTCTCTCTCCTTTCTCTCACTCTTCTCTCTTATATATCTCCCTTATATATCTCTTATCTCTCTCTTATTGCTCTCTTATCTCTCCCTACTCCCTTTTCTCGGTCTTCTCTTCTCCCTCTCTTCTCCTTCTCTTTTCCCCCTTTCAGTGCAGACTGTTGACAAAGTGATACCTAACGATCAGTTTTACATGAATATCTTTGAGCAGGCAGCTCCTTGGAAGGCTTAATGACACATTGCACCTAACAACGCACTCGATCATGCTTTGAAATAGCCCATCTTGTATCATACCGGCCTGTCTGTCATCGCTGTGTGTGTGTGTGTGTGTGTGTGTCTGTGTAGGAGGTGTGCTGAATTAAGTTGTCAGGAGTGGGTGTTGTTTAAATTGAATCGTTCAACACACACAAGTCTGGGGCCCACTTACCAACCAAGAATTCTCAAAATGGGACAAACACCCTATAGATACTCTGCATGCAGAATTCTACAAAAAATATATACTTTGTGTACAACGCAATAGCCAAAACAATGCATACAGGGCAGAATAAGGACTACAAGCAGACCTGACTCTCAAGAGAAGACAGGCTATGTGCACACTGCCCACCAAATGAGGTGGAAACTGAGCGGCACTTCCTAACCTCCTGCCAAATATATGTAATATATTATATATAATATAAATATATATGAAACGCATATTTCCCACAGACACACAAATAATTTTTTGCCAAATCAAACATTGATAAACTCTCCTATCACAACAGCGGAGAAAAGAGAAGAGAGGGAGAAGGGAGGGAGGGTGTTTATAGGAAAACTGTAGTGTGTAGGGTAAAGGAACCCGAGTTGAGCATTTGAAGAGGGTCCGTCCCTGGTGCCGTTCCTGGTGCCTTTCCTGGTGCCTTTCCTGGTGCCTTTCCTGGTGCCTTTCCTGGTGCCTTTCCTGGTGCCTTTCCTGGTGCCGTTCCTGGTGCCGTTCCTGGTGCCTTTCCTGGTGCCTTTCCTGGTGCCGTTCCTGGTGCCTTTGCTGGTGCCTTTCCTGGTGCCGTTCCTGGTGCCGTTCCTGGTGCCGTTCCTGGTGCCTTTCCTGGTGCCTTTCCTGGTGCCGTTCCTGGTGCCTTTCCTGGTGCCTTTCCTGGTGCCGTTCCTGGTGCCTTTGCTGGTGCCTTTGCTGGTGCCTTTGCTGGTGCCTTTGCTGGTGCCTTTGCTGGTGCCTTTCCTGGTGCCTTTCCTGGTGCCTTTCCTGGTGCTGACAAGATTAAGTTTGGTTTATCAGAGGTTGCTGTCTGTGGTGCCGCAGGTGGAGTGTCCTCATCAGTATCACTTGATAGTCAACACAGTGTTAAGGAAGGGAAGGGGGAAGGGTGTGGTTGGAAAACAGCAGGATACTGCAACAATGGATGAGGACATCAAGATGCTATCTAGGAACATTTCTTAAAGTACAATTCTGTCACTAATTTGAAGTCCAACCAAGGTGCATGAACTGAAGAAAGAGGCCTATAGAATGGAACCCTAACCTACAGAACCTATATGTATATGGATATGGAGCCGAGCCTGTGGGTATGGAGCCTGTGGGTATGGACCCTGTGGGTATGGAGCCTGTGGGTATGGAGCCTGTGGGAATGGAGCCTGTGGGTATGGAGCCTGTGGGTATGGAGCCTAACCTACAGAACCTATATGTATATCGATATGGAGCCGAGCCTGTGGGTAAGGAGCCTGTGGGTATGGAGCCTGTGGGTATGGAGCCTGTGGGTATGGAGCCTGTGGGTATGGAACCTAACCTGTGGATTTAGAGCCTGTGGGTATGGAGCCTGTGGGTATGGAACCGAGCCCGTGGATATGGAGCCTGTGGGTATGGAGCCTGTGGGTATGGAGCCTGTGGGTATGGAGCCTGTGGATTTAGAGCTTGTGGGTATGGGGCCTGTGCGTATGGAGCCTGTGGGTATGGAGCCTGTGGGTATGGAGCCTGTGGGTATGGAGCCTGTGGATTTAGAGCCTGTGGGTATGGAGCCTGTGGATTTAGAGCCTGTGGGTATGGAGCCTGTGGGTATGGAGCCTGTGGATTTAGAGCCTGTGGGTATGGAGCCTGTGGGTATGGAGCCTGTGGGTATGGAGCCTGTGGATTTAGAGCCTGTGGGTATGGAGCCTGTGGATTTAGAGCCTGTGGGTATGGAGCCTGTGGATATGGAGCCTGTGGGTATGGAGCCTGTGGGTATGGAGCCGAGCCTGTGGGTATGGAGCCAAGCCTGTGGGTATGGAGCCTGTGGGTATGGAGCCCAGAATATTACAGGTGGTGACAGTCGTCTCCCTTCCACTTCACCTCTCCCGAAACTTCTATTCAAACTTTAGCTTTCTATTCAAAATTTGCAAAACAGCTATTTTCCCTCCTGCTATTATGTGCTGACGCATCTAAATGAGAAAAAAACAATATAGGTCAGGCATTTATCTGTGTTTAACAACAGGATTGCAGGGAGGGAAGGAGGGAGAGAGAAACAAAGAAAAGAGGGAGGTAGGGAGGATACCCTGTGCCATTTTGAGGCCGGAACACTGCTGACCAAATTACAAATGACTAAATTGGTCCGTATTCATCTCACAGCCCTAGTTCAGCCCCCACAGTGAGGGCAGGCAGTCAGCGTGTGTATTACATATTACAGACACACGTGTACTACATCACACATGTCCACTATGTCCCAGGCTAGGATGAGCCGAGGGTGCTTCCTTCTAGGTGTTGTGTCTGTCTGTCTGTCTGTCTGTCTGTCTGTCTGTCTGTCTGTCTGTCTGTCTGTCTGTCTGTCTGTCTGTCTGTCTGTCTGTCTGTCTGCCTGCCTGCCTGCCTGCCTGCCTGCCTCAGAGGAGGTGTTGTGTCTGTCTGTCTGTCTGTCTGTCTGTCTGTCTGTCTGTCTGTCTGTCTGTCTGCCTGCCTGCCTGCCTGCCTGCCTGCCTCAGAGGAGGTGTTGTGTGTGTATGTGTGTGAGAGAGAGATGGACAGAGAGACAACATATTTGACTGTTTTGGATAAGCTACAATGATGTATAGTGCCCAGTGTAACTTTGGTTTTAGAAGTGTGTGTGTGGGGGAGGGGGGGGGACTATATACAGTACCAGTCAACAGTTTGGACACACCTCTAGGGTTTCTTTATTTTTACTATTTTCTACATTGTAGAATAATAGTGAAGATATCAAAACTATGAAATAACACATACGGAATCATGTAGTAACCAAAAAGGTTTTAAACTATTTTAGATTTTAGATTCTTCAAAGTAGCCACCCTTTGCCTTGATAACAGGGTTCAGACTTCCGGGTTGGAGCGATCTGGTCGCATCCGCGCTTCGGTCTGCAGGTTGTATAACTTTTTCATTACATTTCATTATAGTACAACGGTCTGATTTGTCTAATCTTAGCAATTTCCTCTTAGCTAGCTACATAGTCGTCGTTGTATCAAAGATAATTGCGTAATTATCGTATTTCGTCGTCTCCTATCTGTCGTCTCCTATCTGTCCAACACGTTCACCGTCTACCGTAGCACTGTAGTAACTATCACACTCAACTGAACGTCTTGATTAGTGTAGTGTTAGCTAGCTACATAGCTAGCTACATAGTTGTCTTTGCTGTCTTCGTATCTAAGATAATTGTGTAGCTTAGAGTGATAATTGCGTTATTATCGTATTTCGTCGCCCTCCTATCTGCCTAGCAGCTAGCCAGCTAGCATACGTTCACCGGCTACCGTAGCACTGTAGTAACTATCACACTCAACTGAACGACTTGATTAGTGTAGTGTTAGCTAGCTACATAGCTAGCTACATAGTTGTCTTTGCTGTCTTCGTATCCAAGATAATTGTGTAGCTTAGAGCGTGGAGTCTTAGAGTGATAATTGCGTTATTATCGTATTTCGTCGCCCTCCTATCTGCCTAGCAGCTAGCCAGCTAGCATACGTTCACCGGCTACCGTAGCACTGTAGTAACTATCACACTCAACCGAACGACTTGATTAGTGTAGTATTAGATAGCTACATAGTTGTCTTTGCTGTCTTCGTATCCAAGATAATTGTGTAGTTTAGAGTGTGTAGTCTTAGAGTGATTATCTTAATTCACCGAGGTTAGCTAGCCAGCTATTTTGTCATCCTTAACGTAGGAGACACTCCTAGCTAGCCAATAGCCAGCCAACGTCTACTGAATAGAACTTTCGCATTCCGGTCGCATTCCGCGTCGCTCCACAGGTAGTATCACTTTTTCATTTCATTTCATTACAGTCCCAACGGTGTGATTTGTTTGATCGTAGCTAGCTACATAGCTAGCTACATAGCCGTCTTTGTTTCAAAGATAATTGTGTAGTCTAGAGCGATTTTCTAGGTTAGCTAGCCAGCTATTGTCGTTCTCCTAACGCAACGTAACGTAACCAACACTGCTAGCTAGCCAGCTGGCTCCCGATAAGCAGCATTGTAGAAACTTCACACTCAACGGTACGACTTGATTAGGGTAGTGTCAACAACGCAGCTAGCCTACCCCAGCAGTACTCTATCATTTTAATCATTTTAGTCAATTAGATTCTTGCTACGTAAGCTTAACTTTCTGAACATTCGAGACGTGTAGTCCACTTGTCATTCCAATCTCCTCTGCATTAGCGTAGCCTCTTCTCTAGCCTGTCAACTATGTGTCTGTCTATCCCTGTTCTCTCCTCTCTGCACAGACCATACAAACGCTCCACACCGCATGGCCGCAGCCACCCTAATCTGGTGGTCCCAGCGCGCACGACCCACGTGGAGTTCCAGGTCTCCGGTAGCCTCTGGAACTGCCGATCTGCGGCCAACAAGGCAGAGTTCATCTCAGCCTATGCCTCCCTCCAGTCCCTCGACTTCTTGGCTCTGACGGAAACATGGATCACCACAGACAACACCGCTACTCCTACTGCTCTCTCTTCGTCCGCCCACGTGCTCTCGCACACCCGAGAGCTTCTGGTCAGCGGGGTGGTGGCACCGGGATCCTCATCTCTCCCAAGTGGTCATTCTCTCTTTCTCCCCTTACCCATCTGTCTATCGCCTCCTTTGAATTCCATGCTGTCACAGTTACCAGCCCTTTCAAGCTTAACATCCTTATCATTTATCGCCCTCCAGGTTCCCTCGGAGAGTTCATCAATGAGCTTGATGCCTTGATAAGCTCCTTTCCTGAGGACGGCTCACCTCTCACAGTTCTGGGCGACTTTAACCTCCCCACGTCTACCTTTGACTCATTCCTCTCTGCCTCCTTCTTTCCACTCCTCTCCTCTTTTGACCTCACCCTCTCACCTTCCCCCTACTCACAAGGCAGGCAATACGCTCGACCTCATCTTTACTAGATGCTGTTCCTCCACTAACCTCATTGCAACTCCCCTCCAAGTCTCCGACCACTACCTTGTATCCTTTTCCCTCTCGCTCTCATCCAACACTTCCCACACTGCCCCTACTCGGATGGTATCGCGCAGTCCCAACCTTCGCTCTCTCTCCCCCGCTACTCTCTCCTCTTCCATCCTATCATCTCTTCCCTCTGCTCAAACCTTCTCCAACCTATCTCCTGATTCTGCCTCCTCAACCCTCCTCTCCTCCCTTTCTGCATCCTTTGACTCTCTATGTCCCCTATCCTCCAGGCCGGCTTGGTCCTCCCCTCCCGCTCCGTGGCTCGACGACTCATTGCGAGCTCACAGAACAGGGCTCCGGGCAGCCGAGCGGAAATGGAGGAAAACTTCGCCTCCCTGCGGACCTGGCATCCTTTCACTCCCTCCTCTCTACATTTTCCTCCTCTGTCTCTGCTGCTAAAGCCACTTTCTACCACTCTAAATTCCAAGCATCTGCCTCTAACCCTAGGAAGCTCTTTGCCACCTTCTCCTCCCTCTTGAATCCTCCTCCCCCTCCCCCTCCTCCCTCTCTGCAGATGACTTCGTCAACCATTTTGAAAAGAAGGTCGACGACATCCGATCCTCGTTTGCTAAGTCAAACGACACCGCTGGTTCTGCTCACACTGCCCTACCCTGTGCTCTGACCTCTTTCTCCCTCTCTCTCCAGATGACATCTCGCGTCTTGTGACGGCCGGCCGCCCAACAACCTGCCCGCTTGACCCTATCCCCTCCTCTCTTCTCCAGACCATCTCCGGTGACCTTCTCCCTTACCTCACCTCGCTCATCAACTCATCCCTGACCGCTGGCTACGTCCCTCCCGTCTTCAAGAGAGCGAGAGTTGCACCCCTTCTGAAAAAACCTACACTCGATCCCTCCGATGTCAACAACACTACAGACCAGTATCCCTTCTTTCTTTCCTCTCCAAAACTCTTGAACGTGCCGTCCTTGGCCAGCTCTCCCGCTATCTCTCTCAGAATGACCTTCTTGATCCAAATCAGTCAGGTTTCAAGACTAGTCATTCAACTGAGACTGCTCTTCTCTGTATCACGGAGGCGCTCCGCACTGCTAAAGCTAACTCTCTCTCCTCTGCTCTCATCCTTCTAGACCTATCGGCTGCCTTCGATACTGTGAATCATCAGATCCTCCTCTCCACCCTCTCCGAGTTGGGCATCTCCGGCGCGGCCCACGCTTGGATTGCGTCCTACCTGACAGGTCGCTCCTACCAGGTGGCGTGGCGAGAATCCGTCTCCTCACCACGTGCTCTCACCACTGGTGTCCCCCAGGGATCTGTTCTAGGCCCTCTCCTATTCTCGCTATACACCAAGTCACTTGGCTCTGTCATAACCTCACATGGTCTCTCCTATCATTGCTATGCAGACGATACACAATTAATCTTCTCCTTTCCCCCTTCTGACGACCAGGTGGCGAATCGCATCTCTGCATGTCTGGCAGACATATCAGTGTGGATGACGGATCATCACCTCAAGCTGAACCTCGGCAAGACGGAGCTGCTCTTCCTCCCGGGGAAGGACTGCCCGTTCCATGATCTCGCCATCACGGTTGACAACTCCATTGTGTCCTCGTCCCAGAGCGCTAAGAACCATGGCGTGATCCTGGACAACACCCTGTCGTTCTCAAATAACATCAAGGCGGTGGCCCGTTCCTGTAGGTTCATGCTCTACAACATCCGCAGAGTACGACCCTGCCTCACACAGGAAGCGGCGCAGGTCCTAATCCAGGCACTTGTCATCTCCCGTCTGGATTACTGCAACTCGCTGTTGGCTGGGCTCCCTGCCTGTGCCATTAAACCCCTACAACTCATCCAGAACGCCGCAGCCCGTCTGGTGTTCAACCTTCCCAAGTTCTCTCACGTCACCCCGCTCCTCCGCTCTCTCCACTGGCTTCCAGTTGAAGCTCGCATCCGCTACAAGACCATGGTGCTTGCCTACGGAGCTGTGAGGGGAACGGCACCTCACTACCTCCAGGCTCTGATCAGGCCCTACACCCAAACAAGGGCACTGCGTTCATCCACCTCTGGCCTGCTCGCCTCCCTACCACTGAGGAAGTACAGTTCCCGCTCAGCCCAGTCAAAACTGTTCGCTGCTCTGGCCCCCCAATGGTGGAACAAACTCCCTCACGACGCCAGGACAGCGGAGTCAATCACCACCTTCCGGAGACACCTGAAACCCCACCTCTTTAAGGAATACCTAGGATAGGATAAAGTAATCCTTCTCCCCCTCCCCCCCCCTTAAAAGACCTAGATGCACTATTGTAAAGTGGCTGTTCCACTGGATGTCATAAGGTGAAAGCACCAATTTGTAAGTCGCTCTGGATAAGAGCGTCTGCTAAATGACTTAAATGTAAATGTAAATGTTTACCACTCTTGGCATTCTCTCAACCAGCTTCATGAGGAATGCTTTTCCAACAGTCTTGGAGTTCCCACATATGCTGAGAACTTGTTGGCTGCTTTTCCTTCACTTTGCGGTCCAACTCATCCCAAACCATCTCAATTGGGTTGAGGTCGGGTGATTGTGGAGGCCAGGTCATCTGATGCAGCACTCCTTGGTCAAATATCCCTTACACAGCCTGGAGGTGTGTTTTGGGACAATGCCCTGTTTATATAGTATATATAGGTCCCACTCCCATCAGCCACTGCGTATCTAATTCCTGTAAATCACAACGTGTAAAATAAACACAATAAAATGTTATAAATATCTTTATGATATATCATATAAACTTTGCACAGCACTATAACAACTACGTCAGTCCTATCAAAAGATGAGTACTCACATTTTGTGCCACAGTGAAGTACATCCAAGGTCTGTCGAGTTTCTGGAAAATACATTTGTCAGATTGTGAGCACGTCCGTCCCAGAGAAAACCACAGTCACCGATATGTTCAGTGTTCTGGGCTAACTGGGTGACAATACTGTAGGCCTGACCCCATTTAATCAACTGGTCAATTGTTTGGTCAATGGTCATTGGTCGACCGACATTCTTTTAGTCGAGCAGTGGCAAATATATATAACAAAAAAATGTTATGACACAGGAGACACCTGTCTGAATCATTCCTGTCTGAGTGGACTAATCAATTGTGGAGCTGCTGGGATGGCACACCAGTATCACTACTAGTACATTTACCGTTAATTACCATTGTTTATAATCTACAATATTTGTTTGGTTATGTAGTGTCTGTTAACCTCTCTGGGATATTTGGGACGGTAGAGTCCCACCTCGCCAACAGCCAGTGAAAGTGCAGGGCGCCAAATTCAAAACAACAAAAATCTAATAATTAAAATTCCTCAAGCATACAAGTATTTTACACCATTTTAAAGATACAATTCTCGTTAATCCAGCCAGAGTCTCTGATTTCAAAAATGCTTTACAGCGAAAGCACCACAAACAATTATGTTAGGTCACCACCTAGTCACAGAAAAAACCCCAGACATTTTCCAGCCAAAAAGAGGAGTCACAAAAAGCACAAATAGAGGTAAAATTAATCACTAACCTTTGATGATCTTCATCAGATGACACTCATAGAACTTCATGTTACACAATACATGTACCTTTATTCGCTAAAGTTCATATTTATAGAAAAAATCTCATTTTACATTGGCGCGTTACGTTCTGTAGTTCTAAAACATGCGTTGATTGTGCAGAGAGCCACATCCATTCACAGAAATACTCATCATAAATGTTGATGAAAATACAAGTGTTATACATGGCATTAGAGATATACTTCTCCTTAATGCAACCGCTGTGTCAGATTTTGTTTAACCTCTTGCTCCTACTGAGACGCTTGCGTCCCATCTAGAGCTCTGGAAATGCAAATGCGCTACGCTAAATGCTAATAGTATTAGTTAAAACTCAAACGTTCATTAAAATACACATGCAGGGTATTGAATTAAAGCTACACTCGTTGTGAATCCAGGCAACAAGTCAGATTTTTAAAATGCTTTTCGGCGAAAGCATGAGAAGCTATTATCTGATAGCATGTAACACCCCAAAAGACCCGCAGGGGACGTAAACAAAATAATTAGCATATTCGGCGCTACACAAACTGCACAATAAAATAGAAAACATTCATTACCTTTGACCATCTTCTTTGTTGGCACTCCTAGATGTCCCATAATCACTATTGGGTCTTTTTTTCGATTAAATCGGTCCATATATAGCCTAGATATCGTTATATGTAGACTGTGTGATAAACAAAAAAAAAGCGTTTCATAACGTAACGTCATTTTTTAAAATTCAAAAAGTCGACGATAAACTTTCACAAAACACTTCGAAATACTTTTGTAATGCAACTTTAGGTATTAGTAAACGTTAATAAGCGATCAAATTAATCACAAGACGAAGTATATTCTATAGCTGTCCGTCTGGAAAAATGTCCGGGTAGAAACTCAACCAAAATATCCGGTCCGAGACCTGAAGAACTGCGCTGCCTTGCATCTGTTTGACCAAGAAACAAATAGTAGGCAAATGACAAGACTCTAGACACCGTGTGGAAGCTGTAGGTACTGCAACCTCAGCCCCATTAATTGTGGTTCACCTTTATCAATAGGTTCAAGTCGCGCAGGGATATATTTTTCCATTTTCAGTGATCAGATTTTCCTGCGCTTTCCGATGAAACGCACGTTATGTTATAGCCACAGCCGTGATTTAACCAGTTTTATAAACGTCTGAGTGTTTTCTATCCACACATACTAATCATATGCATATACTATATTCCTGGCATGAGTAGCAGGGCGCTGAAATGTTGAACCGTGAAGCTTAAGGTCTATGTGCCACAAACAAAGTTAACTTCCCACACTGAAAGGGGGGAAAGGGCTACCTAAGTATGGTTCCCAATCACAGACAACGATAGACAGCTGGCCCTGATTGAGAACCATACCCGGCCAAAACATAGAAATACAAAATCATAGAAAAACAAACATAGAATGCCCACCCTACATCACACCCTGACCTAACCAAATAGAGAAATAAAACGTCTCTCTAAGGTCAGGGCGTGACACGCAGGAATCCCAGTTCCACGATAAATGTTTGATTTGTCCATCATTTATGTCCAAATAGCTTCTTTTGTTAGCGCATTTGGTAAACAAATCCAAACGCTCGTTCAGGTCCAGCCGATCGTCAGACAAAAAGTTCAAAAAGTTCAAAAAGTTATATTACAGCCCGTAGAAACTTGTCAAACTAAGTATAGAATCAATCTTTAGGATGTTTTTAACATAAATGTTCAATAATGTTCCAACCGGAAAATTCAATTGTCTGTAGAAAAGCAATGGAATGAGTGCTACCTCTCTCAAGACCGCACCTCAGAGCCTGTGGCACTCTGCCAGACACCTGCCTCAATCAGCTCTCATTCGCCCCCACTTCACAGTAGAAGCCTGAAACAACGTTCTAAAGACTGTTGATATCTAGTGGAAGCCTTAGGAAGTGCAATATGACCCCATTTACACTGTATATTGGAATGGCAAGGAGTTTGAAAACTACAAACCTCAGATTTCCCACTTCCTGGTAGGATTTTTCTCAGGTTTTCGCCTGCCATATGAGTTTTGTTATTACATTTACATTTAAGTCATTTAGCAGACGCTCTTATCCAGAGCGACTTACAAATTGGTGCTTTCACCTTATGACATCCAGTGGAACAGCCACTTTACAATAGTGCATCCAAGTCTTTTAAGGGGGGTGAGAAGGATTACTTTATCCTATCCTAGGTATTCCTTAAAGAGGTGGGGTTTCAGGTGTCTCCGGAAGGTGGTGATTGACTCCGCTGTCCTGGCGTCGTGAGGGAGTTTGTTCCACCATTGGGGGGCCAGAGCAGCGAACAGTTTTGACTGGGCTGAGCGGGAACTGTACTTCCTCAGTGGTAGGGAGGCGAGCAGGCCAGAGGTGGATGAACGCAGTGCCCTTGTTTGGGTGTAGGGCCTGATCAGAGCCTGGAGGTACTGTTATACTCACAGACATCATTCAAACAGTTTTAGAAACTTCAGAGTGTTTTATATCCAATACTACTAATAATATGCATATATTAGCATATGGAACAGAGTAGCAGGCAGTTTACTCTGGGCACCTTATTCATCCAAGCTACTCAATACTGCCCCCCTGTCACCAAGAAGTTAATGTATTCAATACACTTTTACAGTTTTACAGTTGTCATTGTAGGAGTGGCCATATTGTTTTCAGAGCACACAACCTCCATGTACGAGTTGTCAGTTCAGAAAATTGTCTTTTGTTTGGAATGCTGCTGACAATCTTGAGTAAGGACACGCACCTGGTTACGCATAGAAGTACATGTAGGCCTAGGCTACGCATAGAAGTACAGGTAGGCCTATAGGCTACACATAGAAGTACAGGTAGGCCTATAGGCTACACATAGAAGTACAGGTAGGCCAAGGCTACGCATAGAAGTACAGGTAGGCCTATAGGCTACACATAGAAGTACAGGTAGGCCTATAGGCTACACATAGAAGTACAGGTAGGCCTATAGGCTACACATAGAAGTACAGGTAGGCCTAGGCTACCTGGCCTGCGCGCAATTGTAAGCTCATAAATGTGCCCATTTGGTGATCTGATACTATTTCTGATTGTCTTAGCTCACCATCACTGTGGAGGTTCTCAAATAAACGTTTTCTTCACCCCAAACAGCAAGTAAAAAAAGTATGTTTTTTACATTCACTGAGATTGACAATAATTCCTCAACATAGCCTATTTTATTTTGCATGAAAGGGGGAAAAAGATGTCATGCTCTGATCCGGTGGAAAGTCATAAAAAAGGCCTTGTGCAAATAGCCTACAGCTGTGTCTGTCTGTCATCAGCTCTTTGCACAAAACAGTACGCAGCATTATCTGGATATGTGTAAAACAAAAGATCGACATTCACCTTCTGCTACCATTTCTGTCAAGTCGTCTACTCATACAGTTTGATGCATACCTTCTATAAATTCAACGTTCTATAAATCCAACGTTCTATAAATCCAACGTTCTATAAATCCAACTTTCTATAAATGCAACGTTCTATAAATCCAACGTTCTATAAATCCAACATTCTATAAATCCAACGTTCTATAAATCCAACGTTCTTAATTAATGGTAGAATTTGCGAAGGACAGCAGCTGCGAGCAGAGGGCAGCTCAAGGAGGAGGGTCGGGTCGGGTCGGGAACATTTAAAAAAAAATCTGGTTCGGCTATATTGATTTCTGGCTCCCTCTTTAGTCATTTCTGTGTCTTCATTTTTTATCGTAGCTGAAGCTTAAAGCTTCAGAGAAGCTCAGTAGCCGACATACAGTTCACTGTATTATGGAAAAATACACATTTAAACATTTCTACCAATTGATTGGTCGAAAAAACAGACCAAGATGTTTTTGTGTCGGGTACAGCCCTACAGCACTGTAGCTTGCAAAGAGTATCTACTAGCTACCTAAATCCTCAAATTATCTTGACTTAAACTAACGTTACCTCTATAATGTATAGCTTCTTAATGGTAGTTGGCTAGCTATGTGAACGTTGGCACTAGTGCAATGGACACATGTTATGAGCTAAACATGTGTATGGAAGCTAACTATCTAAATTAAGTTGTTAGCCAACATTAACACTCATCGTAGTTTCCATCTTTTCCAAGAATTTTTGTAAAATCCATCTCTCGGTGGTTCTTCTGTTAGTGGAATACTTTCTTTTCAGCGTAATGAGTGTAATGAGTATCACCGCTTTGGCTTTGGATAGCTAGAGTAGCTTTCTTTGACTATATTTTGAGTAGAGAGGCTATATACAGTAGAGAGGCTATATTTTGAGTAGAGAGGCTATATACAGTAGAGGCTATATTTTGAGTAGAGAGGCTATATACAGTAGAGAGTCTATATTTTGAGTAGAGAGGCTATATACAGTAGAGAGGCTATATACAGTAGAGAGGCTATATACAGTAGCGAGGCTATATACAGTAGAGGCTATATTTTGAGTAGAGAGGTTATATACAGTAGAGAGGCTATATTTTGAGCAGGTTCCTTCATGTAGAAATGTAAGGGTGACATAGCGAAGTAGCTACAAAAAATGTAATTCTGCAGTCAACGAGTCACCACAACGACAAGCGGAAAGTAGAAGAGAGACGTACCTATCATGTTCGAAAAATGAAATGGAAAGATAAGATAAGAAGATTGGTCCAGCAGTGGGGCGGCAGGTTAGCCTAGTGGTTAGAGCGTTGGACTAGTAACTGTCGTTCTGCCCCTGAACAGGCAGTTAACCCACTGTTCCTAGGCCGTCATTGAAAATAAGAATTTGTTCTTAACTGACTTGCCTAGTTAAATAAAGGTAAAATAAATCAAATAAAATGTCGGTCCACGTTATTTCACTTCACTACTTATTTCACTTATCTTCAATCTAATCAATGTGCTATAGAAGTGTCTAGGCTCCTCATAGATGTGATGAAACTGGTGAAAATGGCTTCTCCTGCAATACACGAGTTCTGCCCTCTCCAGCTCTGTGTCTGGCTCTGCACAACCCAGCTCCGCCCTCTCCAGCCCTGTGTCTGGCTCTGCACAACCCAGCTCCGCCCTCTCCAGCCCTGTGTCTGGCTCTGCACAACCCAGCTCCGCCCTCTCCAGCCCTGTGTCTGGCTCTGCACAACCCAGCTCCGCCCTCTCCAGCTCTGTGTCTGGCTCTGCACAACCCAGCTCCGCCCTCTCCAGCCCTGTGTCTGGCTCTGCACAACCCAGCTCCGCCCTCTCCAGCCCTGTGTCTGGCTCTGCACAACCCAGCTCCGCCCTCTCCAGCCCTGTGTATGACTCTGCACAACCCAGCTCCGCCCTCTCCAGCCCTGTGTCTGGCTCTGCACAACCCTGCTCCGCCCTCTCCAGCCCTGTGGCTGGCTCTGCACAACCCAGCTCCGCCCTCTCCAGCCCTGTGTCTGGCTCTGCACAACCCAGCTTCGCCCTCTCCAGCCCTGTGGCTGGCTCTGCACAACCCAGCTCCGCCCTCTCCAGCCCTGTGTCTGGCTCTGCACAACCCAGCTCCGCCCTCTCCAGCCCTGTGGCTGGCTCTGCACAACCCAGCTCCGCCCTCTCCAGCCCTGTGTCTGGCTCTGCACAACCCAGCTCCGCCCTCTCCAGCCCTGTGGCTGGCTCTGCACAACCCAGCTCCGCCCTCTCCAGCCCTGTGTCTGGCTCTGCACAACCCAGCTCCGCCCTCTCCAGCCCTGTGGCTGGCTCTGCACAACCCAGCTCCGCCCTCTCCAGCCCTGTGTCTGGCTCTGCACAACCCAGCTCCGCCCTCTCCAGCCCTGTGGCTGGCTCTGCACAACCCAGCTCCAACCTTTCCAGTCCTGTGTCTGCCAACCCTCTTCTCTCCGGTTCCTGTGACTGTTCCAGATCAGGTAATAGGCTTGAACCTGTGGAGGTGAGGAACCTCCGGGGGATGTCAAAGGGGAGTGGACCACATCGTCAGCAGCCAGAGAAAATAAAGCTGGACGCCATTTCCAGTAAGCTTTTAAACACGATGCAGTTAGGAACTCAGGCCTTGGTACATTGACTAACTTTCATTCTTTATTTTAAGTGTTTACTTAATGTCCTTTTCATCCTTTTATATAATAGGGGCTACTCTCCAGAAATGGCTGAACACCCTTCCACTTAACATCGGCTTCAGCTATCAACACAAAAATCTCCGTGCTGCGTTCCAATTCCAACAATAAGGAGTTCAATGGACCTTTTTGAACAGAGAACAGAATGAACACTATGGAAAGATCATGTAAATCGTTCAACTTAAATTTGTTTTATTATACATTCGTTTATACTTCACATATTCTTTGAATATGGATAAAGGAAGCACCATTCAAGACTACTGTTCTGTTCAATAGCACCGCAGAAAAGCTAAGCAACCCAGGACACCACAGAAAAGCTAAGCAACCCAGGACACCACAGAAAAGCTAAGCAACCCAGGACACCCAAACATTTGCTTTCTGCTGATTGCCGCTATAGGGCATAGAATGTTAAAAAAGCTGCCAGTGAAAATCTCACTTTTAAAAGTTCATATTTTGTTAACTCATACACAAATACCCAAACTCATCGTATTCTCGTATTTCCGGCAAAAGTATAAAATAAAAAATAAAAAATCAGTTTAAGGTTTTCAAATCTGCTGATGGCCTCGTAATAGCAGCTGTTCACATGGAGAACCATGTGGTTGAGGGTGGTGCAGTTACCGTACCAGGCGGTGATGCAGCCTGACAGAATGCTCTCGATGGTGTATCTGTCGAGGTTTGTGAGGGTCTTAGGTGCCATGCTGAATTTCTTCAGCTGCCTGAGTTTGTAGAGATTCTGTTGTTGTGCCTTCTTCACCACAGTGTCAGTGTGGTGAGACCATTTCAGGTCCGCAGCAATGTGCACGGCGAGTAACTTGAAACTTTTGTGACCTTCTCCACCGCGGCCCCGTCGACGAGGATGCGGTGTCGTGTTCCCATTTCTTTTGTTGACGACGAAGGACAGACGTTATTCTCCTGGCAGCACTCTGCGAGGACTCTTGTTGATAATCAGGCTTACCACTGTCATGTCGTCAGCAAACTTGATGATTGAGTTGTGTGTGTGACCAGGCAGTCATGGGTGAATAGGAAGTACAAGAGGGGGCTGGTCACACACCCCTGTATAGAAATAATAGAAATGTAGCCTCTCTAGTGTATATAGCCTCGGTACTGTATATAGCCTCACTACTGTATATTGCCTCTCTACTGTATATAGCCTCTCTACTGTATATAGCCTCTCTACTGTATATAGCCTCACTGCTGTATATAGCCTCTCTACTGTATATAGCCTCACTACTGTATATAGCCTCGCTACTGTATATAGTCTCGCTACTGTATATAGCCTCGCTACTGTATATAGCCTCTCTACTGTATATAGCCTCTCTACTGTATATTGCCTCTCTACTGTATATAGCCTCTCTACTGTATATAGCCTCTCTACTGTATATAGCCTCACTACTGTATATAGCCTCTCTACTGTATATAGCCTCTCTACTGTATATTGCCTCACTACTGTATATAGCCTCTCTACTGTATATAGCCTCTCTACTGTATATAGCATCTCTACTGTATATAGCCTATCTACTGTATATAGCCTCTCTACTGTACATTGCCTCACTACTGTATATAGCCTCTCTACTGTATATAGCCTCTCTACTGTATGTAGCCTCTCTACTGTATATAGCATCTCTACTGTATATAGCCTCTCTACTGTATATAACCTCTCTACTGTATATACCCTCTCTACTGTATATAGCCTCTCTACTGTATATAGCCTCTCTACTGTATATAGCCTCTCTACTGTATGTAGCCTCTCTACTGTATATAGCCTCACTACTGTATATAGCCTCTCTACTGTATATAGCCTCACTACTGTATATAGCCTCTCTACTGTATATAGCCTCACTACTGTATATAGCCTCTCTACTGTATATAGCCTCTCTACTGTATATTGCCTCACTACTGTATATAGCCTCTCTACTGTATATAGCCTCTCTACTGTATATAGCCTCTCTACTGTATATTGCCTCACTACTGTATATAGCATCTCTACTGTATATAGCCTCTCTACTGTATGTAGCCTCTACTGTATATAGCCTCACTACTGTATGTAGCCTCTCTACTGTATATAGCCTCACTACTGTATATAGCCTCTCTACTGTATATAGCCTCACTACTGTATATAGCCTCTCTACTGTATGTAGCCTCTCTACTGTATATAGCTTTGCTACTGTTATTTTTCAGTATTTTTACTGTTGTTTTATTTCTTTACCTACCTATTGTTCACCTAATACATATTTTGCACTGTTGGTTAGAGCCTGTAAGTAAGCATTTCACTGTAAGGTCTACTACACCTGTTGTATTCGTCGCAGATCAAAAATACACTTTGATTTGATTTGATGCTGTATCCTGCGCAGTATAGAGCGGTAGACAGAGACACACAGTACTGCATGTTTCACACCCCTGAGAAGGATGTGTGTCAAGATGTGGTGATTGTAATTTTCCACAGACAGCAGCGTGAAATATGAAGGCTGCCCTTCGATTAGCATTTCTACACGCTTCATCCGATGATTACCCCTGGCAGCGCTGTAGTACCTGTTATTGGTTAACGCGTGAAACTGTCAGGTGATGATGTGGAAAAACACACGCTATTCATTACGTGTGTGTTTGTGTGTCAAAGATACCTAACCCCTCGTTAAACATCTGCCAATCACAGTACCCTCAGATGGCTCCGAGGCTCCTGAAGACCACACACACACACACACACACACACACACAGACATACTGTAACTAGCTGCTGTAAAAGGCACTCAACACCAACATCTTGACAGGATTTCGCCCTTTGACACCTATGACATCATATCTATCAGTTCATCGAGAGATTAAAATATGACGACACAATGGCTTTCATTACTGAACGTCTACTGAGGTAGATCATATGATGGTGTGAGTTGACACCTATGAGCTGACAACTCATCTACCGAGAGAGCAACGTTTTCCACTCTTTCAAAAGTAGTTTCAGTTAGTGTTTAATAACAACAGACTAGACAGGTTTTCTAAATGAGGACTCCTAATTATGATTGGATGCTTTGTTCCAGCCAACGGTCTAACTGATTCACTTTGTTCCAGCCAACGGTCTAACTGATTCACTTTGTTCCAGGCAACTGACTAACTGATTCACTTTGTTCCAGGCAACTGACTCACTTTGTTCCAGGCAACTGACTCACTTTGTTCCAGGCAACTGACTAACTGATTCACTTTGTTCCAGCTAACAGCCAAACTGATTCACTTTGTTCCAGCCAACTGACTAACTGATTCACTTTTGTTTTAAAACTTCTTCAGGATTGGTGGGCCCCCTGTGGGACAGTTAAGCTAACATAGGCTAATGTGATTAGCATGAGGTTGTAAGTAACAAGAAAATTTCCCAGGACATAGACATATCTGATTTTGATAGAACACTTACATTCTTGTTAATCTAACTGCACTGTCCAATTTACAGTAGATATTACAGTGAATACCATGCTATTGTTTGAGGAGCGTGCACAATTTTAAACATGAAAAATTATTAATAAACAAATTAGGCGCATTTGGGCAGTCTTGAAACACATTTTTGAACAGAAATGCAATGGTTCCTTGGATCAGTCTAAAACATTGCACGTACACTGCTGCCATCTAGTGGCCAAAATCTAAATTGCACCTCGTCATGGAATAAAACATTGTGTCCTTGCTCTTGCATTTTAAAAAAATACAAAAAAAGGTTGTTTTTTCTTTGTATTATCTTTCACCTGATCTAATGTGTTATATTCTCCTACATTCCTTTCACATTTCCACAAACTTCAAAGTGTTTCTTTTCAAGTGGTAAATTTGGGTATGTCATTTTAGGCAAAAAAAAAAAAAAAAATGGGCCAATCCTTAATAAAGAAGGTCAAACCAAGGTTCATTTTGCTATTTGACTTTGGTAAGACCCCTTGAAGTATAAACATTTTTTTTTTTATATATATTTTATTTTGTCTTACTGCTATTAGCCCATATGAACGCATTGAATAACAGATTCCCTACATAGAACAACAAATAGTCCCTCAAAAAATCTAAAGGAAGTTTGTTCTGAAGTGTCTGTCCTACATCTGAGAAATATAAGATAGATCAGGAAACATCTGGGTTTTGTTTTTTAAAAGGTGCGGATTGAGGGAAGGAGGGATTATTGGCGCGAATTGTGAAATTTGATTTGATTGGCCACCAACTACAATTTTTTTTTTTTTTATGGCTCTGAGGGGCTCTCGCAAACTTTCCCTCATGATCTACTATTATGTATAGCCTATACAATTGTACTCTGGCTAGGATAATGGTGACTGGGTAGGATAATGATGACTGGCTAGGATAATGACGACTGGCTAGGATAATGACGACTGGTTAGGATAATTATGACTGGCTAGGACAATGACGACTAGTTAGGATAATGACGACTGGCTAGGATAATGACGACTGGCTAGGATAATGATGACTGGCTAGGATAATGACGACTGGCTAGGATAATGACAACTGGCTAGGATAATAACGACTGGCTAGGATAATGACGACTGGCTAGGATAATGACGACTGGCTAGGATAATGACGATTGGCTAGGAAGGCAGTAGAGAGAAAGGTTCTTTCATAGATTAAGCAGCGCTGTGAGTCTGCCCTCAGAGAGCAGACTCATCATTTGAAATACTCAGCGCTGTGAGTCTACCCTCAGAGTGCAGAGTGATCATTTGAAATACACAACCAGGCGTCTGAAAAGTGTCTAAGAATGTTGACATACTGTACACCTTCCTAAATGTTGACATACTGTAAGCCTTCCTGAATGTTGACATACTGTAAGCCTTCCTGAACATTGACATACTGTACACCTTCCTGAATGTTGACATATTGTAAGTCTTCCTGAATGTTGACATACTGTAAGCCTTCCTGAACATTGACATACTGTACACCTTCCTGAATGTTGACATACTGTACACCTTCCTAAATGTTGACATACTGTAAGTCTTCCTGAATGTTGACATACTGTACACCTTCCTAAATGTTGACATACTGTAAGTCTTCCTGAATGTTGACATACTGTAAGCCTTCCTGAATGTTGACATACTGTACATATTGTAAGCCTTCCTGAATGTTGACATACTGTACACCTTCCTGAATGTTGACATACTGTAATCCTTCCTGAATGTTGACATACTGTACATACTGTAAGCCTTCCTGAATGTTGACATACTGTACACCTTCCTGAATGTTGACATACTGTAAGCCTTCCTGAATGTTGACATACTGTACACCTTCCTGAATGTTGACATACTGTAAGCCTTCCTGAATGTTGACATACTGTAAGCCTTCCTGGACTCTCACAACAAACATGAACAACGATTGACCATCATTTGGAACGAAGAGAGTGTGTGTGTGTGTGTGTGTATGTGTGCGTGTGTGCGTGCGTGTGTGTGTGTGTGTGTGTGCGTGCGTGTGTGTGTGTGGGTGTGTGTGAGTTCATGTGTGTGTGTGTGTGTGTGTGTGTGTGTGTGTGTGTGTGTGTGTGTGAGCCTGCAGCATAAGAGTTTTTATTATCCATCTTTACTGCTGCTCTGCACCCACTGATCTCTTTCATAATACCCAGCACACACACAGCACACACAGCACACACACACACACACACACACACACACACACACACACACACACACACACACACACACACAACACATCACATCACAGCAGGGAAAAGTCTCCCGTCATGCCGACAACCTTCCTCCTCCACAGGGTCACCTGAAGGGCAAACTCAGCTCATAACCTCCACCGGCTATCTTCCTCCTTTTTCTACCCTCCCTCCCTCCCTCCCTCCCTCCCTCCAGTCAACACTCCGTCACTTCCTACCCTCCCTTCCTCCAGGGAGCCCTCCCTCCCTCCAGTCATCCCTCCCTCCAGGGTTCCTCCCTCCCTCCAGGGAGCCCTCCCTCCCTTCCTCCCTCCAGGGAGCCCTCCCTCCAGTCATCCCTCCCTCCAGGGTTCCTCCCTCCCTCCAGGGAGCCATCCATCCCTCCAGTCATCCATCCCTCCCTCCCTCCAGTCATCCATCCATCCCTCCAGTCATCCATCCCTCCCTCCCTCCCTCCAGTCATCCCTCCCTCCCTCCCTCCCTCCCTCCCTCCCTCCCTCCAGTCATCCATCCATCCCTCCAGTCATCCATCCCTCCCTCCAGTCATCCCTCCCTCCAGGGTTCCTCCCTCCCTCCAGGGAGCCATCCATCCCTCCAGTCATCCATCCCTCCCTCCCTCCCTCCCTCCAGTCATCCATCCCTCCCTCCAGTCATCCATCCAGTCATCCATCCATCCCTCCAGTCATCCATCCCTCCCTCCCTCCCTCCAGTCATCCCTCCCTCCCCCTCCCTCCCTCCCTCCCTCCCTCCCTCCCTCCCTCCCTCCAGTCATCCATCCATCCCTCCAGTCATCCATCCCTCCCTCCAGTCATCCCTCCCTCCAGGGTTCCTCCCTCCTCCAGGGAGCCATCCATCCCTCCAGTCATCCATCCCTCCCTCCCTCCCTCCCTCCAGTCATCCATCCCTCCCTCCAGTCATCCATCCAGTCATCCATCCATCCCTCCAGTCATCCATCCCTCCCTCCTGTCATCCATCCATCCCTCCTGTCATCCATCCATCCCTCCAGTCATCCATCCATCCCTCCAGTCATCCATCCCTCCCTCCTGTCATCCATCCCTCCAGTCATCCATCCCTCCCTCCTGTCATCCATCCATCCCTCCCTCCAGTCATCCATCCCTCCAGTCATCCATCCCTCCTGTCATCCATCCCTCCTGTCATCCATCCCTCCAGTCATCCATCCCTCCTGTCATCCATCCATCCTTCCCTCCAGTCATCCATCCCTCCCTCCTGTCATCCATCCATCCCTCCCTCCAGTCATCCATCCCTCCCTCCAGTCATCCATCCATCCATCCCTCCTGTCATCCATCCATCCCTCCTGTCATCCATCCATCCCTCCAATCATCCATCCATCCCTCCCATCATCCATCCATCCCTCCCTCCCGTCATCCATTCATCCCTCCTGTCATCCATCCATCCCTCCCTCCTGTCATCCATCCACCCCTCCCCCATCATCCATCACCCAGCTCATATCCTCCTCTGACTCACCTCCTCTTCTCCCTACCTGCTTCCCAGTCATCCATCCATCCATCCATCCCTCCTGTCATCCATCCATCCCTCCTGTCATCCATCCATCCCTCCAATCATCCATCCATCCCTCCCATCATCCATCCATCCCTCCCTCCCGTCATCCATTCATCCCTCCTGTCATCCATCCATCCTTCCCTCCTGTCATCCATCCACCCCTCCCCCATCATCCATCACCCAGCTCATATCCTCCTCTGACTCACCTCCTCTTCTCCCTACCTGCTTCCCTCACTCTACCCCTTCATCTAAGCTCATCCATGCCACCCCCAATTCCTCCCATCCTGTTCTCTCCACTAATCCCACCCCCTTTTGTTCTGCTCCTCCCATCCCCATCTCTCTGCTCCTCCCATCCCCATCTCTCTGCTCCTCCCATCCCCATCTCTCTGCTCCTCCCATCCCCATCTCTCTTCTCCTCCCATCCCCATCTCTCTGCTCCTCCCATCCCCATCTCTCTGCTCCTCCCATCCCCATCTCTCCGCTCCTCCCATCCCCATCTCTCTGCTCCTCCCATCCCCATCTCTCTGCTCCTCCCATCCCCATCTCTATGCTCCTCCCATCCCCATCTCTCTTCTCCTCCCATCCCCATCTCTCTGCTCCTCCCATCCCCATCTCTCTGCTCCTCCCATCCCCATCTCTCTGCTCCTCCCATCCCCATCTCTCTTCTCCTCCCATCCCCATCTCTCTGCTCCTCCCATCCCCATCTCTCTGCTCCTCCCATCTCTCTTCTCCTCCCATCCCCATCTCTCTGCTCCTCCCATCCCCATCTCTCTGCTCCTCCCATCCCCATCTCTCTGCTCCTCCCATCCCCATCTCTCTGCTCCTCCCATCTCCATCTCTCTTCTCCTCCCATCCCCATCTCTCTGCTCCTCCCATGCCCATCTCTCTGCTCCTCCCATCCCCATCTCTCCGCTCCTCCCATCCCCATCTCTCTGCTCCTCCCATCCCCATCTCTCTGCTCCTCCCATCCCCATCTCTCTGCTCCTCCCATCCCCATCTCTCTGCTCCTCCCATCCCCATCTCTCTGCTCCTCCCATCCCCTTTGTTCCGCTCCTCCCATCCCCATCTCTCTGCTCCTCCCATCCCCTTTGTTCCGCTCCTCCCATCCCCTCCTGTCTGCTCCTCCCATCACCTCCTGTCTGCTCCTCCCATCACCTCCTGTCCGCTCCTCCCATCACCTCCTGTCTGCTCCTCCCACCCCCTTTTGTCTGCTCCTCCCATCCCCATCTCTCCGCTCCTCCCATCACCTCCTGTCTGCTCCTCCCACCCCCTTTTGTTCCGCTCCTCCCATCCCCATCTCTCTGCTCCTCCCATCCCCATCTCTCCACTCCTCCCATCCCCATCTCTCTGCTCCTCCCAGCCCCATCTCTCCGCTCCTCCCATCCCCATCTCTCTGCTCCTCCCATCCTTACCTTCTCTCCCATTCCTGTTTCTGGCTACTTTAACTGTTCTTCTCCTCTCATCCATGCCTCCTCTCCTCTCACCTTTTTTCCTACCTCGTTCCCTCACTTGCTTGATTTATTACCATACCTGCTTCTATCCCTCTGTACACCTAGTCTGCTCCCACTCCCCTTCCCCTCCCACCCTCCCTCCCTCCCTCCGTCCCTCCCTCCCTCCCTCCCTCCATCCATCCTTCAGGGCTCTCACCCAGGTTTATAGCCTCTGTTAACAGGGACCAGGGAAGAAGAGGAGGAGGTGGAGGAGTACATTTAGATGCGATGTGATGAAAATGTATGATAAGGAGCCTTGATGCTCACCAGGCTTCGAAGGTTTAAACATGGCTTGTTGTTGTTGAACTTAGTGACGTTGTTGTTGTTGTTGAGAACGTTGTATTTGCAGTAAGAGCTACTACTGTATGTTGATATTGGATGGATGGATGGATGGATGGATGGATAGCTGTTGGTCAGCTGGATGGATGGATGGATGGATGGATGGATAGCTGTTGGCCAGCTGGATGGATGGATGGATAGCTGTTGGCCAGCTGGATGGATAGCTGTTGGCCAGATGGATGGATGGATTGATTGGTATTGGCCAGCTGGATGGATGGGTGGATAGCTGTTGGCCAGCTGGATGGATGGATGGATTGGTGTTGGCCAGCTGGATGGATGGGTGGATAGCTGTTGGCCAGCTGACTGGATGGATAGCTGTTGGCCAGCTGGATGGATGGATAGCTGTTGGCCAGCTGGATGAATGGATGGATAGCCGTTGGCCAGCTGGATGGATGGATGGATAGATGTTGGCCAGCTGGATGGATGGGTAGCTGTTGGCCAGCTGGATGGATGGATGGATAGCCGTTGGCCAGCTGGATGGATGGATAGCTGTTGGCCAGCTGGCTGGATGGATAGCTGTTGGCCAGCTGGATGAATGGATGGATGGATAGATGTTGGCCAGCTGGATGGATGGGTAGCTGTTGGCCAGCTGGATGGATGGATGGATAGCTGTTGGCCAGCTGGATGGATGGATAGCTGTTGGCCAGCTGGATGGATAGCTGTTGGCCAGCTGGATGGATAGCCAACAGCTATCTATGGATCGGTGGCTGCTGGACTACAGGCTGGCTGATGGATCCTAGCCTACAATCTCCAATGCTGAGCTACTTTGTCACTAAACCCACCAAGGCACTAAGTAACAAACTCCATGTGAGGTAGATAGCCACCTTTCCTAATATCTATTACCAATTTCCACTCCCTCCAGGGGCGATACATCACGTTGCCAACTGCTAAATACATAAACCATATAATACAAAAGGACACCCGTTAAAATTTGAGCACACAGCACACACCATAGACAAAAAATGGCAGTAGAATGGCCTTACTGAAGAGCTCAGCAATGTTCAAAGTCATAGGATGCCACCTTTCCAACTAGTTAGTTTGTCAAATGTCTGCCCTGCTAGAGCTCCCTCGGTCAACTGTAAGTGTTGTTATTGTGAAGTGGAACCGTCTAGGAGCAACAACGTCTCAGCCGCGAAGAGGTAGGCCACACAAGCTCACAGACCGCAGAGTGCTGAAGTACTTAACGCGTAAAAATTGTCTGTCCTCGGTTGCAACACTCACTACTGAGTTCCAAACTGCCTCTGGAAGCAACCTCAGGACAATAACTGTTTGTTAGAAGCTTCATGAAATGGGTTTCCATGGCCGAGCAGCCGCACACAAGCCTAAGATCACCATGTGCAATGCCAAGTGTCTGCTGGAGTGGTGTAAAGCTAACCGCCATTGAACTCTAAAGCAGTGGAAACGCGATCTCTGGAGTATTGAACCACACTTTACCATCTTGCAGTCTGATGGACGAATCTGTGTTTGGTGGATGTCAGGAGAACTCTACCTGCCCCAATGTATAGTGCCAACTGTAATGTTTGGTGGAGGAGGAATAATGGTGTGGGGTTGTTTTTCAGGGTTCAGGCTAGGTCCCTTAGTTCCAGTGAAGGGAAGTCTTAATGCTACAGCATACAATGACATTCTAGAAGATTCTGGTGCTTCCAACTTTTTGTGGCAACAGTTTGGGGAAGGCCCTCTCCTGTTTCAGCATGACAATTCCCCCGTGCACAAAGCGCGGTCCATACAGAAATGGTTTGTCAAGATCGGTGTGGAAGAACTTGAGTAGCCTGCAGAGAGCCCTGACCTCAACCCCAAATAACACCTTTGTGACCTCACTAACGCTCTTGTGACTAAATGGAACCAAGTGCCCGCAACAATGTTCCAAAATCTAATGGAAAGCCTCCTCAGAAGTGTTACAGCAGCAAAAGGGGGGACCAACTCCATATTAATGCCCTTGGGCCGGCAGATAGCCTAGTGGTTAGAGCGTTAGGCCAGTAACTGAAAGGTTGCTGGATCGAATTCCCGAGCTGACAAGGTAAAAATCTGTCCTTCTACCCCTGAACAAGGCAGTTAACCCACTGTGCCCCGGTAGGCCTTCATTGTAAATAATAATTGACTTGCCTAGTTAAATAAAGGTTAAATTAAAACATTTTGGAATCAGATGTTCGACAAGAAGGTGTCCACATACTTTTGTGAATTAATTGAATAGCTCTTCTCAAGCACTGGACCAATGTTCCCAGGCAGCTTAGAAATGCCTAATTGAGGCTTGATGTTTCTCCTCCCCATAAATCAATACCATAGGCTGTTTCTCTCTCCAGGAGATAGCAGTAGATTCTTTATTACAGCTCTCTATTGGGAGAAAGAAAAGAAGATGGGATCTCTGAGGATGACAGAAAACTATATCCTCAGAGCGCTAAAGAAAAGAAGAAGGGATCTCTGAGGATGACAAAAAACTATATCCTCAGAGGGCTAAAGAAAAGAAGAAGGGATCTCTGAGGATGACAGAAAACTATATCCTCAGAGGGCTAAAGAAAAGAAGAAGGGATCTCTGAGGATGACAGAAAACTATATCCTCAGAGGGCTAGAGAAAAGAAGAAGGGATCTCTGAGGATGACAGAAAATTATATCCTCAGAGGGCTAAAGAAAAGAAGAAGAAATATACAATATGCCATTTTTGATGACAAAGTGTGAAAGGAAAATATTAACTCAAGAGGCTTGATGGTTTCCCTGTAAAGCTTGTTATGCTGAGGCTCTGAATCGAAGAAAGAGTAGGGTGATTGTGTGTGTGTGTGTGTGTGTGTGTGTGTGTGTGTGTGTGTGAGGGAGAGATGAAAAAAAACCTGTGACAGTTTCAATCCCTTTCTCCTTAATCTACTAAGACTTATTTTTCACATATCAGAAAGAAGAGAGAAAAACGTCATCAAACACTCAGAGTCTGTTCTTCTTCTTTTGGTTTGAATACAGTCATTACCAAGGAGGCTTTAATATTAGTCAGAAGATATTTTGTTTTTGAATATGTTTTAATTTGTTTTGTGGAACGACACAAAGCTGTGAGTGTTTGAGAAGACATTCATGTGATCTTCTCTATGTCCCCATTGTAAACTCAGCCAGGTCGAAATTGGACGTCTATCCATGTCCTGAGGACGTCAGGAAATGCCTTCATACTGGCCACTAGGGGCAACAGTGAGTGCTACAACCATGAAGTATTGCGGACATGGCTTGTGGATGAGTGTAATCCTATGACTTTGGAAGGGTTGTGTGATTGATCCCAGCTGTTTTTTCCTTTATTTTTGGTGTCAGACGGGCTCATTTTTCTAACTTGATAACTAATAATCAGAAGAAGTTCTCTTCTCCACCATTGAAGACTAATAAATCCTACCAAACCAAATCAAATCAAAGTGTACTACCTTACACACACACAAGTGTAAATGGCCTGATAAATCCTACCCCCCCGCAAACCTATGTGACCTTCCCTTTACATTTAAATGTGATGAATGTGTGGCAAAATGTCAGAGATTAGATGACCAATATTAGGCTGGGTATCAGTCAAGCAAGACCCGATGACAAGGTTGATGATATGTGCCCTAGTCTACCATGCAAAGGCACTATGGAGTTATTTTCCCTGGTTGAAGCAGACATGCTCAGGAAAGTGACATCACAACTTAAGCCTTCTACTTGCCACCTTCTTCAAAAACAGTTTTTAATAGCATCTCTGAAGAAGTGCAAGCTATTGTTAATCACTCCCTTTTTCAGGCACTTTACCCACTGTACTAAAAACTGCTGTCAGGTTGGATGGGGAGCGTCACTGCACAGCTATTTTCAGGTCTCTCCACAGATGTTCGACCAAGTCTGGGCTCTGGCTGGGCCACTCAAGGACATTTAGAGAGATGTCCCGAAGACACACCTTCACTGTCTTGGCTGTGTATGTAGTTCTTGTCCTGTTGGAAGGTGAACCTTCACCCTAGACTGAGGACCTGAGCACTCTGGAGCAGGTTTTCATTAAGGAACTCTCTGTACTTTTCTCCAATTGTCTTTTCCTTAACCCTGACTAGTCTCTCAGTCCCTGCCGCTGAAAAGAATCCCCACAGAATGATGCTGCCATGCTTCACCGTAGGGATTGTGCCTGGTTTCCTCCAGACGTGATGCTTGGCATTCAGGCCAAAGAGTTCAATCTTGGCTTCATCAGATCAGAGAAAAGTGTTTCTCATGGTCTGAGATTTCTTTAGGTGCCTTTTGGCAAACTCCAAGTGGGCTGTCTTGTGCTTTTTACTGGGGAGTGGCTTCCATCTACCATAAAGGCCTGCTTGATGGCGTGCTACAGAGATGATTGTCCTTCTGGAATGGTCTCCCATCTCCACCGAGGAACTCTGGAGCTCTGTCAGAGTAACCATCGGCTTCTTGGTCACCTCCCTGACCAAGGCCCTTCTCCCCAGATTGCTCAGTTTGGCCGGACGGCCAGCTCTGGGAAAAGTCTTGGTGGTTCCAAACTTTTTTTAATGGAGGCCACTGTGTTCTTGGGGACCTTCAATGCTGCAGAAATGTGTTGGTATCCTTTCCCAGATCTGTGCCTCAACACAATCTTGTCTCGGAGCTCAACGGACAATTCCTTTTGACCTCATGGACTGGTTTTTGATCTGACATGCACTGTCAACTGTGCGACCAGATGTGTGCTTTTCAAAATCATGTCCAATCAATTGAATTTACCACAGGTGGACAATAAAGAATTCAACAACAAAATAGTAGTCTTCTACATTTTTTTAAATCATTGCCCCCACCCACAAGGTATATAAACAACAACAATAAAAATAAAATAAGACAATAGATACAAAAGAAAAACGTGAAGAACATAAATCAATCAACTCTAATTAACACATGTAGGACAGCATGCACGTGTGTGTGTGCATGGACTTTGCAGATGTATTTCTCACATGTGCAGCACATAGTATTTGTTTTACAGTCCTTCTTTGGGGGGCAGAATTGGCATCTCCTCCTCTTGCCTGGCCCAGCTGTAGCCTCAGTTTGATCAGAACAAGATTCAGCCCCCTGAACAGCTTTCACAAGCGCTGCAGAGGCTGCTGTGCGGGGGAGGCGCTCCCTTCTTTGAATGTGTGGGGTTACAAGTGCCTTTCCCAGCTGCTCCAGGAACACCCTCCTCTTGTTCTGCTTACCAGGCACACAACTTCCTGTTTTGCTAAATCAAAACAAGACCGAGGTAGTTATTGTTGGAGCCAAAGTACGGAGAGAGATTCTGGCCGTACAGTTTAATTCACGGGCAATAAAGATAAAACCCCAGGTAAAAAACCTAGTGTTATTTTAGAACTCAATTTCAAATCACACATTAGGAATATGATCAAAACAGCCTTTTTCCACCTATGGAACATTGCTAAGGTGCGTCCGTTTCCCTCTCAGACTGATACAGAGAGAGACTCATCGCTTTACTTACAAGCAGGCTTGACTGCTGTAGTGGTCTCCTGTCTGGTCTACCCAAGAAAGCCATTTGTCAACTGCAAAACATACAGAATGCTGATGACCAAGACCAGACAGAGAGAACACATTATACCGGTTTTAAGGTCTTCTCACTGGCTACCTGTGAGTTTTAAAATGCAGTTTAAGATTCTTCTATTGTTTTTTAAATCAATCCATGATTGTGCACCTCAATACATGTCAGATATGCTTTTAAGTTATTTACCCAGTTGGTCCCTCAGGTCCTCGGACTGAGAGGCATGGAGAGGCAGCCTTTAGTTACTATGCCCCCAGCCTTTAGTTACTATAGCCCCAGCCTTTAGTTACTATAGCCCCAGCCTTTAGTTACTATGCCCCCAGCCTTTAGTTACTATGCCCCCATCCTTTAGTTACTATGCCCCCATCCTTTAGTTACTATGCCCCCAGCCTTTAGTTACTATGCCCCCAGAATCAAATCAAATCAAATGTATTTATATAGCCCTTCTTACATCAGCTAATATCTCAAAGTGCTGTACAGAAACCCAGCCTAAAACCCCAAACATCAAGCAATGCAGGTGTAGAAGCACGGTGGCTAGGAAAAACTCCCTAGAAAGCCCAAAAACTAGGAAGAAACCTAGAGAGGAACCAGGCTCTGTGGGGTGGCCAGTCCTCTTCTGGCTGTGCCGGCTGGAGATTATAACAGAACATGGTCAATATTTTCAAATGTTCATAAATGACCAGCATGGTCAAATAATAATAATCACAGGCAGAACAGTTGAAACTGGAGCAGCAGCATGGCCAGGTGGACTGGGGACAGCAAGGAGTCATCATGCCAGGTGGTCCTGAGGCATGGTCCTAGGACTCAGGTCCTCGTTCGAACAGTCTGTGGATCCAGCCTCTGGAATAACCTGCCAGAGAACCTGAGGGGGATCAAGAGGCATGGAGAGACAGCCTTTAGTTACTATCCCCCCATCCTTTAGTTACTATGCCCCCAGTCTTTAGTTACTATGCCCCCAGCCTTTAGTTACTATGCCCCCAGCCTTTAGTTACTATGCCCCCAGCCTTTAGTTACTATCACCCCATCCTTTAGTTACCAAGCCCCCACTCTTTAGTTACTATGCCCCCAGCCTTTAGTTACTATGCCCCAGCCTTTAGTTACTATGCCCCCAGCCTTTAGTTACTATGCCCCCTGCCTTTAGTTACTATGCCCCCAGCCTTTAGTTACTATGCCCCATCCTTTAGTTACTATGCCCCCATCCTTTAGTTACTATTCCCCCAGCCTCTGGAATAGTCTGCCAGACAACCTGAGGGGAGCCAAGAGGCATGGAGAGGCAGCCTTTAGTTACTATGCCCCCAGCCTTTAGTTACTATAGCCCCAGCCTTTAGTTACTATGCCCCCAGCCTTTAGTTACTATGCCCCCATCCTTTAGTTACTATGCCCCCAGCCTTTAGTTACTATGCCCCCATCCTTTAGTTACTATGCCCCCAGCCTCTGGAATAGCTGCCAGAGAACCTGAGGGGAGCTGAAACTGTGGACATATTTAAATGACATCTTAAAAAACACCTTTTAGCTTTGCTTTTCCTCACAGTACGTTTTAATGGTTCAGTTTCTCTCATTCATTGTTTGTTTTCTTCAATCTTACTTTGGTTGGGTAAATAATATTTCTTAATTTTTCCAGTAAAGCACATTGCATTACATGTCTGGAATAAGCTGTATAAATAAAGCTTTTTTTTTTATTTGATTATTTTTGGAGTTAACCCTATTGCAAACCTTAACCCTTACCTTAAACCATCCAGAATGAGTGTCTGAACTTAAACCTTATTTTAACCATCAAGATTGAGTGTCTAAACTTAACCATTAAATACAACTTTTGAAATGGAGCGATACAGAACAGCGAGAGAACAAAAACAACGTCGAAATTTGACATTTGGAGCAACTTGGACATTTGACGTTTGGAGAACGTGGATGAAGATCTAATTGTCAGGACTGAGAGAACGTGGATGAAGGTCTGATTCTGCAGACTGAGAGAACGTGGATGAAGATCTAATTGTCAGGACTGAGAGAACGTGGATGAAGGTCTGATTCTGCAGACTGAGAGAACGTGTTGTGTAAACTCCATGGAGTCTAAAATACATATTCACAAACAAGTCTACGAATCGTTTGCACAAGAAATTACTCACGTTTGAGAATTGTCAAGCTTTTTTAAAACAATTTAGTTGAAATGTACAATCTGTATTATCATAGAAAGAATGATTTGTCCCGTGTGTATTACAGTAGGGAAACCGTTTGGAGAACAACATTAAGGGTTTTATTTCAATATTTCAAAAACAGCAACGACCAAACAAACATCTATATACTACTGAGATAAGTACGAGGCCGGTTCTCTCTCTCTCGTCTCTCTGTCTTTATCTCTGTCTTCCTCTCCCTCTCTCTGCCTCTTCCTCTCTCTCTCTCACTCTTCCTCTCATCACTGCTGAGTCTGTGATGGTGTTGTGGGTGCAGGTTGTCATGGTGTTGTGGGTGCAGGTTGTCATGGTGTTGTGGGTGCAGGTTGTCATGTTGGTGTGGGTGCAGGTTGTCATGGTGTTGTGGGTGTAGGTTGTCATGGTTTTGTGGGTGCAGGTTGTCATGGTGTTGTGGGTGCAGGTTGTCATGGTGTTGTGGGTCAAAATTGACATTGCATTACAGTTACCAGAGAGAGAGAGAGAGAGAGAGAGAGAGAGAGAGAGAGAGAGAGAGAATGAGAGAGAGAGAGAGAGAAGGAGAGAGAGAGAGAGACAGAGAGAGAGAGAGACAGAGAGAGAGAGAGACAGAGAGAGAGAGAGGGAGAGAGAGAGAGAGAGAGAGAGAGAGAGACAGAGAGAGAGAGAGAGAGACAGAGATAGAGAGAGAGAGAGAGAGAGAGAGAGAGAGAGGGAGAGAGGGACGGAGAGAGAAAGAGAGAGAGAGAGAGAGAGGGAGAGAGAGAGAGAGAGAGAGAGAGACAGAGAGAGAGAGAGAGACAGAGAGAGAGAGAGAGAGGGAGAGAGACGGAGAGAGAAAGAGAGAGAGAGAGAGGGAGAGAGAGACGGAGAGAGAAAGAGAGAGAGAGAGAGAGAGAGAGAGACGGACGCCTGGGGGAAAACAGTAAATGACTCTCCCTAATATTCTGTGGCAGCGGGATTGAAGTCATTTCAGCACAAACAAATTGGATCTCAGAGCCTCATTGCCAGTGACTCAAGTCAAGCCTAAAGCTACAGTATGCTACGGTAGAAGGGGTATGGTGCAGGTACATAGCTACAGTATGCTACGGTAGAAGGGGTATGGTGCAGGTACATAGAAATATAATAAATAGAGAAGGGAAAAACCCAAAGCAGTTTGACTTGAAAGTGAATGTCGGTTCTATTCAGTCTATTTCTATGGTATAACAGCAGCAGCCCCCTTCTACACCACCCAGAGAGGGTAACAGCTGAATCCTCCAGTATGATTGGTGGGTACTTCACTAATGGGCAATCTGGGTGCCATGCTTCAAAAGGGGAGAGGAGAATGAGAGAAAAGAAGAGGAGAGAAGTGCGGCGTTTCTGATTGATGTGGTAGAAGTGCTGCCGGGTGCAGCCAACCATCCAGACGATCAGAGCCTGTTCTGTCGGAAGACGGCGGAAGCGTTGATACAGGGGAACGAGGAGCAGGATGGGGGCGACGGCTCATCACGTAGAATGAACCTCAGGAAGAGAGAGAGAGCGAGTCAGAGGACAGAGATGAGCTCAGTGGTTCAGAACTGTTAGGTTATTACACGCTCAGAGACGCCTCCCTTTGTTTCCTCGCTTTCTGTTTCTCTCCCTCTCTACCTCTCCCTCTCTCCACTCTCTCTCCCCCTTCTCCTCTCTCTCTCTCTCTCCCTTGTGTCTTTCCTTTACTCTCCCTCTCTCTACCTCTCCCTCTCTCCACTCTCTCTCCCCCTTCTCTTCTCTCTCTCTCTCTCTCCATCACTCTGAATCCACTCTCCCTCGCTCTTTTCTATTGTGTGTTCTGTGGTCATCCCAAACAATGGATCCCAATAGTTCCTGACTTATAGACTCTTTGATCTGGTTGACTACTTGCTCTTACTGCGTTAATGGCAGCACTCACCTAAGGGACTGTAACATACACTGTTTTAAAAGGAGTGACGGCTGGATATATTGTCTCCTTCCATTCAGCCAGCGGGGTTCCCCATCCGTCGAGCGGACAGGAAGAAAGAACTCTCAAGGGGAAAAAAAGTTGGAGGGATTTGTTTCATGATTAACAAGACATGGTGTGAATGTGGTAACGTACAGGAAGTCCTTTCGTTCCCCTGATCTGGAATACCTCACAAGGAAATGCCGATTGAATTACCTCCCGAGATAATTTTCTTTGGTTATTGTCCCTGCAGTGTATATTCCTCCCCAAGCCAACACCGCGACAGTGGACGCTGGACTTTGTGCAAACTGGAAACAGCATATCCTGAGGCCACATTCATTGTAGCTTGTGGGACTGTAGTAAAGGAAATCTGAGGAAAACGCTCCACGAAATTCTTTCAACACAGTTTCTGTGCCACACTTGGGGATAACAGACTTGACCACTGTTGCTCTCCCTTCTGGGATGGCTACAAGGCCCTCCCCCTCCCTGCCTTCGGCAAATCAGAACACACCTGCATCCTGCTCCTCCTCACCCATAGGCAGAAACTTAAGCAGGAAGCACCCTGGACGGTTGGTCTGACCAATCGGAATCTATGCTTCAAGACTGGTTTGATCACGTGGAATGGGGAATGTTCCCGGGTCACCTCCTGAGAATAATATCAATGTATACACTGATTCGGTGACTGGGTTCATCAGGAAGTGCATAGAGGATGTTGTTCCTACTGTGACGAATACAACTTATCCCAACCACAAACTGTGGATAGATGGCAGCGTTCACACAAAAATAAAAACGTGAAAAAAAACGCATTTAACCACAGCAAGGTGACTGGGAACATAGACATGGAAACACAGACCAGTTATGACCTTCGTAAGACAATCAAAGAAGCAAAACGACAGTACAGGAAAAAAGTGGAGTCGCCATTCAGAGGCTCAGACACTAGACACATGTGGCAGGAACTCCAGACAATCACGGATTAAAAAGAGAAAGCCAGCCACGTCAGGAACACCGATGTCTCGCTCACAGAGAAGCTAACCACCTTCATCGCCCTCTTCGAAGAAAACAAGACAGAGTCACTGACATGGCCCCACCCCCCACTCACAAGGACTATGTGCTCCTGATCTCCGTGGCCGATATGAGCTAGAAATTGAAGCGTTTTAACCCATGGCTTCCGGCCCAGACGGCATCACAAGTTGCGTCCTCAGAACATATGACAACAGTGGTAGGCCTAATAGACCTGGTAGGTGTGGTAGGCCTAATAGACCTGGTAGGTGTGGTAGGCCTAATAGACCTGGTAGGTGTGGTAGGCCTAATAGACCTGGTAGGTGTGGTAGGCCTAATATACCTGGTAGGTGTGGTAGGCCTAATAGACCTGGTAGGTGTGGTAGGCCTAATAGACCTGGTAGGTGTGGTAAGCCTAATAGACCTGGTAGGTGTGGTAGGCCTAATAGACCTGGTAGGTGTGGTAGGCCTAATAGACCTGGTAGGTGTGGTAGGCCTAATAGACCTGGTAGGTGTGGTAGGCCTAATAGACCTGGTAGGTGTGGTAGGCCTAATAGACCTGGTAGGTGTGGTAGGCCTAATAGACCTGGTAGGTGTAGTAGGCCTAATAGACCTGGTAGGTGTGGTAGGCCTAATAGACCTGGTAGGTGTGGTAGGCCTAATAGACCTGGTAGGTGTGGTAGGCCTAATAGACCTGGTAGGTGTGGTAGGCCTAATAGACCTGGTAGGTGTGGTAGGCCTAATAGACCTGGTAGGTGTGGTAGGCATAATAGACCTGGTAGGTGTGGTAGGCCTAATAGACCTGGTAGGTGTGGTAGGCCTAATAGACCTGGTAGGTGTGGTAGGCCTAATAGACCTGGTAGGTGTGGTAGGCCTAATAGACCTGGTAGGTGTGGTAGGCCTAATAGACCTGGTAGGTGTAGTAGGCCTAATAGACCTGGTAGGTGTGGTAGGCCTAATAGACCTGGTAGGTGTGGTAGGCCTAATAGACCTGGTAGGTGTGGTAGGCCTAATAGACCTGGTAGGTGTGGTAGGCCTAATAGACCTGGTAGGTGTAGTAGGCCTAATAGACCTGGTAGGTGTGGTAGGCCTAATAGACCTGGTAGGTGTGGTAGGCCTAATAGACCTGGTAGGTGTGGTAGGCCTAATAGACCTGGTAGGTGTGGTAGGCCTGATTACCAACAATGACGGGAAACGTCAAGCCCCAACGTCAACAAAACAAAGGAGTTAATGGTAAACTACAGGAGACAGCAGAGTGAGCAGGCAGTGGAGAGGGTCAGAAGCTTCAAGTTCCTCTGCGTGCACATCACTGAGAACCTGAAATGGTCCACTTCACACCGATAGCGTGGTGAATATTGTGCAACAGCACCCCTTCAACCTCAGGAGGCTGAAGAAATGTGTATTGGCCCATAGGACCCTCACAAACCTCAACAGATGCATCGTTGAGAGCATTCTGTCGGGCTGTATCACCGCCTGGTGCAGGGCTCTCCAGAGGGTGGTTCGCTCATCCCAAAGACTCATCGGAGGCACACTGCCTGCCCTTCAGGAAAGCACCCAGTGTCACAGGAAGGCCAAGAAGATCATCAAGGACCTCAGCCACCTGAGTCATGGCCTGTTCACCCTGTTACCATCTAGGTGGAAACAGTACAGGTGCATCAAAGCTGGGTCTGAGAGACTGTAAAACAGCTTCTTTCTCCAGTTCATCAGACTGTTGAACAGCCGGCACCCGCCCAGTACCCTACCCTGAACCTTAGACAATTTCACTAGCCAGCTACCACACTGCATCTTAGAGATTGGTCGCTTTAATAAAGTTTACATACTGTTTTAGCCATATGTAATTACTTTATTTTAGTCATGGCTCAATATATAACTACTGCTGAACAGAACTTTTTCTTTCCATATACAGCCCATACTGTCTTATACCAGGGCTCTCCAACCCTGTTCCTGGAGAGATACAGCCCATACTGTCTATACCAGGGCTCTCCAACCCTATTCCTGGAGAGATACAGCCCATACTGTCTATACCAGGGCTCTCCAACCCTGTTCCTGGAGAGATACAGCCCATACTGTCTATACCAGGGCTCTCCAACCCTGTTCCTGGAGAGATACAGCCCATACTGTCTATACCAGGGTTCTCCAACCCTGTTCCTGGAGAGATACAGCCCATACTGTCTATACCAGGGCTCTCCAACCCTGTTCCTGGAGAGATACAGCCCATACTGTCTATACCAGGGTTCTCCAACCCTGTTCCTGGAGAGATACAGCCCATACTGTCTATACCAGGGCTCTCCAACCCTGTTCCTGGAGAGATACAGCCCATACTGTCTATACCAGGGTTCTCCAACCCTGTTCCTGGAGAGATACAGCCCATACTGTCTATACCAGGGCTCTCCAACCCTGTTCCTGGAGAGCTAATTTCCTGTAGGTTTATACCAGGGCTCTCCAACCCTGTTCCTGGAGATCTAATTTCCTGTAGGTTTATACCAGGGCTCTCCAACCCTGTTCCTGGAGAGCTAATTTCCTGTAGGTTTATACCAGGGCTGTCCAACCCTGTTCCTGGAGAGCTAATTTCCTGTAGGTTTATACCAGGGCTGTCCAACCCTGTTCCTGGAGAGCTAATTTCCTGTAGGTTTATACCAGGGCTCTCCAACCCTGTTCCTGTACTGCTACCGTCCTGTAGGTTTATACCAGGGCTCTCCAACCCTGTTCCTGGAGAGCTAATTTCCTGTAGGTTTATACCAGGGCTCTCCAACCCTGTTCCTGGAGAGCTAATTTCCTGTAGGTTTATACCAGGGCTGTCCAACCCCTACACCCTGTAGGTGTTAGTTCCAACCCCAGTTTAAACTAACCTGATTCAGCTTTTATCAACCAACTAATTAAAATAATCAATTGCGCTAGATTGAGATTGGAGCGAAAACCTACAGGACGGTAGCAGTACAGGAACAGGGTTGGAGAGCCCTGGTATAAACCTACAGGACGGTAGCAGTACAGGAACAGGGTTGGAGAGCCCTGGTATAAACCTACAGGACGGTAGCAGTACAGGAACAGGGTTGGAGAGCCCTGGTATAAACCTACAGGACGGTAGCAGTACAGGAACAGGGTTGGAGAGCCCTGGTATAAACCTACAGGACGGTAGCAGTACAGGAACAGGGTTGGAGAGCCCTGGTATAAACCTACAGGACGGTAGCAGTACAGGAACAGGGGTTGGAGAGCCCTGGTATAAACCTACAGGACGGTAGCAGTACAGGAACAGGGTTGGAGAGCCCTGGTATAAACCTACAGGACGGTAGCAGTACAGGAACAGGGTTGGAGAGCCCTGGTATAAACCTACAGGACGGTAGCAGTACAGGAACAGGGTTGGAGAGCCCTGGTATAAACCTACAGGACGGTAGCAGTACAGGAACAGGGTTGGAGAGCCCTGGTATAAACCTACAGGACGGTAGCAGTACAGGAACAGGGTTGGAGAGCCCTGGTATAAACCTACAGGACGGTAGCAGTACAGGAACAGGGTTGGAGAGCCCTGGTATAAACCTACAGGACGGTAGCAGTACAGGAACAGGGTTGGAGAGCCCTGGTATAAACCTACAGGACGGTAGCAGTACAGGAACAGGGTTGGAGAGCCCTGGTATAAAACCTACAGGACGGTAGCAGTACAGGAACAGGGTTGGAGAGCCCTGGTATAAACCTACAGGACGGTAGCAGTACAGGAACAGGGTTGGAGAGCCCTGGTATAAACCTACAGGACAGTAGCAGTACAGGAACAGGGTTGGAGAGCCCTGGAGTAAACCTACAGGACGGTAGCAGTACAGGAACAGGGTTGGAGAGCCCTGGTATAAACCTACAGGATGGTAGCAGTACAGGAACAGGGTTGGAGAGCCCTGGTTTAAACCTACAGGACGGTAGCAGTACAGGAACAGGGTTGGAGAGCCCTGGTATAAACCTACAGGACGGTAGCAGTACAGGAACAGGGTTGGAGAGCCCTGGTATAAACCTACAGGACGGTAGCAGTACAGGAACAGGGTTGGAGAGCCCTGGTCTAAACCTACAGGACGGTAGCAGTACAGGAACAGGGTTGGAGAGCCCTGGTATAAACCTACAGGACGGTAGCAGTACAGGAACAGGGTTGGAGAGCCCTGGTATAAACCTACAGGACGGTAGCAGTACAGGAACAGGGTTGGAGAGCCCTGGTATAAACCTACAGGACGGTAGCAGTACAGGAACAGGGTTGGAGAGCCCTGGTATAAACCTACAGGACGGTAGCAGTACAGGAACAGGGTTGGAGAGCCCTGGTATAAACCTACAGGACGGTAGCAGTACAGGAACAGGGTTGGAGAGCCCTGGTGTAAACCTACAGGACGGTAGCAGTACAGGAACAGGGTTGGAGAGCCCTGGTGTAAACCTACAGGACGGTAGCAGTACAGGAACAGGGTTGGAGAGCCCTGGTGTAAACCTACAGGACGGTAGCAGTACAGGAACAGGGTTGGAGAGCCCTGGTGTAAACCTACAGGACGGTAGCAGTACAGGAACAGGGTTGGAGAGCCCTGGTATAAACCTACAGGACGGTAGCAGTACAGGAACAGGGTTGGAGAGCCCTGGTATAAACCTACAGGACGGTAGCAGTACAGGAACAGGGTTGGAGAGCCCTGGTATAAACCTACAGGACGGTAGCAGTACAGGAACAGGGTTGGAGAGCCCTGGTATAAACCTACAGGACGGTAGCAGTACAGGAACAGGGTTGGAGAGCCCTGGTATAAACCTACAGGACGGTAGCAGTACAGGAACAGGGTTGGAGAACCCTGGTATAAACCTACAGGACGGTAGCAGTACAGGAACAGGGTTGGAGAGCCCTGGTATAAACCTACAGGACGGTAGCAGTACAGGAACAGGGTTGGAGAGCCCTGGTATAAACCTACAGGACGGTAGCAGTACAGGAACAGGGTTGGAGAGCCCTGGTATAAACCTACAGGACGGTAGCAGTACAGGAACAGGGTTGGAGAGCCCTGGTCTATACACACCATTCACATACATATATATGAATTTACTGTATATTCTGGATTGTGATACTGCTGGTTCTGACATTGCTGGTTCTGGTATTGCTGGTTCTGATATTGCTAGTTCTGACATTTCTGGTTCTGATATTGCTGGTTCTGATTGTGTTTGTTGTTACTGTATTGCTAGATATTGCTGGTTCTGATTGTGTTTGTTGTTACTGTATTGCTAGATATTGCTGCATTCCGCTGCACCTGCTATAAGATCTGCAAAACTGTTCCAATAACCAATAAATGTGGATTTGATTTGACACTGAAACACACACACACTTTCCCTCTCTCACGACACACATGCGAGGGAGGAATGTTTCACCACATCAGTACCCTGAGTGCAGAGCAGCAGGCGTCAGACCCTTCTTTCACAGATCAAACTGACAACGCCACCAACACTTTGTGTCCGTGACAAAAATGCTAGGACAATAACTTTATATATATATATATATATATATATATATATATATATATATATATATAATATAAACTCAGCAAAAAAATTCATATCCCTTTTTCAAGACCCAAAGATAATTAATACAAAAATCCAAATAACTTCACAGATCTTCATTGTAAAGGGTTTAAACACTGTTTCCCTGCTTGTTCAATGAACCATAAACAATTCATGAACATGTACCTGTGGAACGGTCATTAAGACACTAACAGTTTACAGACGGTAGACAAGGTCACAGTTATGACAACCTAGGACACTAAAGAGGCCTTTCTACTGACTCTGTAAAACACCAAGAGAAAGATGCCCAGGGTCCCTGCTCTTCTGTGTGAATGTGCCTTAGGCATGCTGCAAGGAGGCATGAGGACTGCAGATGTGGCCAAGGCAGTAAATTGCAATGTCCGTACTGTGAGACGCCTAAGACAGCGCTACAGGGAGACAGGATGGACAGCTGATCGTCCTCACAGTGGCAGACCACATGTAACAACACCTGCACAGGATGGGTACATCCGTGCAGCTCACCTGCGGGACAGGTACAGGATGGCAACAACAACTGCCCAAGTTACACCAGGAACGCACAATCCCGCCATCAGTGATCAGACTGTCCGCAATAGGCTGAGAGAGAATGGACTGAGGGCTTGTAGGCCTGTTATAAGGCAGGTCTTCACCAGACATCACCGGTAACAACATTGCCTATGAACACAAACCCACTGTCGCTGGACCAGTGAGGACTGGTAAAAAGTGGTCTTCACTGACAAGTCGCCAGTCTGGTCTCACCAGAGGTGATGGTCAGATTTGCGTTTATTGTTAAAGGAATGAGCATTACACCGCCTGTACTCTGGAGCAGGATCGATTTGGAGGTGGAGGGTCCATCATGGTCTGGGTCAGTGTGTCCCAGCATCATCGGACTGAGCTTGTTGTCAATGTAGACAATCTCAACGCTGTGAGTTACAGGGAAGACATCCTCCTCCTCATGTGGTACCCTTCCTGCAGGCTCATCCTGACATGACCCTCCCTCATGTGGTACCCTTCCTGCAGGCTCATCCTGACATGACCCTCCCTCATGTGGTACCCTTCCTGCAGGCTCATCCTGACATGACCCTCCGGCATGACAATGCCACTAAGCACAGAACGAACAGTATGGCTGATTTCCTGCAAGACAGGAATGTCAGTGTTCTGTTATGGCCAGCGAAGAGCCCGGACCTCAATCCCATTAAGCACGTTTGGGACCTGTTGGATCGGAGGGTGAGGGCTAGGGCCATTCCCCCCAGAAATGTCCTGGAACTTGCAGGTGCCTTGGTGGAAGAGTGGGGTAAATATCTCACAGCAAGAACTGGCAAATCTGGTGTACATTTACATTACATTTAAGTCATTTAGCAGACGCTCTTATCCAGAGCGACTTACAAATTGGTGCGTTCACCTTATGACATCCAGTGGAACAGCCACTTACAATAGTGCATCTAAATATTTTAAGGGGGGGGGGGGTGAGAAGGATTACTTATCCTATCCTAGGTATTCCTTAAAGAGGTGGGGTTTCAGGTGTCTCCGGGAAGGAGGTGATTGACTCCGCTGTCCTGGCGTCGTGAGGGAGTTTGTTCCACCATTGGGGGGCCAGAGCAGCGAACAGTTTTGACTGGGCTGAGCGGGAACTGTACTTCCTCAGTGGTAGGGAGGCGAGCAGGCCAGAGGTGGATGAACGCAGTGCCCTTGTTTGGGTGTAGGGCCTGATCAGAGCCTGGAGGTACTGAGGTGCCGTTCCCCTCACAGCTCCGTAGGCAAGCGGCACAGGCAGGGAGCCCAGCCAACAGCGAGTTGCAGTAATCCAGACGGGAGATGACAAGTGCCTGGATTAGGACCTGCGCCGCTTCCTGTGTGAGGCAGGGTCGTACTCTGCGGATGTTGTAGAGCATGAACCTACAGGAACGGGCCACCGCCTTGATGTTAGTTGAGAACGACAGGGTGTTGTCCAGGATCACGCCAAGGTTCTTAGCGCTCTTGGAGGAGGACACAATGGAGTTGTCAACCGTGATGGCGAGATCATGGAACGGGCAATCCTTCCCCGGGAGGAAGAGCAGCTCCGTCTTGCCGAGGTTCAGCTTGAGGTGGTGATCCGTCATCCACACTGATATGTCTGCCAGACATGCAGAGATGCGATTCGCCACCTGGTCATCAGAAGGGGGAAAGGAGAAGATTAATTGTGTGTCGTCTGCATAGCAATGATAGGAGAGACCATGTGAGGTTATGACAGAGCCAAGTGACTTGGTGTATAGCGAGAATTGGAGAGGGCCTAGAACAGAGCCCTGGGGGACGCCAGTGGTGAGAGCGCGTGGTGAGGAGACAGATTCTCGCCACGCCACCTGGTAGGAGCCATGAGGAGGAGATGCACTGCAGTACTTAATGCAGCTGGTGGCCACACCAGATACTGACTGTTACTTTTGATTTTGACCCCCCCCCTTTGTTCAGGGACACATTATTCCGTTTCTGTTAGTCACATGGCTGTGGAACTTGTTCAGTTTATGTCTCAAATGTTGATTCTTGTTATCTTCATACAAATATTTTCACATGTAATGATTACTGAAAATAAATGCAGTTGACAGTGAGAGGACATTTCATTTTTTTGCGGAGTTTATATATATATATATATATATATATATATATATATATATACACTGAGTTTGCAAAACATTAAGAACACCGGCTCCTTCCATGACATAGACTGACCAAGTGAAAGCTATGATCCCTTATTGATGTCACCTGTTAAATCCACTTCAATCAGTGCAGATGAAGGGGAGGAGACGGGTGAAAGAAGGACTTTCAAGCCTTGAGACATGAAGCTTGGGGATTGTGTCCCATTCAGAGGACAAATGGACATGACCAAAAGACTTCAGTGCCTTTGAACGGGGTACGGTAGAGATCTGCAACACTGCTGGGTTTTGCTCAACCGGTTTCCATGTGTATCAAGATTGTTCCACCACTCAAAGGACATCCAGACAACTTTCGACACCTGGTGGAGTCCATGCCCCGTCAAATTGAGGTTGTTCTGAGGGCAAAAGCAGGGTGCAACTCAATATTAGGACGTTTACATATTGTTTCTAAGCATTAGATTGCCATTAAGATCCTTTCAGAGTGAAGGAGGGAAGACCAAGATGGGAGTAATGAAATGAGATTTCAAACTTGGTACCTGGCTGGTTCTGTTTGAAGTTTATTGGCTTAAGTGAGCTACTTAAATCTCAAATTAACCCCGATGAGCAATGAGTCTTGTCTTTGAACTTTGAACTTTGAATAATGAATAATAGACGTTGTTTAAAAGAGCGAACAGGAGAACAAGGCAGACTGTATCTGATACGCTTCATAAAATCTGAATGCCATAAAGTGTCCACACTAAGACTGTTCTCTAGTCCTTACAGCAGGGATCATCAACTAGATTCAACCGCGGGCCAATTTTTTTATTGAGCGAATAGTTCGGGGGCCGGGAACAAAATTACAAATAATTTGTAGACTGCAAATTGACCGCAAGAAGCCCAGACAGATATAATGTTTGACTAAAACATAATAATTTAAAACTTTGCATACATGTGTATACGAACGATCACATGGTCTCTCTACTACGCGTGGGAATACTTGGGAACAGATTTCTTCAATTAATAATATATACATAAATAGTGCACTATATAGGGAATAGGGAATCATAGGGCTCCGGGCATAAATAGTGCACTATATAGGGAATAGGGAATCATAGGGCTCCGGGCATAAATAGTGCACTATATAGGGAATAGGGAATCATAGGGCTCCGGTCATAAATAGTGCACTATATAGGGAATAGGGAATCATAGGGCTCCGGTCATAAATAGTGCACTATATAGGGAATAGGGAATCATAGGGCTCCGGGCATAAATAGTGCACTATATAGGGAATAGGGAATCATAGGGCTCCGGGCATAAATAGTGCACTATATCGGGAATAGGGAATCATAGGGCTCCGGTCATAAATAGTGCACAATATAGGGAATAGGGAATCATAGGGCTCCGGGCATAAATAGTGCACTATATAGGGAATAGGGAATCATAGGGCTCCGGTCATAAATAGTGCACTATATAGGGAATAGGGAATCATAGGGCTCCGGTCATAAATAGTGCACTATATAGGGAATAGGGAATCATAGGGCTTCGGTCATAAATAGTGCACTATATAGGGAATAGCGTGCTGTTTCAGACACCCTATTACTCTGGTTTGAAGCTTTTATATCATTACGTTTCTGGCTAAATATTTGCTAGAGGCTCAATGTGATATACAATGTATTACATACAGGGGATTAGAAAAAAATGCCTTTTGGTACTTTTGAAATGGAATCTGGCACAAAGATGATTAAAGCTTTATTACCTTTCTAAATAAGATTTAACACATCACAGATGAACTATCGGAGGACTACTCACAGAGGTGTGTGTGTGTGTGTGTATATGTGTGTGTGTGTGTAATAACACAAATTCTCCTAATAATAAGTGCATCACAGATGAACTATCGGAGGACTACGCACAGAGGTGTGTGTGTGTGTGTGAGTGTTTGTGTGTGTGTGTGTATGTGTGTGTGTATGTGTGTGTGTGTGTGTGTGAGTATGTGTGTGAGTGTGTGTGTGTGTGTGTGTATATGTGTGTGTATGTGTGTGTGTGTATGTGTGTGAGTGTGTGTGTGTGTGTGTGTGTATGTGTGTGTGTGTGTGTGTATGTGTGTATGTGTGTGTGTGTGTGTGTGTATGTGTGTGTGTGTATGTGTGTGTGTGTGTGTGTGTATGTGTGTGTGTGTGTGTGTGTGTGTGTGTGTGTGTGTGTGTGTGTGTGTATGTGTGTGTGTGTATGTGTGTGTGTGTGTGTGTGTGTATGTGTGTGTGTGTGTTATCACACAAATTCTGCTAATAATAATGGCATCACAGCGTGTGGATTAATGTTGGTAGGAAATATAACTGAATCAAGCTAGTAATATCATCGTTCATTTGTATTATAACCGGCAGAGGTCGTATGTCTGTTTTCATTTCTCTACACTAATGATAGATTGCACCATAGAATGAACCAGAACTCTAAATTATATCACGGAAAGAAAGAGCGTCTTAGTTCCCATATTCTCTCATCTTTGAAAGTACTGATGTTATATTTGGTATTGAACTATATATACTGAACCAAAAAAATGAACCTAAGATGCAACAATTTCAAAGATTTTACTGAGTTCATAGAAGGAAAATCAGTCAATTGAAATACATTCATTAGGCTCTAATCTATGGACTTCACATGACTGGGAATACAGATATGCATCTGTTGGTCACGGATACCTTCAAAAAAGGGACGTGGATCAAAAAACCAGTCAGTATCTGGTGTGATCACCATTAAATCAAATCAAATCAAATTTTATTTCTCACATACACATGGTTAGCAGATGTTAATGGGAGTGTAGCGAAATGCTTGTGCTTCTAATTCCGACAATGCAGTAATAACCTGTCACGAATATTACCGAAGGTGACTCCCCTTCTTGTTCGGGTGGCGCTCGACGGTCGTCGTCGCCGGTCTACTAGCTATCGCCGATCCGTTGTTCTGTGTTCGTTTAGTTCTGTCTAATTGGTAGCACCTGTTTCTTGTTTGGTTGTTAGGATAGGGTTATATAAAGTCTGTTCAGCCCGCTTCTGTTTCGTGCAGGCTTGTTCGCCTGTTTTCTTGTTTGAGTGTATTTTTGTTGGCATTTGGGTTTCACGCTGTCCGTTTATATTTCTGTTCATTTGTGTTTCCACTTTTGTTCATGTTATGTTTCCGGGACGTTAAAGCGTGTTGTTTTTCCCACATCTTTTGCTCTCTGCGCCTGACTCCACACCTCTTCACTCATTTACTCTTAACAGAAGCCCGCACCACCTATGGAGTCAGCAGGAGCAGCGACCACTCCTCTTCCCACTATGGAGGAGCGAGTCCAACATCACACGTCCATCCTCCATCGCCTAGGATCAGCGATGGATCAGATGATGGAGAGGATGGATCGTTGGGAGAGGAATGGTTTCCCTACTACTACCCCACCGACCCTCCCACCAGCAACTCTACCATCTCCCCCATCTGGATCCGGTTCCAGCGCTCTGCACATGACGCCTCCGAGGAATTACGATGGAGCAGCGACGGGGTGCCAGGGATTCCTGCTTCAATTAGACCTCTACCTGGCCACCGTTCGGCCGCCCCCCTCGGAGGAGGAGAGAGTAGGGGTCCTCATCACCTGCCTGACCGGTAGAGCCCTGGAGTGGGCTAATGCGGTCTGGAACGGGCCCGACTCAGCGAAGGACAACTACCCGGAGTTCATCCGCCGTTTCAGGGCCGTGTTCGATCACCCTCCAGAAGGTCGAGCGGCGGGTGAGAGATTGTTCCATCTTAGACAGGGGACGAGGAGCGCGCAGGACTTCGTGCTGGAGTTCCGGACCTTGGCTGCGGGAGCAGGGTGGAACGACAGGGCCCTGATAGACCATTACAGGTGTAGCCTGAGAGAGGACGTCCGTAGGGAGCTTGCCTGTCGGGATACTACGCTTAGCCTGGATGGACTGATAGACCTGTCGATCCGGTTGGACCATCTGCTAGCTGCTCGTGGACGTTCTGAAAGGGTCCTGTCAGTTCTACCTCCTGATCCTCCTGCCCCTATCCCGATGGAGCTAGGAGGGACTGCGTCAAGGGAGATCGGAGGAGGAAGCTCCTCCTGTACTAGTTGTGGCCGGAGAGGGCACACGTCTGGTCGGTGCTGGAGGAATTCATCTGGGAATCGTGAGGGCAGGCAGAACACTCATCGGTCACCCCAGGTGAGTAAGCGCCACACTCTCCCAGAGTTTCCTGTTGTTCACATGTTCCTATTAATTTGTTTCCTTAACCTGTTAAGACTCTAGGGGCAGTATTTCATTTTTGGATAAAAAGACGTGCCCGTTTTAAGCGCAATATTTTGTCACGAAAAGATGCTCGAATATGCTTGGAATTGATAGTTTTGGAAAGAAGACAGTCTTACGTTTCCAGAAATGCAAAGATTTTCACTGTGAGTCCCTTAGAACAAATGCTTCGGGCAAAACCAAGATGTATGACCGACCAGGAAATGCACAGGATTTCTGAGGCTACGTTTTCCATGATCGCCTTATATGGCTGTGAATGCGACAGGAATGAACGGACTCTTTCTCTTGTTTCCCCAAGGTCTTTGCAGCATTGTGACGTATTTGTAGGCATATCATTGGAAGATTGACCATAAGGGACTACATTTACCAGGTGTCCCGCTTGGTGTCTGCGTGGCAATCGGTGCGCAAAAGTCAGGTCCCGGTATTTTTCCATTCAAATCTCAGAACAAACCAGGCTTCAAGGACGGTGCTTTCAATGGAGAGAAATATGACAAACCACCTTCAGGATTGATTCAAACAACGTTTTCCATGTTTCAGTCGATATTATGGAGTTAATTCGGAAAAAGTTCGACATGTAGGTGACTGAATTTTCGGTTAGTTTCGGTAGCCATATGCATAGTAACAAAAGGGAACGATGTGTCCTACACAAGAATCTTTCAGGAAAAACTGGACATCTGCTATGTAACTGAGAGTCTCCTCATTGAAACATCTGAAGTTCTTCAAAGGTAAATTATTTTATTTGATTCCTTGGCTGGTTTTTGTGAATATGTTGCGTGCTAAATGCTAACGCTAATGCTAAGCTAGCTAACACCACTCTTACACAAATTAGTGATTTTCTCTGGTTCTAAAGCATATTTTGAAAATCTGAGACGACAGGATTGTTAAGAAAAGGATAAGCTTGAGAACAGGCATATTTATTTCATTTCATTTGCGATTTTTAGAAATCGCTAACGTTGCGTTATGCTAATGAGCTTGAGGCTGTAGTTACGCTACCGCATACGGGTTTGGTCGGACTATGAGGTTAATTATTCTCCTTCTCTCCAGCATAAGGCACTGGTAGATTCAGGCGCAGCTGGAAACTTTATAGATCGCGGACTCGCTCAGAGGTTGAGGATTCCGTTAGTAAAGTAGACCCCCCTTTTGCCGTGCACTCTTTAGATAGTCGACCATTAGGGTCAGGGCTGGTGAAGAGAGACACAATTTCGTTGGAGATGATTACGCAGGGGAATCACAAGGAGCGAATTAGTTTGTTCCTTATCGATTCACCTGCGTTTCCAGTTGTACTGGGGATTCCCTGGCTAGCTATTCATAATCCTACGATTTCGTGGAAACAGGGAACTCTACAGGGGTGGTCTGATGAGTGTTCAGGCAGGTGTGTAGGGGTTTCCATCGGTGCGACAACGGTGGAGAGTCCAGACCAGGTTTCCACCGTGCGCATTCCAGCTGAGTATGACGATTTGGCTATCGTTTTCAGTAAAAAAAAGGCGACCCAATTACCACCCCATAGGCAGGGGGATTGCGTGATAAACCTCCAGGGTAACGCTGCACTCCCCAGGAGTCATGTGTATCCTTTGTCCCAGGAGGAGAAGGTGGCTATGGAAACTTATATCACCGAGGCTCTGGGACAGGGGTATATTCGGCCCTCCATGTCACCTGTCTCTTCGAGTTTCTTTTTTGTGAAGAAAAAATATGGTGGTTTACGTCCGTGTATTGATTATAGAGGTCTAAATTCCATCACAGTGGGTTTTAGTTACCCACTACCTCTCATTGCTACGGCAGTGGAATCATTTCACAGAGCGCAGTTCTTCACTAAACTGGATCTCAGGAGTGCTTATAATCAATCTGGTGCGTATTCGGGAGGGAGATGAGTGGAAAACTGCATTTAGCACTACATCTGGCCATTATGAGTACCTTGTCATGCCATACGGTTTAAAGAATGCTCCAGCTATATTTCAATCCTTCTTGGATGAGATTCTCAGAGACCTGCACGGACAGGGTGTAATGGTGTATATTGACGATATTTTGATCTACTCCGCTACACGCATTGCGCATGTATCTCTTGTGCGCAAGGTTCTTAGACGACTGCTGGAGCATGACCTGTATGTGAAGGCGGAGAAATGTGAGTTTTCCAAACAATCAGTTTCCTTCCTGGGTTATCGCATTTCCAGCTCTGGTTTGGTAATGGAGGGTGACCGCGTAAAGGCCGTGCGTAATTGGCCGACTCCGACCACGGTAAAGGAGGTGCAGCGGTTCTTGGGATTTGCCAATTACTACCGGAGGTTTATCCGGGGTTTTGGTCAGGTAGCTGCCCCTATTACCTCACTGCTGAAGGGGGGGCCGGTGCGTTTGCAGTGGTCAGCAGAGGCGAACGGAGCTTTTCATAAGTTGAAGGCGATGTTTACTGAGGCGCCGGTGTTGGCACATCCGGACCCTGCTTTGGCGTTTATAGTAGAGGTGGATGCATCCGAGGCTGTGCTCTCACAGCGTTCGGGTGCGCCACCGAAGCTCCGCCCCTGTGCCTTTTTTTCGAAGAAACTCGGGCCAGCGGAGCGGAATTATGATGTGGGGGATAGGGAGTTGTTGGCTATGGTTAAGGCCCTGAAGGTGTGGAGACACTGGCTTGAGGGGGCTAAGCACCCTTTCCTTATCTGGACTGACCATCGTAACCTGGAGTATATCCGATCAGCTAGGAGACTGAATCCTCGTCAGGCAAGGTGGGCCATGTTTTTCACTAGATTTCGTTTCACTATCTCGTATAGACCAGGTTCCCTCAACACTAAGGCTGACGCGCTGTCAAGACTCTATGACACTGAGGACAGGTCCATCGATCCTACTCCCATTATTCCGGCAGCTAAACTGGTGGCACCAGTAGTATGGGATGTGGACGCGGACATCGAGCGGGCGCTAAGGGAGGAACCTGCGCCTCCACAGTGTCCGGAGGGTCGTAGGTACGTGCCGCTGGCTGTCCGTGATCAATTGATTCGATGGGCTCATTGTCTACCCTCGTCGGGTCACCCAGGTATTTTTAGGACAGTGAGAGGTCTTGAGAGGAAGTACTGGTGGCCCACTTTGAGGAGGGATGTGCGATTCTATGTTTCCTCCTGTTCGGTGTGCGCCCAGAGTAAGGCTCCTAGACACCTGCCAAGAGGTAAATTACAACCTCTTCCCGTTCCACAGCGGCCGTGGACCCATCTATCGGTGGATTTTCTTACTGACCTTCCCCCCTTTCAGGGTAACACTACAATCCTGGTCGTTGTGGATCGGTTCTCTAAGTCCTGCCGTCTTATCCCATTGCCCGGTGTCCCTACGGCCCTACAGACTGCGGAAGCTCTTTTCACCCATGTCTTCCGGCACTACGGGGTGCCCGAGGATATAGTTTCTGATCGGGGCCCCCAATTTATCTCCCGTGTTTGGAGGGCATTTATGGAATGTCTGGGGGTCTCGGTCAGCCTGACCTCAGGGTATCACCCGGAGAGTAATGGGCAGGTGGAGAGAGTTAACCAGGAGGTGGGTAGGTTTCTGCGGTCGTATTGCCAGGACCGGCCAGGGGAGTGGGCGAGATATATTCCCTGGACAGAAATAGCCCAGAACTCACTAAGCCACTCCTCTACCAACATGTCACCATTTGAGTGCGTGTTGGGGTACCAGCCAGTCCTGGCACCATGGCATCAGAGCCAGACTGAGGCTCCTGCGGTGGAGGAGTGGGTACAGCGCTCTAAGGAGACCTGGAGGGCGGTCCAAGAGTCATTACGCCAAGCGAGTATAAGGCAGAAGAAGAGCGCTGATCATCACCGCAGTGAGGCCCCCGTGTTTGCACCTGGGGACAGGGTCTGGCTCTCGACCCGAAACCTGCCCCTCCGCTTGCCCTGCCGGAAGCTGGGTCCGCAGTGTATAGGGCCATTTAAAGTCCTGAGGAGAATAAATGAGGTTTGTTATCGATTATTACTTCCTTCGTATTATCGTATTAAAACCCCTCATTTCATGTGTCTCTTCTCAGGCCGGTGGTAGCTGGTCCCATGCAGGAAGATGAGGTTCTGGAGGTTCCTCCGCCACCTCTGGACATCGAGGGGTCCCCGGCGTACAAGATACGAGCTATTCTGGACTCGAGACGCCGGGTGAGGGGCTTGCAGTACCTCGTTGACTGGGAGGGGTACGGTCCGGAGGAGAGGTGCTGGGTTCCGGTGAGGGATATTCTAGACCCATCTATGTTGAGTGAATTCCATCGCCTCCGTCCGGATCGCCCAGCGCCTCGGCCCACGGGTCGTCCCCGAGGCCAGCGTCGGCGCGCTGCGGGAGCTGCGCGTCAGCGGGGGGGTACTGTCACGAATATTACCGAAGGTGATTCCCCTTCTTGTTCGGGTGGCGCTCGGCGGTCGTCGTCGCCGGTCTACTAGCTATCGCCGATCCGTTGTTCTGTGTTCGTTTAGTTCTGTCTAATTGGTAGCACCTGTTTCTTGTTTGGTTGTTAGGATAGGGTTATATATAGTCTGTTCAGCCCGCTTCTGTTTCGTGCGGGCTTGTTCGCCTGTTTTCTTGTTTGAGTGTATTTTTGTTGGCATTTGGGTTTCACGCTGTCCGTTTATATTTCTGTTCATTTGTGTTTCCACTTTTGTTCATGTTATGTTTCCGGGACATTAAAGCGTGTTGTTTTTCCCACATCTTTTGCTCTCTGCGCCTGACTCCACACCTCTTCACTCATTTACTCTTAACATAACCAACACGTAATCTAACTAACAATTCCAAAACTACTGTCTTATACACACAAGTGTAGGGGGATAAAGAATATGTACATAAAGATATATGAATGAGTGATGGTACAGAGCGGCATAGGCAAGATACAGTAGATGGTATTGAGTGCAGTATATACATATGAGATGAGTATGTAAACAAAGTGGCACAGTTAAAGTGGCTAGTGATACATGTATTACATAAGGATGCAGTAGATGATATAGAGTACAGTATATACGTATACATATGAGATGAATAATGTAGGGTATGTAAACATTATATTAGGTAGCATTGTTTAGCATTAGCCTCAGGCAGCGCGACACATCTCCTTCACATAGAGTTGATCAGGCTGTTGATTGTGTCCTGTGGAATGTTGTCCCCACTCCTCTCCAATGGCTGTGGGAAGTTGATGGATATTGGCGGGAACAGGAACGTGTCAATCCAGAGCATCCCAAACATGCTCAATGGGTGACATGTCTGGTGAGTATACAGGCCATGGAAGAACTGGGACATTTTCAGCTTCCAGGAATTGTGTACAGATCCTTGAGACATTAAGGCCGTACATTATCATGCTGAAACATGAGGTGATGTTGGTGGGTGAATGGCAACGACAACGGGCCTCAGGATCTCGTCACGGTATCTCTGTTCAATTAAATTGCTGTCAATAAAATGCAATTGTGTACGTTGTCCGTAGTTTATGCCTGTATATACCATAACCCCACCGCCACCATGGGGCACTCTGTACACAACGTTGAGCAAACCTCTTGCCGACACAACACCATTCACGTGGTCTGCGTTTGTGAGGCTGTTTTGGACGTACTTCAGAATTCTCTAAAACAACGTTGGAAGGGGCATATGGTGATGAAATTAACATTCAATTATCTGGCAAAAGCTCTGGTGGACATTTCCTGCAGTCAACATGCCAATTGCATGGTCCCTTTAAAACGTAAGACATCTGTGGCATTGCGTTGTGTGATAAAACTGCACATTTTAGAGAGGCCTTTTATTGTCCCCCAGCACAAGGTGCACCTGTGTAATGACCGTGCTGTTTAATCATCAGCTTCTTGATATTCCACACCTGTCAGGTGAATGGATTATCTTGGCAAAGGAGAAATGCTCACTAACAGGGATGTAAACAAATTTGTGCAAAATAAATTGAGAAAATGTGTGTATGGAACATTTCTGGGATCTTTTATTTCAGCTCATGAAACATGGGACCAACACTTGACATGTTCCGTTGATATTTTTCTAGCTGCAAAGACGAGAAGTCAGCTGTAACGTCGTCAACAACCAACGTGAGGAAGAACCCCAATGTCTCCCGTTTTCATAACTGTGAATGAAAACCAATCTATGTGTGTGTGTGTGCACATGTTCGTGTGTGTGTGTGTATGTTTCATAAAGAATTCCTGTGCGTCAGTTTATAGTGAAGTAATTCACCAGGATGCCTCTGAGCTTGAGATATGTGTTGATGAATGGTCTCCGTCATGTTTCCACACACATAAGCAATTTGTCACCAGTATGTGTGTTTGTCTTTAACTATCCTTGAAGGTAACAGAAGTCCTCACAAGGATAGTAAAACAAGGACAATTCTGACAAGTGGGGACATTTTAGGTTTAGGGGTTAGGGGATAGGTTTATGGGTTAGGTTTAAGGGTTAGGTTTAAGGGTTAGGTGTAAGGCTTAGGTTTAGGGGTTAGGTTTAAGGGTTAGGTTTAGGTTTAGGGGTTAGGTTTAAGGGTTAGGTTTAGGGGTTAGGCATTAGGTTTAGGGGATAGGTTTACGGGTTAGGTTTAAGGGTTAGCGGTTAGGTTTAGGGGTTATGTTTAGGGGTTATATTTATGGGTTTGGTATAGGGTTAGGGGTCAGGGTTAGGAGTTCCGGTTAGGTTTAGGATTATGGTTAGCGGTTTGGGGTTAAGGTTAGGCTTATCGATAGGTTAAAGGTTAAGGTTAGGGTTATTTTTAGGGTTAGGGTAAATAGGATTTTGGATGGGAATCAATTTATTTGGTCCCCACAAGGATAGAAATACAAAACTGTCTGTTTGTGTGTGTGGCAGTTATTGTGAAGTTTTGTGGATTGAAACACATTCTATATTGCAGTGTTGTGGATTGAAACACATTCTATATTGCAGTGCTGTGGATTGAAACACATTCTATATTGCAGTGCTGTGGATGGAAACACATTCTATATTGCAGTGCTGTGGATGGAAACACATTCTATATTGCAGTGTTGTGGATTGAAACACATTCTATATTGCAGTGCTGTGGATTGAAACACATTCTATATTGCAGTGTTGTGGATTGAAACACATGCTATATTGCAGTGCTGTGGATTGAAACACATTCTATATTGCAGTGTTGTGGATGGAAACACATTGCTTCTACACCTGCATTGCTTGCTGTTTGGGGTTTTAGGCTGGGTTTCTGTACAGCACTTTGAGATATCAGCTGATGTACAAAGGGCTATATAAATAAATTGTATTTTATTTGATTCTATATTGCAGTGTTGTGGATTGAATAACATTCTATATTGCAGTGTTGTGGATTGAAACACATTCTATATTGCAGTGCTGTGGATGGAAACACATTCTATATTGCAGTGTTGTGAATTGAAACAGATTCTATATTGCCCACAGCAGAATCAGAGTTCGCCCCACTAAAATAAAATAAAATAACTTGCAAGACAGCCGCTTACGAACTAGGCCTATAGGCTACCGATCAATGTCCCTGGGATTGAGGCATGTCTATGCGGCTGCTTATCAAATCCTTGATAGGTTTTCCGTGGTGCCAGACAATGCAGACAGTAGCCTATTCAGTCATCATTTTCTCAAAGCCCAACATTTCACAACGTGAATTCAGACCACCATGATTAAGACTGCTGGCTGGTAGCAATGATGTCATTATTTGTTCAGTAATTAAAGTTGGAAATTTAAACATTGCAGATTGTAAAATACATTTTTTTATACAACATAATACTAATCAGCAACAAATATATATATATTTTTAAATAGACAACTGACCTGTATAGCCTACCTGAACTTGCATGACATGAGCCATCCTCTCTCCTAGCTTGGATAGAGTGTTGTTGTGTGTAAAACCAGTCTATTAATAACAAATAACACAGTCAGTCCACCCTCAAAAACACTTGAGAGACTCCCCTGGTCTTCTGAAGTCCTCCTGACACACTGTGCATTAGATGTCCATTGCGCTGCACACAATTTAAACGCAGTCAATTTAAACCAAGACATACCAGATATAAGGGACTGTTGTTGATATTGCAACCACACCACTCAAACACCGGTTCACCACTATGAAGAAAACAGCTTCTTTTTTTTTGAGCCCTCAAGAACTATTGATCTGTTTGCATCTACCAATGTATTGTCTGTCCCAGTATCCCGATGACCTGTCCCAGAGCTTCCTATACAGTTCTCCCTGTGTAGCCGGGTGTCCAGTACGCCAGTGATATAACCTATAGGTTTACCACTGCCAGACTCGCGAACAGAAACATATTATACAAACAGTGTCAGGATGCTGTTAACATTAGGCATGAGAGTTGGATGAACTAGCAGCACACTTCACGATAAAATTACACAATTATCTCGATGAGGGCGGATACACGTCTGGTGGGATACTGTACGGAGCTCGCAAACTACACAATCTTTTAAATATATATATAAGAAGACAAATTGTAAAAGGATGGGAGACGATACTACTTGGCTGTGATATTTTTCTTCAAAGTTTGTTTTTATAAACACATACAAAACTAGTTATAGGCTAAAAGTCTCTCTAGATACATGCCAAGGGAACGTTGACGTGTAATGTCACGAACCCTATTAAATGTTGACCCGCACAAGGAAAGCGGTCTTGGAGACGCATTGCCATTTCGCTCTGAGAACACCGAGTTGGTTTTGAGTGACGTTTCTTCTCTTTTCCTCCGGTGCGATCGGTCTGCGAGCTACACCGTTTTCTAATTGATCCGTCATAAATGTCATTCCTGAACATAAGACTCCTGTATCGTATTATTTCGTTTCATTCATTTCGAAGCCAGAGGATCGATAAACAAGATACATTTTTTTGAGAGTTGAGAGAAATCAATAGGCGACATATCAACCGCCACGCCGAGACCTATTCCCTCATTGAAATGAACGCAGTGAAATAACGACTCTAACCGACTCGGTCAGATCAGGTGAATCATTTTCAAAGACAAGGACTATCATTGGTCTCACACCAAACGACAATAATGTCAACAGAAATACAAGCAAGTGGCTGTACATGTCAAACAACGTTTGTATTGTCAGGAATTCGCAGGTAAGACATGTTTTGTATTTTAGATATTATTTTACAAAAGTAACCAACTGTCCTTTTCTTTACGCATCCAACCATGTAGCTCTGGTATTTCGTGTTCTTCCCATGCGATCATATCTCAGCGCGGAGTGAAAGGAGTGCTTATTGATTTAGGAGAAAATGTATCAACTGCCTAAATGCACATTGTCAACGCAAATTGACTTGCATGTTAAAACGGTCAAAAATATAGTGTTGGACTGTGGCTTTTAGGGTAACCAAATTGAAAGCGCGCACATTGCGCATAGGCTGTGTTGTGCCTGTGTGTTGGAACGGTGCGGATATTGGCACATAGGATGCTACGTGTTGTGCAATTGGTCTACCCCATCATTGGTCGTTAAAGTCAGTGTATTTTTGTTACTGGATTAGATGAGGATTTAGTTTATAGGCGTGTGAAACACTGAGAGTTACTTTTTTAAATTGTTTTTTTTCCCGTTGCAGTGGGTTTTGAGGCATGAGTATATAGCCTCAAATACCTGAAGTGTACATATCTACATATATGGCACCGATGTTGTAAATACTAGATCCATTATCCCTGTAGCTTTCAACGTACTGTGTATACTGTACATCCTGACAATGATTGCACAGAATTTTTAATGACAAGAGCATACTGATTCCAAATAGAAAAGTGTGGACTATTGTAAACTGCCAAAAGAATTAGAGGGAGAGGAGGTGCCACATCTGAATATTCAAACATCTTTGCAATGGTGTTCCGTGGATCTTAAATTCTCTGTGTGGGGAAGATGAAACAGACAAGTCTTTTTTGTCAACTCCCTTTTTCTCTCTTAAGTGAACTACTCACAACATGATTAATTAATTCTTATCAGAGAAGTGGCGGAGACAGAATCAAAGGAGTACAGTTTTGTTCAGTTCCGTATCTCTCTCTCTCTCTCTCTCTCTCTCTCTGTCTCTCTCTCTCTCTCTCTCTCTCTCTGTCTCTCTCTCTGTCTCTCTCTCTCTCTCTCTCTCTCTCTCTCTCTCTCTCTCTCTCTCGTGTGTGTCGCCAAGAGGGAGTCAGAGGAGAGCTATAGTCAGGTTGTAGCAGCAGGAGTCAGGCACTCTAATGGCTGGGACTACAGTGTACAGCTGCTGCAGCAACACACACACACACACACACACACGATATACTCCCAGTGAATGGAAGGATGCTTCTCACTCAAAATGAAAAGCAGCACTATACAGAAATAACCGTCTTCTCTCAGATCTCTCTGTGTCTCTGTCTCTGTGTCTCGGTCTATGTCTCTGAGTCTCATTTACATTACATTTACATTTACATTTAAGTCATTTAGCAGACGCTCTTATCCAGAGCGACTTACACATTGGTGCATTCACCTTATGACATCCAGTGGAGCAGCCACTTTACAATAGTGCATCTAAATCTTTTAAGGGATTACTTTATCCTATCCTAGGTATTCCTTAAAGAGGTGGGGTTTCAGGTGTCTCCGGAAGGTGGTGATTGACTCCGCTGTCCTGGCGTCGTGAGGGAGTTTGTTCCACCATTGGGGGGCCAGAGCAGCGAACAGTTTTGACTGGGCTGAGCGGGAACTGTACTTCCTCAGTGGTAGGGAGGCGAGCAGGGCAGAGGTGGATGAACGCAGTGCCCTTGTTTGGGTGTAGGGCCTGATCAGAGCCTGGAGGTACTGAGGTGCCGTTCCCCTCACAGCTCCGTAGGCAAGCACCATGGTCTTGTAGCGGATGCGAGCTTCAACTGGAAGCCAGTGGAGAGAGCGGAGGAGCGGGGTGACGTGAGAGAACTTGGGAAGGTTGAACACCAGACGGGCTGCGGCGTTCTGGATGAGTTGTAGGGGTTTAATGGCACAGGCAGGGAGCCCAGCCAACAGCGAGTTCCAGTAATCCAGACGGGAGATGACAAGTGCCTGGATTAGGACCTGCGCCGCTTCCTGTGTGAGGCAGGGTCGTACTCTGCGGATGTTGTAGAGCATGAACCTACAGGAACGGGCCACCGCCTTGATGTTAGTTGAGAACGACAGGGTGTTGTCCAGGATCACGCCAAGGTTCTTAGCGCTCTGGGAGGAGGACACAGTGGAGTTGTCAACCGTGATGGCGAGATCATGGAACGGGCAGTCCTTCCCCCGGGAGGAAGAGCAGCTCCGTCTTGCCGAGGTTCAGCTTGAGGTGGTGATCCGTCATCCACACTGATATGTCTGCCAGACATGCAGAGATGCGATTCGCCACCTGGTCATCAGAAGGGGGAAAGGAGAAGATTAATTGTGTGTCATCTGCATAGCAATGATAGGAGAGACCATGTGAGGTTATGACAGAGCCAAGTGACTTGGTGTATAGCGAGAATAGGAGAGGGCCTAGAACAGAGCCCTGGGGGACACCAGTGGTGAGAGCACGTGGTGAGGAGACGGATTCTCGCCACGCCACCTGGTAGGAGCGACCTGTCAGGTAGGACGCAATCAAGCGTGGGCCGCGCCGGAGATGCCCAACTCGGAGAGGGTGGAGAGGAGGATCTGATGGTTCACAGTATCGAAGGCAGCCGATAGGTCTAGAAGGATGAGAGCAGAGGAGAGAGAGTTAGCTTTAGCAGTGCGGAGCGCCTCCGTGATACAGAGAAGAGCAGTCTCAGTTGAATGACTAGTCTTGAAACCTGACTGATTTGGATCAAGAAGGTCATTCTGAGAGAGATAGCGGGAGAGCTGGCCAAGGACGGCACGTTCAAGGGTTTTGGAGAGAAAAGAAAGAAGGGATACTGGTCTGTAGTTGTTGACATCGGAGGGATCGAGTGTAGGTTTTTTCAGAAGGGGTGCAACTCTCGCTCTCTTGAAGACGGAAGGGACGTAGTCAGCGGTCAGGGATGAGTTGATGAGCGAGGTGAGGTAAGGGAGAAGGTCTCCGGAAATGGTCTGGAGAAGAGAGGAGGGGATAGGGTCAAGCGGGCAGGTTGTTGGGCGGCCGGCCGTCACAAGACGCGAGATTTCATCTGGAGAGAGAGGGGAGAAAGAGGTCAGAGCACAGGGTAGGGCAGTGTGAGCAGAACCAGCGGTGTCGTTTGACTTAGCAAACGAGGATCGGATGTCGTCGACCTTCTTTTCAAAATGGTTGACGAAGTCATCTGCAGAGAGGGAGGAGGGAGGGGGAGGGGGATTCAGGAGGGAGGAGAAGGTGGCAAAGAGCTTCCTAGGGTTAGAGGCAGATGCTTAGAATTTAGAGTGGTAGAAAGTGGCTTTAGCAGCAGCGACAGAAGAGGAAAATGTAGAGAGGAGGGAGTGAAAGGATGCCAGGTCCGCAGGGAGGCGAGTTTTCCTCCATTTCCGCTCGGCTGCCCGGAGCCCTGTTCTGTGAACTCGCAGTGAGTCGTCGAGCCACGGAGCGGGAGGGGAGGACCGAGCCGGCCTGGAGGATAGGGGACATAGAGAGTCAAAGGATGCAGAAAGGGAGGAGAGGAGGGTTGAGGAGGCAGAATCAGGAGATAGGTTGGAGAAGGTTTGAGCAGAGGGAAGAGATGATAGGATGGAAGAGGAGAGAGTAGCGGGGGAGAGAGAGCGAAGGTTGGGACGGCGCGATACCATCCGAGTAGGGGCCGTGTGGGAAGTGTTGGATGAGAGCGAGAGGGAAAAGGATACAAGGTAGTGGTCGGAGACTTGGAGGGGAGTTGCAATGAGGTTAGTGGAAGAACAGCATCTAGTAAAGATGAGGTCGAGCGTATTGCCTGCCTTGTGAGTAGGGGGGGAAGGTGAGAGGGAGAGGTCAAAAGAGGAGAGGAGTGGAAAGAAGGAGGCAGAGAGGAAAGAGTCAAAGGTAGACGTGGGGAGGTTAAAGTCGCCCAGAACTGTGAGAGGTGAGCCGTCCTCAGGAAAGGAGCTTATCAAGGCATCAAGCTCATTGATGAACTCTCAGAGGGAACCTGGAGGGCGATAAATGATAAGGATGTTAAGCTTGAAAGGGCTGGTAACTGTGACAGCATGGAATTCAAAGGAGGCGATAGACAGATGGGTAAGGGGAGAAAGAGAGAATGACCACTTGGGAGAGATGAGGATCCCGGTGCCACCACCCCGCTGACCAGAAGCTCTCGGGGTGTGCGAGAACACGTGGGCGGACGAAGAGAGAGCAGTAGGAGTAGCAGTGTTATCTGTGGTGATCCATGTTTCCGTCAGTGCCAAGAAGTCGAGGGACTGGAGGGAGGCATAGGCTGAGATGAACTCTGCCTTGTTGGCCGCAGATCGGCAGTTCCAGAGGCTACCGGAGACCTGGAACTCCACGTGGGTCGTGCGCGCTGGGACCACCAAATTAGGGTGGCCGCGGCCACGCGGTGTGGAGCGTTTGTATGGTCTGTGCAGAGAGGAGAGAACAGGGATAGACAGACACATAGTTGACAGGCTACAGAAGAGGCTACGCTAATGCAAAGGAGATTGGAATGACAAGTGGACTACACGTCTCGAATGTTTAGAAAGTTGAGCTTACGTAGCAAGAATCTTATTGACTAAAATGATTAAAAATGATACAGTACTGCTGAAGTAGGCTAGCTGGCAGTGGCTGCGTTGTTGACTTTGTAGGCTAGCTGGCAGTGGCTGCGTTGTTGATTCGGTGGCTAGCTGGCTAGCTAGCAGTGTTGATTACGTTACGTTGCGTTAAAAGAACGACAATAGCTGGCTAGGTAACCTAGAAAATCGCACTAGACTACACAATTATCTTTGATACAGAGACGGCTATGTAGCTAGCTATGTAGCTAGCTACGATCAAACAAATCAAACCGTTGTACTGTAATGAAATGAAATGAAAATGTGATACTACCTGTGGAGCGAGGCGGAATGCGACCGGGTTGTTGAGTTCTAATCGGTAGACGTTGGCTAGCTGTTGGCTAGCTAGCAGTGTCTCCTACATTAAGGACGACAAATAGCTGGCTGCGTTGTTGATTCAGGGGCTAGCTGGCTAGCTAGCTAGCAGTGTTGATTACAGAGTCTCTGTGTCTATCTCTCTGTCTGTCTGTGTCTCTCTCCGCGTCTCTCTGCGTCTCTCTGCATGTCTCTCTGTGTGTTTCTCTGTGTCTCTGTCTGTGTCTCTCTGTGTGTCTCTTCGTGTGTCTCTCTCTGTATCTCTCTGTGTGTGTTTCTCTGTGTCTCTCTGTGTGTCTCTCTCTGCGTCTCTCTGCATGTCTCTCTGTGTGTTTCTCTGTGTCTCTGTCTGTGTCTCTCTGTGTGTCTCTTCGTGTGTCTCTCTCTGTATCTCTCTGTGTGTGTTTCTCTGTGTCTCTCTGTGTGTCTCTCTCTGTGTCTCTCTGTGTGTCTCTCGTTGTGTCTCTCTCTGTTACTCTGTGTCTCTGTCTCTGTGTATTGTGTGTGTGTGTTTCTCTGTGTCTCTCTGTGTGTCTCTCTCTGTGTCTCTCTGTGTGTCTCTCTCTGTGTCTCTCTCTGTTACTCTGTGTCTCTGTCTCTGTGTATTGTGTGTGTGTGTTTCATGCTAGTCTGCGTTGTACAGTAATCTGAGACAGTGATGATGGCTCCTGATAATACAATTAGAAAGGATTAGGGCCTAGTGGACATAGTGTTGATGACATAGTGTTGATGACATAGTGTTGATGACATTGTGTTGATGACATAGTGTTGATGACATAGTGTTGATGACATAGTGTTGATGACATAGTGTTGATGACATTGTGTTGATGACATAGTGTTGATGACATAGTGTTGATGACATAGTGTTGATGACATAGTGTTGATGACATAGTGTTGATGACACATTGTTGATGACATTGTGTTGATGACATTGTGTTGATGACATAGTGTTGATGACACATTGTTGATGACATAGTGTTGATGACATAGTGTTGATGACATAGTGTTGATGACATTGTGTTGATGACATAGTGTTGATGACATAGTGTTGATGACATTGTGTTGATGACATAGTGTTGATGACATAGTGTTGATGACACATTGTTGATGACATTGTGTTGATGACATTGTGTTGATGACATAGTGTTGATGACACATTGTTGATGACATTGTGTTGATGACATAGTGTTGATGACACATTGTTGATGACATAGTGTTGATGACATTGTGTTGATGACATAGTGTTGATGACATTGTGTTGATGACATAGAGTTGATGACATTGTGTTTATGACATTGTGTTGATGACATAGTGTTGATGACATAGTGTTGATGACATTGTGTTGATGACATTGTGTTGATGACATAGTGTTGATGACATAGTGTTGATGACATTGTGTTGATGACATAGTGTTGATGACATTGTGTTGATGACATAGTGTTGATGACATAATGTTGATGACATAATGTTGATGACATTGTGTTGATGACATAGTGTTGATGACATAGTGTTGATGACATAATGTTGATGACATAGTGTTGATGACATAGTGTTGATGACATAGTGTTGATGACATTGTGTTGATGACATTGTGTTGATGACATAGTGTTGATGACATTGTGTTGATGACATTGTGTTGATGACATAGTGTTGATGACATTGTGTTGATGACATTGTGTTGATGACATAGAGTTGATGACATAGTGTTGATGACATAGTGTTGATGACATTGTGTTGATGACATAGTGTTGATGACATAGTGTTGATGACATAGACATAGTGTTGATGACATAGTGTTGATGACATAGTGTTGATGACATTGTGTTGATGACATTGTGTTGATGACATAATGTTGATGACATAGTGTTGATGACATAGTGTTGATGACATAGTGTTGATGACATTGTGTTGATGACATTGTGTTGATGACATAGTGTTGATGACATTGTGTTGATGACATTGTGTTGATGACATAGTGTTGATGACATAGTGTTGATGACATAGTGTTGATGACATTGTGTTGATGACATTGTGTTGATGACATAGAGTTGATGACATAGTGTTGATGACATAGTGTTGATGACATTGTGTTGATGACATAGTGTTGATGACATAGTGTTGATGACATAGACATAGTGTTGATGACATAGTGTTGATGACATAGTGTTGATGACATTGTGTTGATGACATTGTGTTGATGACATAGTGTTGATGACATAGTGTTGATGACATAGTGTTGATGACATAGTGTTGATGACAGTAGTAGTTATCAATAGGATCAATCTACAGTACAGTCCCCATTCCATTACACACATCTGTGTTGGTTAACATGTAAAATCATACTGTAGGACTACAGTAGTATTTTAATAAGGAGATAGGAGAGCAGTAAGAGAACCATTTAGGAAGACGATTCATGTGCTTGATTCAGGTTCTGTACCAATGGCATAGCAGTACATATAACGGTTTAAGATGAAGATGATTCATGAAGAATTGTGTTTAGAATAACACTTGCCACACAACACTAGTCAAGCTCTTCTTCTTTTTCTTCCTCATGTTCTTCTTCTTCTCTAGTCTGGCTCTTCTTCTTCTTCTCTCTAGTCTAGCTCTTCTTCTTCTCTAGTCGAGCTCTTCATCTTCTTCTTCTTATCTCTAGTCTAGCTCTTCTTCTTCTTCTCTAGTCGAGCTCTTCATCTTCTTCTTATCTCTAGTCTAGCTCTTCTTCTTCTTCTTCTTCTCTAGTCTAGCTCTTCTTCTTCTTCTCTCTAGTCTAGCTCTTCTTAATTCTCTAGTTGAGCTCTTCATCTTCTTCTTCTTATCTCTAGTCTAGGTCTTCTTCTTCTTCTTCTCTAGTCTAGCTTGTCTTCTTCATCTCTAGTCTAGCTCTTCTTCTTCTCTAGTCTAGCTCTTCTTTTTCTCTAGTCTAGCTCTTCTTCTTCTTCTCTAGTCTAGCTCGTCTTCTTCTTCTTCTCTAGTCTAGCTCTTCTTCTTCTTCTCTAGTCTAGCTCGTCTTCTTCTTCTTCTCTAGTCTAGCTCTTCTTCTTTTCTAGTCTAGGTCTTCTTCTTCTTCATCTTCTCTAGTCTAGCTCTTCTTCTTTTCTAGTCTAGCTCTTCTTCTTCTTCTCTAGTCTAGCTCTTCTTCTTCTTCTTCTCTAGTCTAGCTCTTCTTCTTCTTCTCTAGTCTAGCTCGTCTTCTTCTTCTTCTCTAGTCTAGCTCTTCTTCTTCTCTAGTCTAGCTCTTCTTCTTTTCTAGTCTAGCTCTTCTTCTTCTTCTCTAGTCTAGCTCGTCTTCTTCTTCTTCTCTAGTCTAGCTCTTCTTCTTCTTCTCTAGTCTAGCTCGTCTTCTTCTTCTTCTCTAGTCTAGCTCTTCTTCTTCTTCTTCTTCTCTAGTCTAGCTCGTCTTCTTCTTCTTTTCTAGTCTAGGTCTTCTTCTTCTTCATCTTCTCTAGTCTAGCTCGTCTTCTTCTTCTTTTCTAGTCTAGGTCTTCTTCTTCTTCATCTTCTCTAGTCTAGCTCGTCTTCTTCTTCTTTTCTAGTCTAGGTCTTCTTCTTCTTCATCTTCTCTAGTCTAGCTCTTCTTCTTTTCTAGTCTAGCTCTTCTTCTTATTCTTCTCTAGTCTAGCTCTTCTTCTTCTTCTTCTCTAGTCTAGATCATCATCTTCTTCTTCTTCTCTAGTCTAGATCTTCTTCTTCTTCTCTAGTCTAGCTCTTCTTCTTCTTCTTCTTCACTAGTCTAGATCTTCTTCTTATCGAGTCTAGCTCTTCTTCTTCTTCTTCTTCTTCTCTAGTCTAGATCATCATCTTCTTCTTCACTAGTCTAGCTCTTCTTATTCACTGGTCTAGCTCTTCTTCTTCTTCACTAGTCTTGCTCTTCTTCACTAATCTATTTCTTCTTCTTCACTAGTCTAGCACTTCTTCTTCTTCTTCTTCACTAGTCTAGATCTTCTTCTTCACCAGTCTAGCGCTTCTTCTTCACCAGTCTAGCGCTTCTTCTTCACTAGTCTAGCGCTTCTTCTTCTTCTTCTCTAGTCTAGATCTTCTTCTTCACTAGTCTAGATCTTCCTCTTCTTCTCTAGTCTAGTGCTTCTTCTTAACTAGTCTAGCGCTTCTTCTTCTTCTTCACTAGTCTAGATCTTCTTCTTCTTCTCTAGTCTAGACCTTCTTCTTCTTCTCTAGTCTAGATCTTCTTCTTCTTCTCTAGTCTAGACCTTCTTCTTCTTCTCTAGTCTAGATCTTCTTCTTCTTCTCTAGTCTAGTGCTCCTTCTTAACTAGTCTAGCGCTTCTTCTTCTTCTTCACTAGTCTAGATCTTCTTCTTCTTCTTCTTCTTCTTTACTAGTCTAGCTATTCTTCTTCTTCTTCTTCTTCTTTACTAGTCTAGATCTTCTTCTTCACTTGTCCAGCTCTTCTTCTTCTTCTTCTTCTCTAGTCTAGCTATTCTTCTTCTTCACTAGTCTAGCTCTTCTTCTTCTTCTTCTTCTTCTTCTTCTTCTTCTTCTTCTTCTTCTTCTTCTTCTCTAGTCCAGCTGTTCTTCTTCTTCTTCTCTAGTCTAGCTCTTCTTCTTTCTTCTTCTCTAGTCTAGCTCCTCTTCTTCTCTAGTCTAGCTCTTGCTCTTTTTCTCTAGTCTAGCTCTTCTTCTTCTTCTCTAGTCTAGCTCTTGCTCTTTTTCTCTAGTCTAGCTCTTCTTCTTCTTCTCTAGTCTAGCTCTTGCTCTTTTTCTCTAGTCTAGCTCTTCTTCTTCACTAGTCTAGATCTTCTTCTTCACTAGTCTAGCTCTTCTTCTTCTTCTTCTTCTCTAGTCTAGCTCCTCTTCTTCTCTAGTCTAGCTCCTCTTCTTCTCTAGTCTAGCTCTTGCTCTTTTTCTCTAGTCTAGCTCTTCTTCTTCACTAGTCTAGATCTTCTTCTTCACTAGTCTAGCTCTTCTTCTTCTTCTTCTTCTTCTCTAGTCTAGCTCCTCTTCTCCACTAGTCTAGCTCCTCTTCTCCACTAGTCTAGCACTTCTTCTTCACTAGTCTAGCTCTTCCTCTCCTCTAGTCTAGCTCTTCTTCTTCACTGGTCTAGCTCTTCTTCTTCACTGGTCTAGCTCTTCTTCTTCACCTGTCTAGCGCATGTATTATATCTTACCATTGCGTCACAGCTTCATGGTAGACTACTGATTGCTCAGTCATAGCCAGAGAGAGAAAGAATTTAGCTGTCTGTTTTCATAGTCGTGGCAGCAGGATAAAGCAGGCCTGGAAAAACAGCCCTGACCGATAAGACACGTCGGTATTCCAATGCATCTTCAACGGCTGGCCTTGGGGCTGGGCTGATAATGCCTGCCCTCGCTTGCTGAGGTCAGTTGCTTGATTGGCAGCAGGCTGACACAAGGAAATGTTTCCTGGCTGGCTGCTGCCTGCTGTCTAATAGGGTTGTATCCCCAAGCACACGGCAGCCCTGTATCAATATGCATCAGCCCTGCTAGTGGAGTGTAGAGGGTGAGTGGCCATAGCCCCACTTGTACCGGTGACATGCTGCTTACAGGTGGAGGTGGAAGCTGCTGTGTTCTCATCAGCCACCGTCTACCCCCAGGGCCATGTCAGAAAACACAACAGCACCCAGGCTACACAAACAGTGCATTCGGAAAGTTTTCAAACCCCTAGACCTTTTCCACATTTTGTTGCGTTACAGCCATATTCAATAAAAACAAAAATGTATCTACACAATATACTCCATAATGACAAAGCAAAAACAAGTTATTTTACATTTTGGAATATTTTTTCAAAATAGAAAAACTGAAATATCAAATTTAATTAAATATTCAGCACCTTTACTCAGTACTTTTTTGAAGCACCATTGGCAGCGATTACAGCCTAGAGTCTTCTTGGGTATGACGCTACAAGCTTGTCACACCTGTATTTGGGGAGTTTCTCCCACTGTTCTCTACAGAGCCTCTCAAGCTCTGTCAGGTTGGATGGGGAGCGTTGCTGCACAGCTTTTTTCAGGTCTATCTAGAGATGTTCGATTGGGTTCAAGTCCAGGCTCTAGCTGGGCCACTCAAGGCTATTCAGAGACTTGTCCCAAAGCCACTCCTGCGTTGTCTTGGCTGTGAGCTTAGGGTCGTTGTCCTGTTGGAAGGTGAAGCTTCGCCCCAGTCTGAGGTCCTGAGCACTCTGGAGAAGGTTTTCGTCAAGGATCTCGCTGTACTTTGCTCTGTTCATCTTTGCCTCGATCCTGACTAGTCTCCCAGTCCCTGCAGCTGAAAAAAATCCCCACAGCATAATGCTACCACCAGCATGCTTCACCGTAGGGATGGTGCCAGGTTTCCTCCAGACGTGATGCTTGGCATTCAGGCCAAAGAGTTCAATCTTGGTTTCCTCAGATCAGAGAATCTTGTTTCTCTTGGTCTGAGAGTCTTTAGGAGTAGGGATGGTAAACTCCAAGCGGGCTGTCATGTGCCTTTTACTGAATAGTGGCTTCTGCCTGACCACTCTACCATAAAGGCCTGATTGGTGGAGAGCTGCAGAGATGGTTGCTTTCTGGAATGTTCTCCCATCTCCACAGGGGAACTCTGGAGATCTGTCAGAGGGACCATCGGGTTCTTGGTCACCTCTCTGACCAAGGTCCTTCTCCCCAGATTGCTCAATTTGGCTGGGCCAGCTCTAGGAAGAGTATTGGTGGTTCCAAACTTATTCTATTTAAGAATGATGGAAGCCACTGTGGTCTCGACAACCTTCAAAGCTGCAGACATTTTTTGGTGCCCTTCCCCAGATCTATGCCTCGACACAATCCTGTGCCTCGATCTCTTTTGCTCTGACATGCACTGACAACTGTGGGACCTTATATAGACAGGTGTGATTTTCCGAATCATGTCCAATCAATTGAATTTACCACAGGTGGACTCCAATCAAGTTGTAGAAACATCTCAAAGATGATCAATGGAAACAGGATGCACCTGAGCTCAATTTCGAGACTCATATCAAAGGGTCTGAACACTTATGCAATTAAGTTATTTCTAGGCTTTGTCATTATGGGGTATTGTGTGTAGATTGCTGTGCTTTTTGCTCTGCCTCCCGCTCTGCCTCACGCTCTGCCTCCCGCTCTGCCTCCCGCTCTGCCTCTCTCTGTCTCCCGCTCTGCCTCCCGCTCTGTCTCCCGCTCTGCCTCTCTCTGTCTCCCGCTCTACCCCCCGCTCTGCCTCCCGCTCTGCCTCTCTCTGTCTCCCGCTCTGCCTCCCGCTCTGTCTCCCGCTCTGCCTCCCACTCTGCCTCCCGCTCTGTCTCCCGCTCTGTCTCTCTCTGTCTCCCTCTCTGCCTCCCGCTCTGTCTCTCTCTGTCTCTCTCTGTCTCCCGCTCTGCCTCCCGCTCTGCCTCCCGCTCTGTCTCCCTCTCTGTCTCTCTTTGTCTCCCGCTCTTCCTCCCGCTCTGCCTCCCGCTCTGCCTCCCGCTCTGCCTCCCGCTCTGTCTCTCTCTGTCTCTCTCTGCCTCCCGCTCTGCCTCCCGCTCTGTCTCTCTCTGTCTCTCTCTGCCTCCCGCTCTGCCTCCCGCTCTGCCTCCCGCTCTGTCTCTCTCTACCTCCCGCTTTGTCTCCCGCTCTGTCTCCCTCTCTGTCTCACTCTCTGTCTCTTTCCCTGTCTCCCGCTCTGTCTCTCTTCATTCTCTCTGTCTCTCTCTGTCCTGGGAGGTAATAGAATGGAGATAAAGTTGAAGTCAATGGATAGTTCTGTAAGACGCACACACACACACACACACACACACACACACCTGATGTCGATGGTTAACTCTGTAACACTTCTGTAGCAGTTGATCCGAGTTACAATGAAAGAAGTATAGCACTGAGTATGGATGGGTTTTTAGACGTGTGAAAAGGGTGGTTTGGGATGCCTGGATCCTGCCAGTAGACCAATCTGTCTCCAAAATGTCTCCCTCTCTTCTTTATACCAGAGCCCTATTCCCTATGTAGTGCACTGCTTTAGACCAGAGCCCTATTCCATACAGAGTGCACTGCTTTAGACCAGAGCCCTATTCCCTACAGAGTGCACTGCTTTAGACCAGAGCCCTATTCCCTACAGAGTGCACTTCTTTAGACCAGAGCCCTATTCCCTACAGAGTGCACTGCTTTAGACCAGAGCCCTATTCCCTACAGAGTGCACTTCTTTAGACCAGAGCCCTATTCCCTTCTGAAAGGAAACCATGATGATGAGGACGAAGAGGGAGACATGATGATGAGGAGGAAGAGGGAACCATGATGATGAGGAGGCAGAGGGAACCATGATGATGGGGAGGAGGAGGGAACCATGATGATGAGGAGGAAGAGGGAACAATGATGATGAGGAGGAAGAGGGAACCATGATGATGAGGAGGAAGAGGGAACCATGCTGATGAGGAGGAAGAGGGAACCAAGATGATGAGGAGGAAGAGGGAGACATGCTGGTGAGGAGGAAGAGGGAACCAAGATGATGAGGAGGAAGAGGGAGACATGCTGATGAGGAGGAAGAGGGAACCAAGATGATGAGGAGGAAGGGGGAGACATGCTGATGAGGAGGAAGAGGGAGACATGATGATGAGAATGGGACAGTAGACCGAAGAAAGAATTGAGACAGTAGACCGATGAAAAAATGGGACAGTAGACCAAAGAAAGAATGGGACAGCAGACCAAAGAAAGAATGGGAGAGTAGACCGAAGATAGAATGGGACAGTAGACCGAAGAAAGAATGGGACAGTAGACCGAATAAAGAATGGGAGAGTAGACCGAAGATAGAACGGGACAGTAGACCGAAGAAAGAATGGGACAGTAGACCGAAGAAAGAACGGGACAGTACACCGAAGAAAGAATGGGACAGTAACGGAAGAAAGAATGGGACAGTAGACCGAAGAAAGAATGGGACAGTAGACCGAAGATAGAATGGGACAGTAGACCGAAGAAAGAATGGGAGAGTAGACCGAAGATAGAATGGGACAGTAGACCGAAGAAAGAACGGGACAGTAGACCGAAGAAAGAATGGGAGAGTAGACCGAAGATAGAACGGGACAGTAGACCAAAGAAAGAATGGGACAGTAGACCGAAGAAAGAACGGGACAGTACACCGAAGAAAGAATGGGACAGTAGACGGAAGAAAGAACGGGACAGTAGACCGAAGAAAGAATGGGACAGTAGACCGAAGAAAGAATGGGACAGTAGACGGAAGAAAGAATGGGTCAGTAGACGGAAGAAAGAATGTGACAGTAGACCGAAGAAAGAATGGGACAGTAGACCGAAGATAGAATGGGACAGTAGACCGAAGATAGAATGGGACAGTAGTCCGAAGATAGAATGGGACAGTAGACCGAAGAAAGAATGGGACAGTAGACCGAAGATAGAATGGGACAGTAGACCGAAGAAAGAATGGGACAGTAGACCGAAGAAAGAATGGGACAGTAGACCGAAGAAAGAATGGGACAGTAGTCCGAAGATAGAATGGGACAGTAGACCGAAGAAAGAATGGGACAGTAGACCGAAGAAAGAATGGGACAGTAGACCGAAGAAAGAATGGGACAGTAGACCGAGGGAAGAATGGGACAGTAGCCGAAGAAAGAATGGGCCAGTGGACTCAGGAAAGAATGGAACAGTAGACCGAAGAAAGAATGGGAAAGTAAACCGAAGAAAGAATGGGACAGTAGCCGAAGAAAGAATAGCATGGGACAATGCGTGTGTCTAGAGACTGGTATAAAGGTAGCGTCAGAAAGGAAGGAATGAGGCATAACAACACCAGGAAGGCGAGACAAAGCTAATCCACGAGGGACCCCTGAGGAGCGTGTTGTGTTCAGGCATGCCCCAGTGCATCCTGGGAGCACGGACCTGCTGATTTATTCATGGGGGGTGAACTATGTCGAACCCAGTGAGGGGAGGAGGGTGAGAGGTGCGAGGGGAGAGGGGGAGGTGTGGAGATGAGGAAAGGAGAAGAGGTTAGAGGGAAGTTGCAAGCCACTGGCTTGGAAAACCAATGGCACAGAATGATGTATCGCCTGGGGTTTGGAGGTTACTGAAGACAGCATCCATCCAGGAGAGAGGAGCCACTTAGGTCCCTAAGCCGAGAGAGAGAGAGCGAGAGAGAGAGAGAGAGAGAGCGAGAGAGAGCGAGAGAGAGAGCGAGAGAGAGAGAGCGAGAGAGAGAGACAGAGAGAGAGAGAGCGAGAGAGCGAGAGAGAGAGAGAGCGAGAGAGAGAGAGCGAGAGCGAGAGAGAGCGAGAGAGAGAGAGCGAGAGAGAGAGCGAGAGAGAGAGAGCGAGAGAGAGAGACAGAGAGAGAGAGCGAGAGAGATGGGGCAGGGACAATAGGAGAGCCACTTGGGACTGAAAACCAATAGAGCAAGAAAGGGAGGGATAGTGAGCTGGTAGTGTTCCCAGGCTGTAGTGAATGGGACATGGATGAAACCCTGGATTTAGAAGGTCACTGGAAACATAATCCATCTTCTCCTTTAGGTGATCATTGACTGGCTTCTCCTGTTCCTTGCAGCCAGACAGCCAGCCAAGCCAAGCAGGCCAGACCCGACCTGCCCCACATTCCCTTACTTCACCATCTCCTATCTGGCTATGACAACTACATGTATACCACGCTACGCATTGCCAGCATGATATAATTTAAAAACTTAAAAAAACAAACATTTTTTAGCTTTCACAGAAAGTGAAAAGATAAGCGTCCTTGACACGTAAATCAATACATTGCAATAAATGCTAAATTGTGGAAGAACACGTTTTTGCGCCACAGCACCTCTGTATTGGTTTTTGACCCCCAGTTTTCTCAGCATTAGGCCTCATTCTCAGTATTAATGATCGTGTTGCTTCTCATTGGCCAGTAGCTTGATATTTGTGATTTGCAAAAACGCTGTATTTTAGTGATCCAGACAGACAGGGAGGTCAATGAGTCAACACCACTGGAAATAATCTGCACTTTATTAGATTACATGCAATCAGATTAATCAAATTATGGTTAGGAGGTGCAAGGCCCACTGCAACACTCATAGCGCACACACAAATCAAATCACATTTGCCACCACACACACACACATACACACACACACACACACACACACACACACACACACACACACACACACACACACACACATACATACACACACACACACACACACACACACACACACACACACACACACACACACACACACACACACACACATACACACATACATACACACACACACACACACATACATACACACACACACACACACACACACACACATACATACACACACACACACACACATACATACACACACACACACACACACACACATACATACACACACACACACACACATACACACACACACACACACACACACACATACATACACACACACACACACACACACACACACACACACACACACACACACACACACACAC